>NC_084745.1:8262638-8315138 GCF_033978785.1 Entelurus aequoreus
AATCCACACACACTTTCATAAATGAGGTCCCAGATCAAGCTCTGGCTTTTAAAAGTGTAAAACTTGAGCTAAACTTTGCTTCAAATAAAAAAAACTCTGAAGGTTTCACAAACGATTCGAGTGAACGTCCCTCCCCGCCGGATCTTTGATGTCATCTTTCAAGGTGAGAGATTTTGTCAGCGGGGGGGTTTGTCGAAAGGAATCCGATTACGCAAACGCCGACGTGAGTATGACGGACTCTAATCTTTCATGTTCATTAGCACAACACGTGAAATTAGCAGCTTCTTCTTCGTCTCCTTCCATCATTTACATTTCAAATATCGCCATCCTTTGAGCACGTCGTGGCGAGCGGCGTAGGCAACGGGAGTCGGAAGCAATTAGGCCAGGAATATTGAAAATATGTCAGAGGTGATGAAAATCCTGCGGCTAAAAAGTCCTTTTTAAGGACGAGATGAGGGCCGAGCAAAGTTCTTCCAAGGCTGATAAGATCTGACAGGGAAATCCTTTCAATTCCACAAGGTGTAATATCTCCGGCACTCACCCTCCTTCTGATATTGCTGTCGATTTTTGTCCTCAAGTCTCATCGGGTAACTTTGGGTCACGTGATTAAAGATGATTGACAGGCCGTGTAGGCGGAAAGACATTAAGAGATTTTGAATACAAATTGAAGAATTACTGACTGCTCGAGTGTTGACGAGAACATCAACATGTCCGTCACACATATTAGATTGCACTTTGTTCAAAGACTGAAGTAGAAGACTGCAAGTTTTTAAATATACAGAAAGTGAAATAAAAATCAAAGAATATCCCTGGAGATTTGCAACGGCTTGAATGATGACGAGAAAAATGAGCGTCAACGTGACATTTGATCCCAACTATGTTAGGATGGCCATTGTTCAAAAATAGAGAGGATGTAAAAGCTGAAGTACATGAATGCTGTAGACTTTAAAATAATTGAAAAGGGGATAATGATGCTGCTCAAGTGCTGAGAAGAAAATTGACGTTACCTTTAACCCCAGCTAGTTCACACATATTAGATTACGAGTAGTTCAAATATTGAGAGACCAAGGACTGAAGTACAAGTACAACGGCAGGTTTTTTAAAAACATACAAAAAAATAAAATGAAAATTGAAAAATATCCGGGGGAAATTGAAACTGCTCGAATGACGAAGGGAAAAATTAGCGTCAACATGACCTTTGATCCAAGCTTTGACTTAGATCGGCCATTCTTCAAAAGAATTCAAAAGCTGAAACTTTAGAATTTTAACATGGCGAGGTCTATCAAATAATGTAAAAAGTAGAATGGTGCTGCTCAAGTGCTGACGAAAAAATCCACACGACTTTTAACCTTGGCTCATTCACACATATTATATTACAAATTGTTCAAAGACTAAAGCAGAAGACTGCAAGTTTTTAAATATACAGAAAGTGAATTAAAAATCGAAGAATATCCCAGGAGAATTGCAACGGCTTGAATGATGATGAGAAAAATTAGCGTCAACGTGACATTTGATCCCAACTATGCTAGGTCGGCCATTGTTCAAAAACAGAGAGGATGTAAAAGCTGAAGTACATGAATACTGTAGACTTTAAAATAAGTGAAAAGGGGAGAATGATGCTGCTCAAGTGCTGACAAGAAAATTTGACGTTACCTTTAACTCCAGCTCGTTCACGCATATTAGATTACACGTAGTTCAAATATTGAGAGATCAAGGACTGAAGTACAAGTACAACTGCAGGTTATTTAAAAACATACAAAAAATACAATGGAAATTTAAGAATATCCGGGGAAAATTGGAACTGCTCGAATGACGAAGGGAAAAATTTGCGTCAACATGACCTTTGATCCAAGCTATAACTTAGATTGGCCATTGTTCAAAGGGATCCAAAAGCTGAAGTACATTCGTATTGTAGAATTTTAACACAGCAAAGTATATCAAATAAGTGATAAAGGTGAACGGTGCTGCTGGAGTGCTGACGAGAAAATCCACATGGCTTTTAACCGCAGCTCATTAACACGTATTAGATTACAAATTGTTTGAAGACTGAAGCAGAAGACTGCACGTTTTTAGCTATACAGAAAGTGAAATAAAAATCTGAGAATGTCACAGGAGAATTGCAACTGCTTGAATGATGACGAGAAAAGTTAGTGTCAACGTGACCTTTGATCCCAACTTTGTTAGGTCGGCCATTGTTAAAAAATAGAGAGGATGTAAAAGCTGAAGTACATGAATGCTGTAGACTTTAAACACGATAAAGTTGATCAAATAAGTGAAAAAGGGAGAATGATGCTGCTCAAGTGCTGATAAGAAAATTGACGTTACCTTTAACCCTAGCCCGTTCACTCATATTAGATTACACATTATTAAAATTTTGAAAGACCAAGGACTGTAGATTTTTAACAACATACATGAAATTAAATGAAAATTGAAGAATATCTGGTGAGAATTGTAACTGCTCGAATTGCGAAGGGAAAAATTAGCATCAACATGACCTTTGATTCGAGCTATATCTTGGATCGGCCTTTGTTCAAAAGGATTCAAAAGCTGAAGTACATTAGTACTTCAGAATTTTAACATGGTACAGTCTATCAAATATGTGAAAAAGGAGAATGGTGCTGCTCAAGTGCTGAAGAGAAAATCCACAAGACTTAACCCCAGCTCATTCACACGTATTAAATTACAAATTGTTCAAAGACTGAAGCAGAATAATGCAAATTTTTAGATATACAGAAAGTGAAATAAAAATCAAAGAATATCCCAGGAGAATTACAACTGCTTGAATGATGACGAGAAAAATTAGCGTCAACGCGACCTTTGATCCCAACTATGTTAGGTCGGCCATTGTTCAAAATAAAGAGGATGTAAAAGCTGAAGTAAATGAATACTGTAGACTTTAAACACAGTAAAGGTGATCAAATTGTTAGGAATCGGTGAGGTGGATCCCAAGGATGCAGAGACGAAGTTGTGTTTACAATTGTTCTTCCTTTTATTAGGCGGAAGCACAAGGTAGCAAAACAAAGGCGATGGTGGAAAACAAAACACACCATGTAAAAAACTACTAAGAGAAAAAAAAACACACAAAACTAAAAGCGCTAGACAAGGCTAGGAAAAATATACTTCATGAAAGAAGTAAATAGACTAGGTATAAAATAAAACGCTAGACAAGGCTAGGAATAATACGGGCCAACCTGAGATGAAAGGTACACGATGAACTAGTGAGTTCTCTTGGCACGACCAACAGGTTGCAAGCGATGGCAAAGTTCCGGCGCTCACCGGTTGTCAGCAGCCTGGTTAAATAAGCTGTTTCTAATTACTGTCAGGTGTGTGCTGCTGCCTTGCGTCAGCTGCACTCCATACTGTGAACGAGAGAGAGAGTGAACATGGAGTGCAGACAACAGAAATGAGCAAGGACATTACAGATTACCACAGTACCCCCCCCTCAACGGACGCCTCCTGGCGGCCTACCTGGCTTGTCTGGGAATCGAACGTAAAATTCCTTGATCAAGTCCTTGTCAATTATAAGCGATATAGAAATCCATGACCGTTCCTCCGGGCCGTACCCCTCCCAGTGCACCAGGTATTGGAAACCCCTGCCCCTTCTTCTCACATCCAAGATGGTGTTTACTGTAAATGCTGGGTGACCCTCAACCAGCCTGGGTGGAGGAGGCGGTACCTCAGAAGGACTGAGCGGGCTGGATGAGACAGGCTTGATGCGGGACACGTGAAAAACAGGATGGCACTTGAGAGATCTAGGGAGATGGAGCTTGACTGCAACACGATTGATGATCTTGGCAATGGGGAATGGTCCAATGAACCTGGGAGCCAGTTTCCTAGATTCGGTGGCCAATGGTAGGTCCCGAGACGATAACCAGACCTTCTGTCCCAACAGGTAGTGTGGGGCTGGTGTGCGATCGCGGTTGGCTAAGAGTTGATTCCTGGCCGATGTTCTTCTTAACGCCGCCCTGGTGTTGCGCCAAGCCTGGTGAGCCCGATGTAGGTGTGCAGTAACAGATGGGACGTCGGCACTGGGTTGGGTAGAAGGAAAAACTGGTGGTTGGAACCCATAGGCGACGTGAAATGGAGACAGGCCGGTGGCGGAGCTAATGAGGGAATTGTGAGCGTATTCGATCCATGGGAGATTCTCAGACCAGGTCGAAGGTTGCTGATGACAAGTGCACCGGATGGCTGCCTCCAGGTCTTGGTTGGTCCGCTCGGTCTGTCCATTGCTCTGAGGGTGGTAGCCGGAGGACAGGCTAGGGGAGGCCCCCAGAGATTTGCAGAATGCCCTCCAGACGGCCGAGGAAAACTGTGGTCCTCTGTCGGATACCACATCAGTGGGGATGCCGTGCAGCCGGAAAGCGTGGAGCACTAATAATTGGGCAGTTTCAAGAGCTGACGGCAGCTTGGAGAGGGCCACGAAGTGGGCCATCTTCGAGAACCGGTCCACAATGGTCAAGACAGTGTCATTACCCTCGGAGGGGGGCAGTCCTGTGACAAAGTCCACAGCTATGTGTGACCACGGGCGGGAGGGGATGGGTAATGGGTGTAACAGTCCTGCTGGAGCCTGGTGGGATGCCTTGTTCCGGGCGCAGATCCGACATGCTGCCACAAACGCCTTCGTATCTGCCAGAATGGATGGCCACCAAAAACGCTGGGAGAGGACAAAACTGGTGCGACGAATACCTGGATGGCAAGCGATCTTCGACCCATGTGCCCAATCCAGAACGCTGGAACGGAGCCGAGGAACAACAAACAACCGACCTGGTGGGCAGCCCCGAGGAGATGTGTCCGACTTCAGGGCCTCCAAGACTTGCCGCTCGATGTCCCACTGGAGTCCCCCAATGACGTGGGTATGGGGAACAATTGGTTCATGTGAAGAATTCTCAAAGGACGAAGAGTAGACACGGGACAGGGCATCGGGCTTCCCATTCTGAGAACCAGGTCGGAAAGTGATGATAAAGTTAAAACGGGTCAGAAATAGTTGCCACCTGGCCTGGCGGGGGTTCAGTCTCTGTGCGGTCCTTAAGTAGGACAGGTTCTTGTGGTCTGTGTAGATGATGAATGGTTGCTCCGCCCCTTCCAGCCAATGTCTCCACTCCTGAAGGGCCAAAATGACCGCCAGAAGCTCCCTGTTGCCAATGTCATAATTTCTCTCAGCAGGGGATAGGCGACGAGAGAAGAAAGCACAGGGGTGCAACTTCTGGTCGGTGGTAGATTGCTGGGAGAGTACGGCCCCTACACCTGAATCAGAAGCGTCCACCTCAACAAAAAATTGGAGAGAACGGTCAGGGTAACACAGAACAGGAGCCGAAGTAAACAATCTTTTCAGCCTCAAGAACGCGGAATTGGCTTCGGGTGTCCATTCAAATGGAACCTTAGTAGAGGTTAGCCTCGTAAGTGGCTCAGCGACGCGACTAAAATTACGAATAAATCGCCTATAAAAATTAGAGAAGCCCAAGAATCTCTGAAGGTGCTTCTTGGAAACCGGAGTGGGCCAATCTACTACTGCTTTTACCTTAGCGGGATCCGGTCTGAGTCTACCCTCCTCAATGATAAAACCTAAGAAGGGAATGGAGGATGAGTGAAACTCGCATTTTTCCGCCTTGACGAACAGTTTGTTCTCGAGCAATCGTTGAAGGACTAACCGAACCTGCTGCACATGTTCGTCAAATGTTGATGAATAAATTAATATATCGTCCAAGTAAACAAAGAGAAAATAACCTGTCATGTCCCGAAAAATGTCATTAATGAAGCCCTGAAAAACGCCAGGTGCATTAGTAAGTCCAAAAGGCATGACAAGATACTCAAAATGTCCGAGAGGAGTGTTGAATGCGGTCTTCCATTCATCCCCCTCTCGGATGCGAACTAGATGGTAAGCGTTACGTAGATCGAGTTTAGTAAAAAACCTAGCTGATTGTAATGGAGTAAAAGCAGAATCAAGGAGTGGTAGAGGATACTTATTCTTGATAGTAATCTGATTAAGAGTGCGGTAGTCTATACAAGGCCGTAGGGACTTGTCCTTCTTTTCGACAAAAAAAAATCCAGCGGCTACAGGTGCGGTCGAAGGGCGAATGAGGCCGGCAGCTATAGATGTGTTTATGTATTCTTCTAGTGCTTTGAGTTCGGTGTTAGACACCTTGTACAAACGGGTCGATGGTAACGCCGCCCCGGCTAGCAAATCAATGCCACAATCGTAGGGTCGGTGGGGGGGAAGTGAGAGTGCTCTATCCTTGCTAAACACCGCCCTTAAGTCATGGTAGTGCTTGGGCACGTTTGTCAAGTCTATGTTCTCTATAACAGCGGTAGGTGGCGGTGTATGAGATCCTGCTGTGGAACGAAGACAATGTGTGTGGCAGGTTACACTCCAATTAATAATGGCCGAACGAGGCCAGTCTATGTGCGGGTTATGCTTATGTAACCAGGTTAACCCTAGAATGACGGGCGCGGACCGTGATGGCACAACAAGAAAAATTATTTTCTCACAATGATTACCAGACAAGCGCAGGTTGAGTGGGAGTGTCTGGTGGGTTATGCTGGCTAATAGGCGCCCATCAAGAGAATACACCCTCTTGGGCACATACAGTTTGACAACAGGAATCTTATGGAGTCTCATGAACTCAAAATCCAAAAAGTTATCATCTGCTCCTGAGTCAATGAGAGCGCAAATGTCTATTTGTTGGTTAGACCAAGAAAGAGTACCTTTTAGCTGCATTCTGCCTGCGGCCAACAAAGGAGAACGGCGACCTCTGGTGGACGTGTCCTCGGGCGAGTGAGGGTGCACTCGTGGCCGTGCGGCGGGGCGCGGCAGTTCTTTGCAGCGGGAGATGAGATGATCAGCGGCCCCACAGTATAGGCAGAGTTGGAGGCGAACGCGACGTTCCCTCTCGGCGGTGGTGAGTCGGCGGCCTCCCAGTTGCATCGTCTCATCTATCTGCCATGAAGGAGAGGTGTCTTCGAGTTGCTCCGTCTTGCAGATGGCAGGTCTAGCTGGCGCTGATTGGCTGCTAGGTGGGGCTTGTCTCCCTCGTCGATCCCTCCTCTCCTCCAATAGGCGGAAGTCGATTTGCACCGCCAGCTCGATGAGATCATCCAGATTCGTCGGGAGTGACAGCGGGATCATCATATGACGAATCTCGTCCGCGAGACCCAGGAAGAAAGCGTCCAACAGCGCTGAGGGACCCCAGTCACAATCGGCGGCCATGGTGCGGAACTCGATCGCGTAATCCGCGACCCGTCGTGAACCCTGTTGCAGCCGGAAAAGGGATCTCGCTGCCTCTCTACCTGGGAGTCGTCGTTGGAAGATTTGCTTCAAGGATTTGGAAAAGTTCGCGTATGTGGAGCTGGAGGTGGTCTGACGGTTCCATTCGGCAGTCGCCCAGGTGCCAGCACGGCCAGACAGGTGAGAGATAACAAACGCTACCTTAGCCTGCTCAGAGGTGAATGCGGAAGCGTTTAGCTCGAAATGAAGTTCACACTGCGTCAGGAATTGTCTTACGTCTTCCCTTTCCCCGGAAAAACGTTCGGGTCGGGATAGCCGTATGTTGCTGGTACTTGCGGGTTGTGTAGGTTGGGTGGATGCCTGGTCAGGCACAGTGGTCGAGGTGGGTATGACGGTGGCTAGCAGCATGTTGACTCGCTCCAACATGGCGTCTTGACGCTCCGACATCCCCTGTAGACCTCGGCTCAAGTGGTCAAGCTGGTCCCCCTGCTGGTTGATCCGTTGAGCATGGCCTTGAAATGCTCTTTTCCAGGAGTCTGTCTCTGCGGGTTCCATAGTATGGCCGGAACTTTCTGTTAGGAATCGGTGAGGTGGATCCCAAGGATGCAGAGACGAAGTTGTGTTTACAATTGTTCTTCCTTTTATTAGGCGGAAGCACAAGGTAGCAAAACAAAGGCGATGGTGGAAAACAAAACACACCATGTAAAAAACTACTAAGAGAAAAAAAAACACACAAAACTAAAAGCGCTAGACAAGGCTAGGAAAAATATACTTCATGAAAGAAGTAAATAGACTAGGTATAAAATAAAACGCTAGACAAGGCTAGGAATAATACGGGCCAACCTGAGATGAAAGGTACACGATGAACTAGTGAGTTCTCTTGGCACGACCAACAGGTTGCAAGCAATGGCAAAGTTCCGGCGCTCACCGGTTGTCAGCAGCCTGGTTAAATAAGCTGTTTCTAATTACTGTCAGGTGTGTGCTGCTGCCTTGCGTCAGCTGCACTCCATACTGTGAACGAGAGAGAGAGTGAACATGGAGTGCAGACAACAGAAATGAGCAAGGACATTACAGATTACCACACAAATAAGTGAAAAAGGGAGAATGATGCTGCTCAAGCGCTGACAAGAAAATATATGTTACCTTAACCCCTTACCTTAACCCCAGCTCGTTCACATATACTGTAGTACACATTGTTAAAATATTGAGAGACCAAAGATTGATGTACAAGTACAACTGCAGGTTTATAAAAACATACAAAAAATAAAATGAAAATTGAAGAATATCCGGAAAAATTGTAACTTATCGAATGACGAAGGGAAACATTTGCATCAACATGACCTTTGATCCAAGCTATAACTTAGATCGGCCATTGTTCAAAAAGATTCAAAAGCTGAAACTTTAGAATTTTAACATGGCGGAGTCTATCAAATACGTGAAAAAGGATATTGGTGCTGCTCAAGTGCTGATGAGAAAATCCACATGACTTTTAACCTTGGCTCATTCACGCATATTAGATTACAAATTGTTCAAAGACTGAAGTACAACACTTCTGCAGGTTTTTAAATATGCAGAAAGTGAAAAGAAAGTGAGGAATATCCTAGGAGAATTGTAACTGTCTGAATGGTGACGTGAAAATTTTTCATCAACATCACTTTTGATCCCAGCTACCTCATATATCTCAGGCCGGTCAATGTTCATAAATTGAGAGAATTTCAAAGCTGAAGTGTATGATTTGTGTATACTTTAAACATGGCAAAGTTGAGCAAATAAATGAAAAAGGAGAACAGTGATGTTCGAGTGCTGACGAGAAAATCGACATGGCCTTTAACCTGATGAGCTCATTCACACATATTAGGTTGCACATTATTCAACGGCTGACAGAACAAAGACTTAAGTAGAAGACTTCTGCAGGATTGTTTTACATATACAGAAAGTGAAACAAAAATTGAAGAATATGGCAGGACAAATGTAACTGCTCGATTGACGACGGGAAACATATGTGTGAAAATGACTTTTGATCCTAGCTATCTCACATATGTTAGGTTGGTCATTGTTCCAAAATATACAGGATTAAAAGTTGCAGGGCATGAATACTGTAGGCTTTAAACATTTATCAAATAAGTGAAAAAGGGAGTATGCTGCTGCTCGAGTGCGGATGAGAAAATCGACATGACCTTTAACCTGATGAGCTCATATTAGGTTGCACATTTTTCAACGACTGATAGAACAAAGACTTAAGTAGAAGACTTCAGCAGGATTGTTTTAAATATACAGAAAGTGAAACGAAAACGGAAGAATATGCCAGGACAAATGTAACTGCTCGAATGACGACGGGAAACATATGTGTGAAAATGACTTTTGATCCTAGCTATCTCACATATGTTAGGTTGGTCATTGTTCCAAAATATACCGGATTAAAAGTTGCAGGGCATGAATACTGTAGGCTTTAAACATTTGTCAAATAAGTGAAAAAGGGAGAATAGTGCTGCTCGAGTGCTGACGAAAAAAATGCGCCACCTTGACCTTTTAACACCAGCTTTCACAAAAATCGGAATTGGATTTTTTTTTTTTATAAGTAGTGAGGTTTCTAAGACTTTATTATGACGACTATGACTGCAAGAGTGTCGAAGAGACTCCATTCTGTGTCACTGGGGTTAAAGAAATATCTTCTCACTTACCCTGCCTTCAGCCCGAATGCAGCTGAGATAGGCTCCAGCACCCTCCGCGACCCCTAAAGGGACAAGCGGTAGAAAAATGGATGGATGGAAATGTAACTGCTCGAATGACGACGGGAAAAATATGTGTGAAAATGACTTTTGATCCTAGCTATCTCACATGTGTTAGGTTGGTCATTGTTCCAAAATATACAGGATTAAAAGTTGCAGGGGATGAATACTGTATGCTTTAAACGTTTATCAAATAAGTGAAAAAGGGAGAATGCTGCTGCTCGAGTGCGGATGAGAAAATCGACATGACCTTTAACTCGATGAGCTCATACACACATTTTAGGTTGCACGTTGCTCAACGACTGACGGAACAAAGACTTCAGTAGACGACTTCTGCGGGATTGTTTTACATATACAGAAAGTGAAATGAAAATGGAAGAATATGCCAAGACAAATGTAACTGCTCGAATGATGACGGGAAAAATATGTGTCAAAATGAATTTTGATCATAACTATTTCACATATGTAAGGTTGGTCATTGTCCCAAAATATACAGGATTAAAAGTTGCTGTGCGTGAATACTATAGGCTTTAAACGTTTGTCAAATAAGTGAAAAAGGAGAATGTTGCTGCTCGAGTGCTGACGAGAAAATAGACATGACCTTTAACCTGATGAGCTCATATTAGGTTGCACATTTTTCAACGACTGATAGAACAAAGACTTAAGTAGAAGACTTCTGCAGGATTGTTTTAAATATACAGAAAGTGAAAGGAAAACGGAAGAATATGCCAGGACAAATGTAACTGCTCGAATGACGACGGGAAACATATGTGTGAAAATGACTTTTGATCCTAGCTATCTCACATATGTTAGGTTGGTCATTGTTCCAAAATATACAGGGTTAAAAGTTGCAGTGCATGAATATTGTAGGCTTGAAATGTTTTGTCAAATAAGTGAAAAAGGAGAATAGTGCTGCTCGAGTGCTGACGAAAAGTATGCGCCACCTTGACCTTTCAACTCCAGCTTTCACAAAAATCGGAATTGGATTTTTTTTTTTTCATAAATAGTGAGGGTTTTAAGACTTTTTTTTGACGACTAGAGTGCCGAAGAGACTCTGTTCTGTGTCACTGGGGTTAAAGAAACATTATCTTCTCACCGGACAGATACGGAAGAGTCGATCACGCATTTATTCCTCGGCGCCTTTCACACCGACAAAACATTTCTAAAACTGAGCGAAGCACGGTTAAACGTCAGTCTCCAACCACGCCGCTGATATCGCACCCGGAGCCGGAAGAGTCCATGGTGGACTTGGACTCCTGGTTTCCAATAGCAACTGGAACAAAGTATCTGGTGTAGACCGTGTGAAAGGTCTGCAATCCATTATCTTTTCTCACTGTGGGCGTTCACCTCATTGCGCATCCAACACTTTTTCCCATGCATACTGAGACTCATCCGTCCACGCGTCTTCACACCTCAGATTAGCGGGTGGGGGTGTGCGCGGGGTGTTAATGTGCGGGAGGTGTCGGCGTGCACGCTGCAGGAGACCATCACACTGCCAAGTGGAACGGCCTGTGATTAGAGCGCTGATTAGTCCCGGCTAATGATCCAAACGACTAATCCCGCCTGCACGCCGGTGTCACTGAGGCGAGGGCTGCGGCGCCAGATAGCTCGCAGGGTGGCGGCCGCGCGCTCGTTAACCTAATTAACACCAGGTGAAGGGGTCGTGATGGAGAGGTGGCGTCGGCAGTCACTTGGAGACATCTGCTCGGCTTCCATTAACATCAGCGTTTTTGACTCATGTCGTACATGAGCGGTCACATGAACGGCCGCTTCAAGTCTGTACGCTAGTCAACGGAAGGCTTATAAATACGCCTAATTCATGCATCTATAGCTAGGGATGATGTTCGAAACCGGTTCTCCCGGTTGTTCGATAAGAAAAGAAGCGTTCGATAAGAAAAGAACCGATTCCATGGACTCGAATCCCTTTTTGAGAACCGGTTCCCGTTATCGAGGCCACTATAGTAAAGAAAAAGAGTTGGTTCTTTATTCGAATCCCTGGGAACGAATCCCGTCCAACAGGAAATGCCCTGTGGCACGTCCCAGGAAATGACGTAGCTCAGTCATTAGGCGGCAGATACAGAAGCAGCAACAACAATGGACCGGAAAAAACGCCTCAAGGTATGGCTTCATTTTACAAAAAAATATGACGAGGAAACGGCTATCTGCAATTATTGCCAGGCTTCGCTCTCATGTAAGGGGGGGGAAGTACAACAAGCATGATGAAACATGTTCAGGCCGTACATAACCTGAAGGTTAGAGAAAGGTGTCGTGGAGTCATTCCTGGAGGAGGCCACACTGATGGACCCCAGAAGTATGTTCCAATAGTAGCGGAAGTGCACTTTTTGGAGAGCTGTATTATTTTCAGTTTCGTGCCCAAGGGACTGATTTTCTTTAACATTATATTATTATTTATACACCTATGGTGATCACAGAGACAGGTTGTTTTTGTGTTACTGTATGTATTTGTTTTTCTGAAAAAAATGTATTTGTTTTTCTGAAAAATCCCACTTAATATACTTTGGGTAACAACAGTCAATATTTATTTATTTTATTTTACTTTTTTAGGGGGGTAACAACAGTCAATATTTATTTATTTATTTATTTTATTTGATTTTTTTCTTATAAAATAAAAATGAGCTTTTGTTAAACCAAATGTGTGTTTTTTTCCATATACAACAACCTATCTGGATTCGATAAGAGAATCGGTAAGGAATCGGTTCGATAAGAGGATTCGATAATGGGCTCGAACTCGATAATTTCTTATCAAACATCATCCCTATCTATAGCACAGGAGTCAAACTCAAGGCCCGAGGGCCAGATCTGGCCCGCGACATCATTTTATCTGGCCCGCAAACACCTGGAAATGATACGTGTCAATAAAGTATCTAATATGTTCTCACTAAATGTACCGTATTTTCCGTACCCTAGGGCGGACCGCCGACAAATGCTCTGTTTTCGATCTTTTTTCATATGTAAGGCGCACCAGAGTAAAACAACTTGCACTGAGCCTAGTCTATAAAATCCGCTACACCTCCCTGATACCGAAGTACTTGTCAAACTACTTCCTTAACGTAAATGACCGCCATAACCACAACACCAGGGGGAGCTCCACAAACCACGTTAAACCCAGATTCCGATCTAACAAAGGTCTTAACTCATTCTCCTTCTATGCCAAATCAATATGGAATGCACTCCCAACAGGTGTAAAAGAAAGGGCATCTCTATCCTCCTTCAAAACCGCACTAAAACAACACCTCCAGGCAACTTCAACCCTTAACTAACACCCTCCCTTCCACATCCCACCTCCCCGGATTGTAAATAATCAAATGTAAATAATCAAATGTAGATACGTATTCTTATGCTTTCTGACCTCTCTCTCTCTGTGTCCACTACTTGCTGTACATATCCTACCAAGTCAGTCCTACACTGTTCCAATGTCCATTTCTCTGATGATGCAATTGTTGATGACTGAAGTGTTGATATCAACCAAATATCTGTCAGTAAACTCGCCATGAAAGCGCTAAAACATACTGGTGTAGTGAGTTTATATTATTCACCCAAGGAACTTTAGTTATTAAAGAGTTCCGGGCGGACGGTTTTTCACGGGACACACCGGCGTTGTTGTTGCACTAGTGAGCCACGGATGAGGAGATGCTGCTCCGTTATTGATTGAAGTAAAGTCTGGATGTCATTAAAACAGTTAGCTCCGTCTTTTGACACTTCTTCCACTCCCGTCCTTGCACGCTACACCGCTACAACAAAGATGACGGGGAGAAGACGCTGTCGAAGGGGAGCCACGTAAATAAGACCGCCCACATCCTGAAGCGACTGTCAGAAAGCTACTTGCAACATTTTGACCAAAGAACCACCATTACATGTTATGTAGACCACAAGGAAGTCTTTTACATTTAGAAAACAATTATAATAATATGACTCCTTTAATGCGCTTTATAATCCGGTGTGCCTTATATATGAAAAAAGATCGAAAATAGACCATTCATCGGTAGTGTGCCTTATAACCCGGTGCGCTCTATGGTCTGGAAAATACATATGGAAACATATTTTTTTCCTGTCAAATTGAGTGGGTGCGGCTTATACACAGGTGCACTCTCTAGTCCAGAAAACACCTTGGAGTCACTTTTTCCATCAAACTTTAGGTTAACTTTGGGGAAGAACTATTTTGAGGACCAGTCATAGACAATTTAGGGTGAAAAGCAAATTTTATTTTCACTCGCATACAAAACATTCTAACTTGGATTGTTTCCCTGGCTTCGAGACTCTCCCGAAGGACAGTGTGGCGAAGATACAACAAACTCCCTTCTCATGGACACTGACGGAAGTGGATAATTACATATATCCATATTTAAGTGTTACTTCTTTAGTTTCGTGGTCGTATTGCAAAACAGCTCCATTTTGTTCTCTTTTGAGTCTTCAAAGTGTACGGTATGGTCTGGCCTTGATAGCTCTGGAATGCAGGGAGTAGAGATAACTCAGGGAGTAGCCATAACAACGAGGGTGGGAGGGAGGGACAGATGGAAGAACACAGCACTTCCGTGGGTTTGGGGGAGATCCATCTTAGCTGCGCTAGTGAACGCTTCTGTACTGGATTGGTCTCACGTTTGTTTTCAAAGGTTTCAGAATAAACCACAAAATACCAACTACTGCCAGGTGATCAATTTGAACTTCAGCTTATGTGCCATAAAAAGAACTTGGGAGTGACCAGAAACAACGCAACAACACACACCTGTTGTTGTTGACTTTGGACTGTCTAGCGACTGCACGACACCAAGGCCGCGGAATAGAGACACACACATGCATACACAAAAATAAACGCTATACACACATACCCCCCCCACCCCCCATCCAACGCCCTTGACGCGAATCCCTTAGGGGTGAAGTACGGATGGGCAGCGCCTGAAGAGCTGCAACCTGCCACCGTGGCCCCCACTCCCTCCCCTCTGTTGCTAGTCTCGAGTTGTTGTAATATGTATATGTGCTTTGCTATGGAGGTTTTTTCCAACTCCAGCCCAGTGTAGATTGTATTTTTTTACTCATCCTCCCCCAGTGTTGACCTTTTTCCCATCTTTTACGGGGCCCCTTGTGGCGACCCATCACGTCCCTGTTCTGTAACCCTGTACACTGTTTGTTTGTCTAATCTTGAACGGGTTTGCGCTGAAAACAAAGTTTCGTTGTACTTGTGCATTGACAATAAAGACCTACAGTCTGACATCACGTGGACAAAGATAAGACCTTCTGAAGGAAAGTTCTGTGGTCAGATGAAACAAAAATGGAACTGTTTGGCCACAATACCCAGCAGTAT
Organism: Entelurus aequoreus; assembly: GCF_033978785.1. NCBI lineage: Eukaryota > Metazoa > Chordata > Actinopteri > Syngnathiformes > Syngnathidae > Entelurus > Entelurus aequoreus. The sequence goes on from NC_084745.1 coordinate 8,277,910, forward strand.
GTTTGGAGGAGAAAAGGTGAGGCCTTTAATCCCAGGCACACCACACCTACCGTCAAGCATGGTGGTGGTAGTATTATGCTCTGGGCCTGTTTTGCTGCCAATGGAACTGATGCTTTAAATGGGACAATGAAAAAGGAGGATTACCTCATCAGCCCGCAGGTTGGGTGTTGGTTGGGTGTTCCAACAGGACAATGACCCCAAACACACGTCAAAAGTAGTAAAGGAATGGCTAAATCAGGCTAGAATTAAGGTTTTAGAATGGCCTTCCCAAAGTCCTGACTTAAACGTGTGGACAATGCTGGAGGAACAAGTCCATGTCAGAAAACCAACACATTTAGCAGAACTGCACCAATTTTGTCAAGAGGAGTGGTCGAAAATTCAAGCAGAAGCTTGTGGATGGCTACCATTGCAGTGAAACTTGCCAAGGGACATGTAAGCAAATATTAAAATTGCTGTATGTATACTTTTGACCCAGCACATTTGCTCACATTTTCAGTAGACCCATAATAAATTCATAAAACAAGTGTCGGTTTCTTTGATGTATTGTAATCCACAGGAAGATTTTGTCTTGACCCGAGATCTACAAAGCGGAGAGGAAGCAGGGCCTGACTCCCCTTCAGGCACCTTTTCTTTGAACTGTTTTACGACCTTTTCTTTGAACTGTTTTGTGATAAGGGCGACAGCTGTTTACGACCCCTCCTCCCTTAAAAACTGCTGTTGCCATGTAATCAGGGAAAGTCCAAATAAAGGAGGAGGCGTACAATCTTTCGTCAGAGCGTGGTGACACTGTTCAAGGGTACAGGTGTACGCGTTTCTCCTCAATTGAGCCAAATTGAATTCTGTCTCTGTTTAATTCCTTGCTTCTTGTCTTGTTTAATAGATGTCATCAGGGTTTGAACCTGACAGTATGTGCTCCAATCACTCCATCACAAAAAAATAAGAGTTGTAGAAATGATTGGAAACTCAAGACAGCCATGACATTATGTCCTTTACAAGTGTATGTCAACTTTTGACCGCGACTGTACCTACCTAAATTGCAAATTTAAAGACCAAACAGGGACTGACTCCTCTTCAGGCACCTTTTCTTTGAACTGTTTTACGACTTTTTCTTTGAACTGTTTTGTGATAAGGGCGACGGCTGTTTACGACCCCCCTCCCTTAGAAACTGCTGTTGCCATGTAATCAGGGAAAGTCCAAATAAAAGAGGAGGCGTACAATTTCTCGTCAGAGCGTGGTGACACTGTGCAAGGGTACAGGTTAGGGATGTCCGATAATATCGGCCTGCCGATATTATCGGCCGATATATGCGTTAAAATGTAATATTGGAAATTATCGGTATCGTTTTTTTATTATCGGTATCGTTTTTTAAATTTATTTTATTAAATCAACATAAAAAACACAAGATACACTTACAATTAGTGCACCAACCCAAAAAACCTCCCTCCCCCATTTACGCTCATTCACACAAAAGGGTTGTTTCTTTCTGTTATTAATATTCTGGTTCCTACATTATATATCAATATATATCAATACAGTCTGCAAGGGATACAGTCCGTAAGCACACATGATTGTGCGTGCTGCTGGTCCACTAATAGTACTAACCTTTAACAGTTAATTTTACTAATTTTCATTCATTACTAGTTTCTATGTAACTGTTTTTATATTGTTTTACTTTATTTTTTATTCAAGAAAATGTTTTTAATTTATTTATCTTATTTTACTAATTTTTTTAAAAAGTACCTTATCTTCACCATACCTGGTTGTCCAAATTAGGCATAATAATGTGTTAATTCCACGACTGCATATATCGGTTGATATCGGTATCGGTTGATATCGGTATCGGTAATTAAAGAGTTGGACAATATCGGAATATCGGATATCGGCAAAAAGCCATTATCGGACATCCCTAGTACAGGTGTACGCGCATGTCCTCAATTGAGCCAAATGTAATTCTGTCTCTGTTTAATTCCTTGCTTCTTGTCTTGTTTAATAGATGTCATCAGTGTTTGAACCTGACAGTATGTGCTCCAATCACTCCATCACAAAAAAATAAAAGTTGTAGAAATGATTGGAAACTCAAGACAGCCATGACATTATGTCCTTTACAAGTGTGTCAACTTTTGACCGCGACTGTACCTACCTAAATTACAAATTTAAAGACCAAACAGGGACTCACTCCCCTTCAGGCACCTTTACTTTGAACTGTTTTACGACCTTTTCTTTGAACTGTTTTGTGATAAGAACGACGGCTGTTTACGACCCCCCCTCCCCTAGAAACAGCTGTGGCCATGTTATCAGGGAAAGTCCAAATAAAAGAGGAGGCGTACAATCTTTCGTCAGAGCGTGGTGACACTGTACAAGGGTACAGGTGTACGCGTATGCCCTCAATTGAGCCAAATGTAATTCTGTCTCTGTTTAATTCCTTGCTTCTTGTCTTGTTTAATAGATGTCATCAGTGTTTGAACCTGACAGTATGTGCTCCAATCACTCTATCACAAAAAAATAAGAGTTGTAGAAATGATTGGAAACTCAAGACAGCCTTGACATTATGTTCTTTACAAGTGTATGCCAACTTTTGACCGCGACTGTACCTACCTAAATTGCAAATTTAAAGACCAAACAGGGACTGACTCCCCTTCAGGCACCTTTTCTTTGAACTGTTTTACGACCTTTTCTTTGAACTGTTTTGTGATAAGGGAGACGGCTGTTTACGACCCCCCTCCCTTAGAAACTGCTGTTGCCATGTAATCAGGGAAAGTCCAAATAAAAGAGGAGGCGTACAATCTTTCGTCAGAGCGTGGTGAAACTGTGCAAGGGTACAGGTGTACGCGTTTCTCCTCAATTGAGCCAAATGTAATTCTGTCTCTGTTTAATTCCTTGCTTCTTGTCTTGTTTAATAGATGTCATCAGTGTTTGAACCTGACAGTATGTGCTCCAATCACTCCATCACAAAAAATAAAAGTTGTAGAAATGATTGGAAACTCAAGACAGCCATGACATTATGTCCTTTACAAGTGTGTCAACTTTTGACCGCGACTGTACCTACCTAAATTACAAATTTAAAGACCAAACAGGGACTCACTCCCCTTCAGGCACCTTTAATTTGAACTGTTTTACGACCTTTTCTTTGAACTGTTTTGGGATAAGAGCGACGGCTGTTTACGACCCCCCCTCCCCTAGAAACAGCTGTTGCCATGTAATCAGGGAAAGTCCAAATAAAAGAGGAGGCGTACAATCTTTCGTCAGAGCGTGGTGACACTGTGCAAGGGTACAGGTGTACGCGTATGTCCTCAATTGAGCTAAATGCAATTCTGTCTCTGTTTAATTCCTTGCTTTTTGTCTTGTTTAATAGATGTCATTAGTGTTTGAACCTGACAGTATGTGCTCCAATCACTCTATCACAAAAAAATAAGAGTTGTAGAAATGATTGGAAACTCAAGACAGCCATGACACTATGTCCTTTACAAGTGTATGTACACTTTTGACCGCGACTGTACCTACCTAAATTGCAAATTTAAAGACCAAACAGGGACTGACTCCTCTTCAGGCACCTTTACTTTGAACTGTTTTACGACCTTTTCTTTGAACTGTTTTGTGATAAGAGCGACGGCTGTTTACGACCCCCCTCCCCTAGAAACAGCTGTTGCCATGTAATCAGGGAAAGTCCAAATAAAAGAGGAGGCGTACAATCTTTCGTCAGAGCGTGGTGACACCGTGCAAGGGTACAGGTGTACGTGTTTCTCCTCAATTGAGCTAAATGTAATTCTGTCTCTGTTTAATTCCTTGCTTCTTGTCTTGTTTAATAGATGTCATCAGTTTTTGAACCTGACAGTATGTGCTCCAATCACTCTATGACAAAAAAATAAAAGTTGTAGAAATGATTGGAAACTCAAGACAGCCATGACATTATTATTTTATGACATACTTTTGACCACGACTGTACCTACCTAAATTGCAAATGTAAAGGCCAACCAGGGACGCGGGATTAAATCCGCCTGCATTGTTGCATTCATGTCCCGCAATCTTGCCTGAGATCTGCGGCGGAATCATTCAAAGAGATGTCGACATGTGGCGGATTAGCGCGCTGGCTGGGCGGGCGCCACGGGACGTTGTCAGATCAGGTGTCACGGCTCCGGAGCCGCTATAAAACTGCGATACGTGAGATACCATCCGCTGCAGCGTGAAAAACAAAACCATTCGTGGTCACCTCGGGGTGCGGCCGCCTCATTAGTGGTGTCAGACGTGCCTTATTATCCTCATCTGGCCACACGCTCTTTGGCGTGTGTCATATCTTAAATGACTCCTGATTGCGGGGATTTAGCCGGAAGGGGACTAAAAGCACGTCGCGTGTGCACGCGTGTGGCGTTTCCATTATCACAAAAAGCCCCCGTGGCAGCGACACAAAGCGTATTTAACCACAAAATAGGAGAGCGAGGCAAATAGGGACGGAAAAGCCATGCCGGCGTGACAGACTTAAGTATCCTATTACACCGCGGTGACGCTTTCATCTGTTACTTCAAGGCAGAAGAGTAGATAATAGGCGGCGTTATGGGGCTATCTGATGCGCCCTGAGCCCTCCATTAGTGCGCCGTACTCTCGCTGAGACGCCTCTTCATCAGCCGGGAAGAAGGGGAAGGCGAGGCTTCCACGCTGCTGGGGAGAGTTCAAGAAAGATGCCAACCATTGCAGCATTTCATAAAAGTGAGGAATGGAAGTGGCCGTGGTCTCGGTTGACGGCAAAAAACATGGCCGACAACAACATACTATTTGGTATGGCTATTGATTGACGCAACCTTTCCGGTTTACAAAACCCAAAAGCAGTGAAGTTGTCACGTTGTGTAAATGGTGAATAAAAAGAGAATACAATGATTTGCAAATCCTTTTCAACTTATATTCAATTGAATAGACTGCAAAGACAAGATAGTTAATGTTCACACTGGAAAACGTTGTTATTTTTTGCAAATATTAGCTCATTTGGAATTTTGATGCCTGCAACATGTTTCAAAAAAGCTGGCACAAGTGGCAAAAAAGGTAGAGAAAGTTGGGGGAATGCTCATCAAACACTTATTTGGAACATCCCGGAGGTGAACAGGCTAATTGGGAACAGGTGGGCGCCATGATTGGGTATAAAAGCAGCTTCCATGAAATGCTCAGTCATTCACAAACAAGGATGTGGCGAGGGTCACCACTTTGTCAACAAATGCGTGAGCCAATTCTTTAAAAACAATAGCTATTGCAAGGAATTTAGGGATTTCGCCATCTATGGTCTGTAATATCATCAAAAACTTCAGAGAATCTGGAGAAATCACTGCATGTGAATGATTATATTACCAACTTTTGATCCCTCACTGCATCAAAAAGCGACATCAGTGTGTAAAGGATATCGACACATGGGCTCAGGAACACTTCAACCGCTGTCACTAACTACAGTTCGTCGCTACATCTATTAGTGCAAGTTAAAACTCTACTATGCAAAGCCAAAGCCATTTATCAACAACACCCAGAAACGCCACCGGCTTCGCTGGGCCCCGAGCTCATCTAAGATGGACTGATGCAAAGTGGAAAAGTGTTCTGTGGTCTGACGAGTCCACATTTAAAAATTTTTTTTGGAAACTGTGGACGTCGTGTCGTCTGGAACAAAGAGGAAAAGAACCATCCGGTTGAAAAGGCAGCATCTGTGATGGTATGGGGGTGTATTAGTGCCCAAGACATGGGTAACTTACACATCTGTGAAGGCACCATTAATGCTGAAAGGTACATACAGGTTTTGGAGCAACATATGTTGCCATCCATGCAACGTTATTATGGGCGCCCCTGCTTATTTCAGCAAGAAAATGCCAAGCCACCTGTTACAACAGCGTGGCTTCATAGTAAAATATTGCGGGTACTAGACTGGCCTGCCTGTAGTCCAGACCTGTCTCGATTGAAAATGTGTGGCGCATTATGAAGCCTAAAATAGCACAACGGAGACCCCCGGACTGTTGAACAACTTAAGCTGTACATCAAGCAAGAATGGGAAAGAATTCCACTTCAAAAATGTGTCTCCTCAGTTCCCAAACGTTTACTGAGTGTTGTTAAAAGGAAAGGCCATGTAACACAGTGGTAAAAATGCCCCTGTGACAACTTTTTTGCAATGTGTTGCTGCCATTAAATTCTAAGTTAATAATTATTTGCTTAAAAAAATGAAGTTTCTCATTGTGAACATTAAATATCTTGTCTATAAAATGGTGTTGTTTACTTAAGTCATATTGCAGTCTACACATATCTCTTATGTGTGATTGCCATCTTATTGCAGTCTACACGTATCTCTTATGCGTGACTGCCATCATATTGCAGTCTACATGCATCTCCTATGTGTGACTGCCATCATATTGCAGTCTACATGTATCTCCTATGTGTGACTGCCATCATATTGCAGTCTACATGTATCTCTTATGTGTGACTGCCATCAAATTTAAGTTTACACGTAGCTCCTATGTGTGACTGCCATCATATTGCAGTCTACACGTATCTCTTATGTGTGACTGCCATCATATTGCAGTCTACACGTATCTCTTATGTGTGACTGCCATCATATTGCAGTCTACACGTATCTCTCTTTTGTGTGACTGCCATCATATTGCAGTCTACATGTATCTCTTATGTGTGACTGCCATCTTATTGCAGTCTACACGTATCTCTTATGTGTGAATGCCATCATATTGCAGTCTACATGTATCTCTTATGTGTGACTGCCATCTTATTGCAGTCTACACGTATCTCTTATATGTGACTGCCATCATATTGCAGTCTACACGTATCTCTTATGTGTGACTGCCATTATATTGCATTCTACACGTATCTCTTATGTGTTACTGCCATCATATTGCAGTCTACACGTATCTCTTATGTGTGACTGCCATCATATTGCAGTCTACACGTATCTCTTGTGTGTGACTGCCATCATATTGCAGTCTACACATATCTCTTATGTGTGACTGCCATCATATTGCAGTCTACATGTATCTCCTTTGTGTGACTGCCATCATATTGCAGTCTACATGTATCTCTTATGTGTGACTGCCATCATATTGCAGTCTACAAGTATCTCTTATGTGTGACTGCCATCATATTGCAGTCTACACGTAGCTCCTATGTGTGACTGCCATCATATTGCAGTCTATACGTTTCTCTTATGTGTGACTGCCATCATATTGCAGTCTACACTTATCTCTTATGTGTGACTGCCATCATATTGCAGTCTACATGTATATCTTATGTGTGACTGCCATCATATTGCAGTCTACATGTATTTCTTATGTGTGACTGCCATCATATTGCAGTCTACATGTATGTCTTATGTGTGACTGCCATCATATTGCAGTCTACATGTATCTCTTTTGTGTGACTGCCATCGTATTGCAGTCTACACGTATCTCTTATGTGTGACTGCCATCATATTGCAGTCTACATGTATCTCCTATGTGTGACTGCCATCATATTGCAGTCTACATGTATCTCCTATGTGTGACTGCCATCATATTGCAGTCTACATGTATCTACTATGTGTAACTGCCATCATATTGCAGTCTACATGTATCTCCTATGTGTGACTGCCATCATATTGCAGTCTATACGTATCTCTTATGTGTGACTGCCATCATATTGCAGTCTACATGTATCTCCTATGTGTGACTGCCATCATATTGCAGTCTACATGTATCTCTTATGTGTGACTGCCATCATATTGCAGTCTACACGTATCTCCTATGTGTGACTGCCATCATATTGCAGTCTACATGTATCTCTTACGTGTGACTGCCATCATATTGCAGTCTACATGTATCTCCTATGTGTGACTGCCATCATATTGCAGTCTACACATATCTCTTATGTGTGACTGCCATCATATTGCAGTCTACATGTATCTCCTATGTGTGACTGCCATCATATTGCAGTCTACATGTATCTCCTATGTGTGACTGCCATCATATTGCAGTCTACACATATCTCTTATGTGTGACTGCCATCATATTGCAGTCTACATGTATCTCCTATGTGTGACTGCCATCATATTGCAGTCTACACGTATATGTTATGTGTGACTGCCATCATATTGCAGTCCACACGTGTCTCTTATGTGTGACTGCCATCTGCTTGTCACGCTTATCATTTCACCATATAGCAAATAAAATAGCTTTGAAGTCGGTAAGCACAACCAGAATTATTCCGTACATGAGGCGCACCGGGTATATAAGGCGTACTGTCGATTTTTGAGAAAATGAAAGGATTTTATGTGCGCCTTGTAGTCCGGAAAATACGGTATTTTCTTTGGTGTGAATATTCAGTGTGAGTGACATTGTGATCCAACACAGACTTAATCCTCTTGGACATGGAATTGAGCGGAGATGTTTGTTACTGAAATCCTCTTACACACCCCCATGATCACTACCGGATGTTTCCTTCCTTCCTTTTCATGTTGAAAAACAACCTTAAATGAACCGCAGCCCCCCCCCCCCCCCCCCGTGATGGCAGCACTCGTGCACCCCTCAACCGTGACAACGATTGGCTGTGAACACTTACTCATCTTCACTTCTGTCACCAAATATTGACACAACAATGCGTGTCGACCCTTTCAGTGGGTAGTATACACCAGCTGCACACTGACTACTCTAAAGGATACTGTTAAACCGGAAGGCTGTTCTGCCTTCACCAGAGGACGTCCATCCAGACAGTGTGATAACAAGGCAGGCGGCATACACGTTTCATTATTTCAATCCCCTCCAGCAAAGACTTCTTGACTAAACAAGAGGATTAGCACGTTGATTACATGCACGATTAAATGGAGCTGCACGCCAAGCCAGGGCCTCCAGGGATGCACTGGAACACAAAGACGTTTCCACTATTTGCACGTCTGACCCGCTGCTTTGGCTCCTGATTGGTCGTCGGTGTGACTAACAGACACTATGGGTCAAAATGCTTTGGAAGACATTCCAGCATGAGTGTAATACAGATATCATACAGATATATGGATCTGCAAAGTTGTGAAGCCACGTTATTAACCTAATCATTATTATTGTGTTTTTTAAAATTATAATTATTTGTATATAATTGTTTCATAATTAGTAATTATAATTACAATTTTTATATAATTATTATAAATATTATTAATGACTCTAAAAAAAATCTAAATTAAATGTACACATTTGATTTTATGGTATAGAACAGGGGTGTCAAACTCATTGGAGAAAAATCTACTCCCAAGTGGGCAGGACTGGTAAAATAACGGCACGATAACTTAAAAATAAAGAAAACTTCAGATTGTTTTTTTTTTGTTTAAAAATAGAACAAGCATGTCATAATGTTTTTTTTTACACTTAGATGTTGCGGTTAATAGTATTGTATCTTTATTTGTCGTTATTTATACTTCCTGAATAAATTATGTGATAATGTTCATCAGTCAACTCATTGGTGTTGATTTTCAATTTATTAAGGTAAAAAAAGTAATATCAAAATCAATTACTGACATCTCCACAATATGGGAAGCACTTAAATGTTGTGTAAGAGGAGAACTTATTAGTAGAGATGCCGATAAATGCGTTAAAATGTAATATCGGAAATTATCGGTATCGTTTTTTTATCGGTATCTGTTTTTTTTTTGTTTTAAAATTAAATCAACATAAAAAACACAAGATACACTTACAATTAGTGCACCAACCCAAAAAACCTCCCTCCCCCATTCACACAAAAGGGTTGTTTCTTTCTGTTATTAATATTCTGGTTCCTACATTATATATCAATATATATCAATACAGTCTGCAAGGGATACAGTCCGTAAGCACACATGATTGTGCGTGCTGCTGCTCCACTAATAGTACTAACCTTTAACAGTTAATTTGACTAATTTTCATTAATTACTAGTTTCTATGTTTTTACAAATGATTACAGATGTGAACAAAAGCATGTATTGTCTTTGTGTGATGATGTAAATGAGGTGTGGTTGTATTGTATATTAAGTATGTGTACATTAAAGGGCATTTTATGACTTTTCTTAATTTAAAAACATGCTATAGTATGTTTTTATTGTCATCATTTTATTGCATGATTTTTGTATCCCTTTAATTTAGGTAGCCAGGGACTGCAGATGGAAATGAGCTATTTAGCTACAATCTGGTACAGAACACATCTGTCTTTGAGCTTAATGTTTCTGTGCATTGTCCCTTCAAATAAAGACTAAATTAAACTATGTAACTGCTTTTATATTGTTTTACTTTCTTTTTTATTCAAGAAAATGTCTTTAATTTATTTTTCTTATTTTATTTTCTTATTTTTTAAAAAAAAGTACCTTATCTTCACCATACCTGGTTGTCCAAATTAGGCATAATAATGTGTTATTCCACGACTGTATATATCGGTATCGGTTGATATCGGTATCGGTAATTAAAGAGTTGGACGATATCGGAATATCGGATATCGGCAAAAAGCCATTATCGGACATCCCTACTTATTAGGATTGCAAGCTTTAAGAATAAAAAACAACGTGCTGAAGAAAATGAAATATTGAATGGAATCAAACAATTGCAGGACACATTGTCCAAACCAGGGGTCACCAACCTTTTTGAAACCAAGAGCTACTTCTTGGGTAGTGATTAATGCGAAGGGCTACCAGTTTGATACACACTTAAATAAATTGCCAGAAATAGCCAATTTGCTCAATTTACCTTTAACTCTATGTTATTATTAATAATTAATGATATTCACACTTAATTGAACAGTTTAAAAGAGGAGAAAACACGAAAAAAAATGACAATTAAATTTTGAAACATAGTTTATCTTCAATTTCGACTCTTTAAAATTCAAAATTCAACTGAAAAAAAGAAAAGAAAAACTAGCTAATTTGAATCTTTTTGAAAAAATTTAAAAAATTATTTATGGAACGAACATCATTAGTAATTTTTCCTGATTAAGATTAATTTTAGAATTTTGATGACATGTTTTAAATAGGTTGAAATCCAATCTACACTTTGTTAGAATATATAACAAATTGGACCAAGCTATATTTCTAACAAAGAAAAATCATTATTTCTTCTAGATTTTCCAGAACAAACATTTTTTTTTAAAATTCAAAAGACTTTGAAATAAGATTTAAATTTGATTCTACAGATTTTCTAGATTTGCCAGAATAATTTCTTTTAATTTTAATCATAATAAGTTTGAAGAAATATTTCACAAATATTCTTTTTTGAAAAAACAGAAGCTAAAATGAAGAATTAAATTAAAATGTATCTATTATTCTTTACAATAAATTTTTTTTTTTACTTGAACATTGATTTAAATTGTCAGGAAAGAAGAGGAAGGAATTTAAAAGGTAAAAAGGTATATGTGTTTAAAAATCCTAAAATCATTTTTAAGGTTGTATTTTTTCTCTAAAATTGTCTTTCTGAAAGTTATAAGAAGCAAAGTAAAAAAATTCATGAATTTATTTAAACAAGTGAAGACCAAGTCTTTAAAATATTTTCTTGGATTTTCAAATTCTATTTGAGTTTTGTCTCTCTTAGAATTAAAAATGTCGGGCAAAGCGAGACCAGCTTGCTAGTAAATAAATACAATTTAAAAAATAGAGGCAGCTCACTGGTAAGTGCTGCTATTTGAGCTATTTTTAGAACAGGCCAGCGGGCTACTCATCTGGTCCTTACGGGCTAACATGGATCAAACTTTGCAAACAAAGAATGCAATATGATAATATAATAAAGCAGAAGGTTGAATATAAAATTAATAGGGCAAAATTAAAGTTTCATGAATACGGCGAGCAAGCTTGAAAGCTCCTTGCGTTAAGATTAAAGAAGCAGACGACTAGAAATCATATATCTAATATTAAACTTTCAGATGGTAGTATTTCTGTTGATCCCAAGCAAATCAATGAAACGTTCAGAACATTTTATACAAATTTATATAAGCCTGAGAAAGATTGTAGCATAGAAGCTATGCAATCATATTTAAATGCAATACAACTGCCATCCTTATCAGAGCATGACAAAAAAATCACTGGAGGAACCTATACAATTCATGGAAATTCAAAAAGCTATAAATTCTTTTGCAAAAAATAAATCTCCTGGCCCTGATGGCTACAATACAGAATTTTATCAAACTTTCAGTGAAGATTTGTCTCCTTTATTATAACAAATGTACCAATCTTCATTTAATAAACAATTGTTTTCTCCAACCTTCAATTTTTCTCATATCTCATTGATACATAAAAAGGATAAAGACCCATTGAATTGCAGTAATTCTCGTCCTTTATCCCTAGCCAATATGGACAATAAAATCTTGGCAAAAATCTTAGCCACACGATTATCAAATGTAATAGGAAAATTAATTCATACTGACCAAACTGGCTTCATGGAAGGTCGACAATCTTCAGAAAATACAAGGAAATTGTTCAATGTTAATTACTATGCTAGAAGTCTCCCTTATCCCACAGCAGTATGTACTGTTGATGCGGAGAAGGCATTCCACCGCATTATCTGGTCATTTATGTTTTGCACATTACGTAAATTTGGATTTGGAGATAATTGTATACAATGGATTAAGATGCTTTATACAAGACCCATAGCATCAGTCAAAACCAATAATCATATTTCAGAACCTTTTTCGTTAAAAAGAGGAGTAGAACAGGGATGTCCTGCATCTGGATTATTATTTAATTTGGTTATTGAACCCTTAGCTGCAAAAATAAAAAGTGAAAATAATATTCATGGTATAAAAATTGGCTCTCAGTATAATAAGCTATCAATGTATTGTGATGATATAATTCTCTACCTGTCACATGTTAACTCCTCTCTCACTATATCAATAGTGCCATCACTGAATATGGCTGTTTATCAGGGTATAAAGTCAATTGGGACAAATGTGAAATATTACCACTTAATAAACACTGCAAGAAATCACAGGTTCAGAACTCCAAAATTAAATGGAAAGAGGCAGAAGTCATATATATAGGACTACATATTACACCAAACCTTTATGCAAGTAGAGATCTAAATCTTAAACATTTAAAAAATAAGATAGAATCCAAAATGGAACGCTGGTCACGTCTCCAAATATCACTTTGGGGTCGGGTGAACATAGTAAAAATGAGTATACTGCCAGCAGTTAATTATATACTGAAAATGATGCCTGTCCTAATTAATAAAAGTTGGTTTAAGAAAATACATACAATGATATCACATTTTATATGGTGTGGAAAGAAGGCCAGATGTTCATACTTAAGGTTGTCTTGTACACAAGATAAAGGAGGACTACAACTACCAAACTTCTTACATTATTATATCTCCTTCGGTTGTGAACAAGCAAGCCACTTATTCCATTCTTCTGCAGATAAGGACTGGATCAACGTAGACAAAAATATGTTAATGAATTTGGACATTGATGTGGGGAGCTTATATTATATTAAAAACATACCTAATGAATTGAGGCAGAGCCCAATAGAAGCCACCTTTAACATTCTAAAACTGCGCCAGAAAATACTAGGAATCAACCCAATGACATCTGTAAATCAACCGCTTTGGTACAATCCTAATATTATCATTAATAAAAATGTGGTTAAATGGACAACATGGAAAGACAGAGGTATTGCTAAACCTCATCATATTATTAATACAAACTCTTTTAAACCATTCAATGATTTAGTTGATCAATATAATGTACCCAGAAATCATTGTTTACATTTTATCTCTTTAAAACACGCTGTAAATAAATGCATATCCTCTGAAAGTATGTCCTTAAATAACCATGAACTGGAAGATGCACTTTTTAATCAAGATATAATTAAGAAATTAATCAAACTATTTTATGGAATAATAAAGGAACACCACATTAGAAATGCAAATGATGCATGTGTTCGGAAATGGATGATGGACTTAAACATTGTAGATGAAAGAGACATATCATGGAATTATATTTGGAAAAAAGCCAATAAGCCCTTTAGAAGCATTAAAGATAAGCTGACTTAATTTAAGATATTGAATAGATTGTATTTTACATCTTCTCAGCTGTTTAAAATTGGTGTAGTAGATAGCAAGTTATGTATGAAGTGTCGGGCAGCTGAGGGAACTCTTGTTCATTTATTGTGGAAATGTCAGAGAATAAAAGAGTTATGGTTGAAAACAACAAAAGAAGCAATCACTTTCCTTAATATAAACATCCCAATGACACTGCAAACTTGTATTCTTGGGGATCTACATCAATTTAGTAACGTGTCATCAAAGAGTAAAAATGCTTTTCTTTCAATATGCATAATAACAAAAAGGGTAATATTAAAAAAAATGGATAGATGTTGATAGTCCAACTCTTACTGACTGGTACACACAAGCTATGGAGATGATATCAGTAGAACAAACTGCATTTAGTTTAGACAATAATGAGTCATATATTGGAATGTGGGATCCATTATTTAAATTTGTTTTAACTAATAAATTAACCAAAATATGACTTATTATATCTTTGTGGAAAATACTGGACACAGTGTGTTGTCAAGCTTATGAGATGTGATGCAAGTGTACGCCACTGTGACACTGTTGTTCATTTCTAATTTTTATTATTTTTTTATTAATGTTTTTAATGATAATATCAATGAGGGATTTTTAATTTTTAATCACTGCTGTTTTGAAATTGTTATTAATATTGATGCTGTTGTAGATAATGTTAATTTTTGTTTCACTACATTTGGATTGTTCCGTGTCATGTGTGTGTGTCCTCAATTGCTCTGTTTATTGTTGTTCTTAGTGTTGCTGGGACGGGTTTGGTTTTGAAATTGTATTGCATTGTTGTGGTATTGTTGTGTATTGTTTTGTTGATTGATTAATAAATTCATTAAAAAATAAATAAATAAATAAATAAAAATAAAATAAAATACAAAAATAAATAAATAAATCAATTAGTTCAATTAGTTGCTGAGGCCCACCCATGTTTTGCTTGATGTGTACCCCAAAGTTACTGTACAGGGGATGCTATGTACAAAACACAAAACCATTGAAGTTGTCACGTTGTGTAAATGGTAAATAAAAAGAGAATACAATGATTTGCAAATCCTTTTCAACTTATATTCAATTGAATATACCGCAAAGACAATATATTTAACGTTCGAACAGGTAAACTTTGTTGTTGTTTTTTGCAAATATTACCTCATTTGGAATTGGATGCCTGCAACATGTTTCAAAACAGCTGGCACAAGTGGCAAAAAAGACCAAGAAAGTTGAGGAATTCTCATCAAACACTTTTTTGGAACATCTAGGCTAATTGGGAACAGGTGGGTGCCATGATTGGGTATTAAAGCAGCTTCCATGAAATGCTCAGTCATTCACTAACAAGGATGGAGTGAGGGTCACCACTTTGTCAACAAATGCGTGAGCAAATTGTCCAACAGTTTAAGAACAACATTTCTCAACCAGCTATTGCAAGGAATTTAGGGATCTCACCATCTACGGTCCGTAATATCATCAAAAGGTTCAGAAAAACTGGAGAAATCACTGCACCGAAGCGGCAAGGCTGAAAACCAACATTGAATGCCCGTGACCTTCGATCCCTCAGGTGGTACTGCATCAAAAAGCGACATCAGTGTGTAAGGGATATCACCACGTGGGCTCAGGAACACTTCAGAAAACCACTGTCAGTAACTACAGTTGGTCGCTACATCTGTAAGTGCAAGTTAAAACTATACTATGCAAAGCCAAAGCCATTTATCAACAACACCCAGAAACGCCGCCGGCTTCACTGGGCCCCGAGCTCATCTAAGATGGACTGATGCAAAGTGGAAAAGTGTTCTGTGGTCTGACGAGTCCACATTTTAAATTGTTTTTGGAATCTGTGGACGTGGTGTCCTCCGGACCAAGGAGGAAAAGAACCATCCGGACTTTTATAGGCACAAAGTGCATCTGTGATGGTATGGGGGTGTATTAGTGCCCAAGGCATGGGTAACTTACACATCTGTGAAGGCGCCATTAATGCTGAAAGGTACATACAGGTTTTGGAGCAACATATGTTGCCATCCATGCAACGTTATCATGGACGCCCCTGCTTATTTCAGCAAGACAATGCCAAGCCACGTGTTACAACAGCGTGGCTTCGTAGTAAAAGAGTGCGGGTACTAGACTGACAGTTCACATTGTATTCTGTTTTTATTTACCATTTACACAACGTGACACCTTCACTGCTTTTTGGGTTTTGTATGTATCAGATAGTTTAAAGCAGGGGTAACCAACGCGGTGCCCGCGGGCACCAGGTAGCCCGTAAGGACCAGATGAGTAGCCCGCTGGCCTGTTCTAAAAATAGCTCAAATAGCAGCACTTACCAGTGAGCTGCCTCTATTTTTTAAATTGTATTTATTTACTAGCAAGCTGGTCTCGCTTTGCTCGACATTTTTAATTCTAAGAGAGACAAAACTCAAATAGAATTTGAAAATCCAAGAAAATATTTTAAAGACTTGGTCTTTACTTGTTTAAATAAATTCATTATTTTTTTTACTTTGCTTCTTATAACTTTCAGAAAGACAATTTTAGAGCAAAAATACAACCTTAAAAATTATTTTAGGATTTTTTAAACACATATACCTTTTTACCTTTTAAATTCCTTCCTCTTCTTTCCTGACAATTTAAATCAATGTTCAAGTAATTTTTTTTTTTTTAATTATTGTAAAGAATAACAAATACATTTTAATTTAATTCTTCATTTTAGCTTCTGTTTTTTCGACGAAGAATATTTGTGAAATATTTCTTCAAACTTATTATGATTAAAATTCAAAAAAATTGTTCTGGCAAATCTAGAAAATCTGTAGAATCAAATTTAAATCTTATTTCAAAGTATTTTGAATTTCTTTTAAAATTTTTGTTCTGGAAAATCTAGAAGAAATAATGATTTGTTAGAAATATAGCTTGGTCCAATTTGTTATATATTCTAACAAAGTGCAGATTGGATTTTAACCTATTTAAAACATGTCATCAAAATTCTAAAATTAATTTTAATCAGGAAAAATTACTAATGATGTTCCATAAATTCTTTTTTAAATTTTTTCAAAAAGATTCGAATTAGCTAGTTTTTCTCTTCTTTTTTTCGGTTCAATTTTGAATTTTAAAGAGTCGAAATTGAAAATAAACTATGTTTCAAAATTTAATTGTAATTTTTTTTCGTGTTTTCTCCTCTTTTAAACCGTTCAATTAAGTGTAAATATCATTAATTATTAATAATAACATAGAGTTAAAGGTAAATTGAGCAAATTGGCTATTTCTGGCAATTTATTTAAGTGTGTATCAAACTGGTAGCCCTTCGCATTAATCACTACCCAAGAAGTAGCTCTTGGTTTCAAAAAGGTTGGTGACCCCTGGTTTAAAGACCTTGATTGTATTGATTATAGTATCTTTAATGTACAAAATGAATTAAAAGGGCCCAATTTGTATGTACACAACCCCCGCTGGACAAAGTTAGTACTTTCCTCTTTTGCAAGTTTCTATCATGCTCAATTTCTTTCTTTCTTTGACATTTTTAGTGTTTATCGTGAGAAAAAAAAAATGGTCTTGCCATCAGCACACTTGTTTTCCAACATTTCTGCCACCTTTAGCATTGTCAGAAAGCCTTATTTTCAAGGTTCTTTAAGAGAAAAGCACACAGTGTTGTTATTATGTAGCTGCCCATTATGCGCCACGATTACGCACTGCTTATTTTAGTGGTAGGGAACATTACGCACGCCCATTTGCCTCCAAATCAATTTCCAACAAGCACTCAAGTCTTTCAATAAAACAAGACAAGAAGCACAAAACGACTGCGCTTTCCCCCCCCTTTTTGGAGTCGGGAGGAAATTGCTCTCACTTAGCAAAATGACTTTGTCACACAATTTCATCCCGCTGGAGAGCAGCCAGTGAACGCCTCACGCTCCAACCAGCCACACTCTTTGCACCCTTTCAAAGTTCTTGCAGGAGGATTGTGAGTCACCAAGGCTTAAATCTAGTGGGACTGGATTAATATGTTAATTTTTCTACTTTGCCGCACGCTTTCATCTTGGCAAAAGTATTTTGAAATGTCCCTAAACCCTCTTAATGACTTTAATGTCCAGTAGGAGAGCCGAATGTAACAGATGAACGTTAATGTCTCATTTCAACACCGTCAGGTGTTCCCCGTTTAAAGACTTGTTTTATCCATACCAGGGGTGTCAAACATACGGAACAGGTTTTATCCAGCCCACGGGGTGAGTTTGCCAAGTAAAAAAAATGAGCCCAAATTTTGGAATGAAAGAAACTGCTGTTCCACATGTGTCCACTAGATGTCACAATATAAATTCTTTGTATCCTTGTAGATGATGCTACATTTTTTTTTTTATGTCCATCCATCCATCCATCTTCTTCCGCTTATCCGAGGTCGGGTCGCGGGGGCAGCAGCCTAAGCAGGGAAGCCCAGACTTTCCTCTCCCCAGCCACTTCGTCCAGCTCCTCCCGGGGGATCCCGAGGCGTTCCCAGGCCAGCCGGGAGACATAGTCTTCCCAACGTGTCCTGGGTCTTCCCCGTGGAACTCCTACCGGTTGGACGTGCCCTAAACACCTCCCGAGGGAGGCGTTCGGGTGGCATCCTGACCAGATGCCCGAACCACCTCATCTGGCTCCTCTCGATGTGGAGGAGCAGCGGCTTTACTTTGAGCTCCCCCCGGATGACAGAGCTCCTCACCCTATCTCTAAGGGAGAGCCCCGCCACCCGGCGGAGGAAACTCATTTCGTCCGCTTGTACCCGTGATCTTGTCCTTTCGGTCATAACCCAAAGCTCATGATGGGATGGGAACGTAGATCGACCGGTAAATTGAGAGCTTTGCCTTCCGGCTCTGCTCCTTCTTCACCACAACGGATCGATACAGAGTCCGCATTACTGAAGATGCCGCACCGATCCGCCTGTCGATCTCACGATCCACTCTTCCCTCACTCGTGAACAAGACTCCCAGGTACTTGAACTCCTCCACTTGGAGCAGGGTCTCCTCCCCAACCCGGAGATGGCACTCCACCCTTTTCCGGGCGAGAACCATGGACTCGGACTTGGAGGTGCTGATTCTCATCCCAGTCGCTTCACACACGGCTGCGAACCGATCCAGTGAGAGCTGAAGACCCTGGCCAGATGAAGCCATCAGGACCACATCATCCGCAAAAAGCAGAGACCTAATCCGCCTAATCCTGCAGCCACCAAACCGGATCCCCTAAACGCCTTGACTGCGCCTAGAAATTCTGTCCATAAAAGTTATGAACAGAATCTGTGACAAAGGGCAGCCTTGGCGGAGTCCAACCCTCACTGGAAACGTGTCCGACTTACTGCCGGCAATGCGGACCAAGCTCTGACACTGATCATACAGGGAGCGGACCGCCCCAATCAGACAGTCCGATACCCCATACTCTCTGAGCACTCCCCACAGGACCTCCCGAGGGACACGGTCGAATGCCTTCTCCAAGTCCACAAGGCACATGTAGACTGTTTTTTTTTTAATGTGTGCATTGCAAATGAGGTTTTTTTCCCTTGGACTCAGTCTGGACCCCTCCCGTGGGTCCAGCCTTTGACTGATATTTTTTTACTCTTCCCCCCTTTCCCAATATCACCTTTTTCCCCACCTTTTTTTAAGGAGCTCCGTCGGCGGTCTCGTCTTGTCTCCCTGTAACGTATGTCTGCTCTTAGTGGGACTGTGCCGGAAATGTACTTTTCAGTTCTTATGTGTCTTGTGCATGTTAAGAATTGACAATAAATCATCTTGAATCTTGAATACACTATATTGCCAAAAGTATTTGGCCACCTGCCTTTACTCACATATGAACTTGAAGTGCCATCCCATGGGATTGTCCAAAATGTTTTGGTATCTGTGGGGGGGGAGAGTGTGATCAGTGCGCCTGCAGGATCAAAGGTCACCGCCTCTGTCCATGGTGCTGAAGACAGAGCACCATCAGACGGGGGCGTGACATGTGCTGACGGCGAGACACAGCTGGTAGGTGATTAGATTTCACAGGTGGTACGTGTTAATCTAATCATCTGTTGTCTTTAACAGTAAGCAGAGGGGGAGAGAGGTTACGGATGGGACTGAAAAGTCACATTCTATTAGGAGAGAGAACTTTTTGATGATGAATATAATTAGAACCTTGTTAAACCTGCACGCTTGGCTCCGGTGCCGTGTCTGTCAGTGGGACCGCTAGGAAGCGACTTCCACAGTATCCTTTCACTGGAACAAAGGTGCCAAGCCCAACTCCTGAAAAACAACCCCCCACCATAATTCCTCCTCCACCAAATTTCACACTCGGCACAATGCAGTCCGAAATGTAGCGTTCTCCTGGCAACCTCCGAACCCAGACTGGTCCATCAGATTGCCAGATGTGAAAGCATGATTCATCACTCCAGAGAAGGCGTCTGCACTGCTCCAGAGTCCAGTGGTGACGTGCTTTACACCAGTGGTCCCCAACCTTTTTGTAACTGCGGACCGGTCAACGCTTGAAAATTTGTCCCACGGACCGGATTTTTTTTGTTTTTTTTGTCATAAAAAAATACAATCATGTGTGCTTACGGACTGTATCCCTGCAGACTGTATTGATCTATATGTAGGAACCAGAAATATTAATAACAGAAAGAAACAACCCTTTTGTGCGAATGAGTGTGAATGAATGGGGGAGGGAGGTTTTTTGGGTTGGTGCACTAATTTTAAGTGTATATTTTGTTTTTTATGTAGATTTAATAAAAAAATAAAAATAAATAAATAAATATTTTTATTTTTATTTTTTTTTTAAGTCCTACTGAAAGCCACTACTACCGACCACGCAGTCTGATAGTTTATATATCAATGATGAAATCTTAACATTGCAACACATGCCAATACGGCCGGGTTAACTTATAAAGTGACATTTAAAATTTCCCGGGAAATATCCGGCTGAAACGTCGCGGTATGATGACGTCTGCGCGTGACGTCACGGATTGTAGCGGACATTTTGGGACACCGTTGTGGCCAGCTATTAAGTCGTCTGTTTTCATCGCAAAATTCCACAGTATTCTGGACATCTGCGTTGGTGAATCTTTTGCAATTTGTTTAATGAACAATGGAGATAGCAAAGAAGAAAGCTGTAGGTGGGAAGCGGTGTATTAGCGGCCGGCTGCAGCAACACAAACACGAAGCGGCTACGTCGTAGCCGGTAGTTTCATTGTTTACATTCCCGGACGATGACAGTCAAGCTTTACCATTGGCCTGTGGAGAACTGGGACAACATACACTACCGTACAAAAGTTTGGGGTCACATTGAAATGTCCTTATTTTTGAAGGAAAAGCACTGTACTTTTCAATGAAGATAACTTTAAACTAGTCTTAACTTTAAAGAAATACACTCTATACATTGCTAATGTGGTAAATGACTATTCTAGCTGCAAATGTCTGGTTTTTGGTGCAATATCTACATAGATGTATAGAGGCCTATTTCCAGCAACTATCACTCCAGTGTTCTAATGGTACAATGTTTTTGCTCATTGGCTCAGAAGGCTAATTGATGATTAGAAAACCCTTGTGCAATCATGTTCACACATCTGAAAACAGTTTAGCTCGTAACAGAAGCTACAAAACGGACCTTCCTTTGAGCAAATTGAGTTTCTGGAGCATCACATTTCTGGGGTCAATTAAAAGCTCAAAATGGCCAGAAAAAGAGAACTTTCATCTGAAACTCGACAGTCTATTCTTGTTCTTAGAAATGAAGGCTATTCCACAAAATTGTTTGGGTGACCCCAAACTTTTGAACGATAGTGTAGACTCTTACCAGGAGGACTTTGAGTTGGATACGCGCTACCGTGAGTACGCAGCTGCGGCTTCCAAACATTTGATCGCTTGCCCGTACGTGCGTGCCGCTATGTGCATGTCACGTACGTGACTTTGGGGAAATATATGTGCTGTATGAACTTTGCGGAGGTGAACGGTACTTTGGGCTGTGGGATTGAGTGTGTTGTGCGGGTGTTTGAGTTGTATTGGCGGGTTATATGGACGGGAGGGGGGAGGTGTTTGTTATGCGGGATTCATTTGTGGCATATTAAATATAAGCCTGGTTGTGTTGTGGCTAATAGAGTATATATATATATGTCTTGTGTTTATTTATTGTTTTAGTCATTCCCAGCTGAATATCAGGTCCCACCCGCCTCTCACAGCATATTCCCTATCTGAATCGCTTTCACTCTCACTTTCCTCATCCACGAATCTTTCATCCTCGCTCAAATTAATGGGGTAATCGTCGCTTTCCCGGTCCGAATCGCTCTCGCTGCTTGTGGCCTTGATTGTAAACAATGTGCAGATGTGAGGCGCTCCACAACCTGTGACGTCACGCTACTTCCGCTTTTTTTTATCAGCGACCAAAAGTTGCGAACTTTATCGTCGATGTTCTCTACTAAATCCTTTCAGCAAAAATATGGCAATATCGCAAAATGATCAAGTATGACACATAGAATGGATCTGCTATCCCCGTTTAAATGAGAAAATCTCATTTCAGTAGGCCTTGAATTTCTTGTGCGGCCCGGTACCAATCGAACGGTGGCTGGGGGACCACTGCTTTACACCACTGCATCCCACGCTTTGCATTGGACTCGGTGATGTATGGCTTAGAGGCAGCTGCTCGGCCATGGAAAACCCATTCCGTGAAGCTCTCTGCGTACTGTACGTGGGCTAATTGGAAGGTCACATGAAGTTTGGAGCTCTGTAGCAACCGACTGTGCAGAAAGTCTTTGCACTTCAGCATCCGCCGACCCCTCTCTGTCAGTTTACGTCGCCTACCACTTGGTGGCTGAGTTGCTGTTGTTCCCAAACTCTTCCAGTTGACTTTGAAATATTTAGGAGCGAGGAAATTTCACGACTGGATTTGTTGCACAGGTGGCATCCTATGACAGTTCCACACTGGAAATCATTGAGCGTGGCACCATTCTTTCACAAATGTTTGTAGAAACAGTCTCCATGCCTAAGTGCTTGATTTTATACACCGGGCCAAGTGATTAGGACACCTGATTCTCATCATTTGGATGGGTGACCAAATACTTTTGGCAACATTCCCAGGTGCCGTATCGGTTCAAATGTGAACGCTACCCATCCCTAACTCTAATTATCTGAAAAATTACATATCTAGAATGCTATTCCTCTCCAACAGAAATGAGAGACCAATATATTTCTGTTTTTTAACTGATATATACTGCAGCTGTGTCCCATTGTTGGCACGGCCAAAGACTCTACTCACGCGAAAGTTTCCTTCAAAAACTTGGTTGTTTTGGTTCCCGATCCCAGAATGCAAAGATTGCAGCTGAAGAGCAGGTAAGTAAATAACAAAACCAAGGCAACAGGGAAGTGCACAAAAAAGGCAAAGCGGATACATCCAGCAAAAAGGGAAGCACAATGATTCAAAACATCTTGATTGGCAACCAGGAACAGGTGAGGGTGCCAGTGCTCGGACAGAAGTAGTGGCAAAAAGTTAAAGTATCAAATATAGTCACACACACACTAGGTGTGGTGAAATGTGTCCTCTGCATTTGACCCATCCCCTTGTTCACCCCCTGTGAGGTGAGGGGAGCAGTGAGCAGCAGCGTGGGTCGCGCTCGGGAATCATTTTGTGATTTAACCCCCAATTCCAACCCTTGATGCTGAGTGCCAAGCAGGGAGGCAAAGGGTCCCATTTTTTTGTAGCCTTTGGTATGACTCGGCCGGGGTTTGAACTCACAACCTACCGATCTCAGGGCGGACACTCTAACCACGAGGCCACTGAGCCGGAAATATAATAATAAGAGCGCTGGACAAAAAACCAAAAACACGACGGATCATGGCTTCCATGTTGTCGATCCACAGTGCAAAGCTGCTTCTAAGATACTAATCCTCACCACCATGGTTGGTGGAAAACAAACTAAGTCTCTTCCAAGTAGCATTATCACTGGAGGAATAGAGAGAAGGGATAGGCTAAGCATGCGACACACGCACAAAAAGTTAAAGCTTTAATGTAAATTAGCGGTGATCGATCCAGATGTCAACACTATCGATACCTCGTGTGGCATCAGCATGTACAAAACCCAAAACCCAAAACCAGGGAAGTTGGCACGTTGTGTAAATGGCAAATAAAAACAGAATACAATGATTTGCAAATTCCTTTTCAACTTATATGAAATTTTCTGGGTGTTGTTGATAAATGGCTTTGGCTTTGCATAGTAGAGTTACAACTTGCACTTACAGATGTAGCGACCAACTGTAGTTGCTGACAGTGGTTTTCTGAAGTGTTCCTGAGGCCATGTGGTGATATCCTTTACACACCGATGTCGCTTTTTGATGCAGTACCGCCTGAGGGATCGAATGTCCGTAATATCATCTCTTACGCCTAGTGATTTCTCCAGATTCTCTGAACCTTTTGATGATATTACAGACCGTAGATGGTGAAATCCCTAAATTCCTTGCAATAGCTGGTTGATAAATGTTGTTCTTAATCAATTTGCTCAGGCATTTGTTGACAAAGTGGTGACCCTCGCCCCGTCCTTGTTTGTGAACGACTGAGCATTTCATGGAAGCGGCTTTTATACCCAATCATGGCACCCACCTGTTCCCAATTAGCCTGTTCACTTTTTCAGTCTTTTTTGCCACTTGTGCCAGCTTTTTTGAACCATGTTGCAGGCAACAAATTCCAAATGAGCTAATATTTGCCAAAAATAACAACGTTTTCCAGTGTGAACATTAAATATCTTGTCGTTGCAGTCTATTCAATTGAATATAAGTTGAAAAGGATTTGCAAATCATTGTATTCTGTTTTTATTCACCATTTACACAACATTTTCACTGCTTTTGGGGTTTGTAAATGATACTAAGGTGATTAGCCCAGCATTTTTCCATTACAAAAGATTGTTTGGGGGTGGTTGTTGTAGTTATTTACAAAGTGAGAGAGTAAGTATCTGGATACAGGAAGTCTTTGAAGGCAAAAAACAAATATGGGAGCCAATAGCAGCTTTTGTTTACTTTTGCACTTTATTTTGATTTGAGAAAACATGAGCAAATTCTACATTTGAGATACTTGCTGAAAAACTACAGATGTCCGATATTATCGGCCGATAAATGCTTTAAAAGGTATCGGTTTCAAAAAGTTAAATGTATGACTTTTTAAAACGCCGCTGTGTACTCGGACGTAGGAAGAAGTACAGAGCGCCAATAAACCTTGAAGGCACTGCCTTTACGTGCCGGCCCAGTCACATAATATCTACGGCTTTTCACACACACACAAGTGAATGCAAGGCATACTTGGTCAACAGCCATACAGGTCACACTGAGTGTGGCCGTATAAACAACTTTAACACTGTTACAAATATGCGCCACACTGTGAACCCACACCAAACAAGAATGACAAACACATTTCGGGAGAACATCCGCACCGTAGCACAACAGAACAAATACCCAGAACCCCTTGCAGCACTAACTCTTCCGGGACGCTACAATATACATCCCCCGCTACCCGCTACCCTCCCCCCACCTCCTCAACCCCGCCCACCTCAACCTCCTCATGCTCTCTTTGGGAGAGCATGCCCCAAATTCCAAGCTGCTGTTTTGAGGCATGTTAAAAACAAATAATGCACTTTGTGACTTCAATAATAAATATGGCAGTGCCATGTTGGCATTTTGTTCCATAACTTGAGTTGATTTATTTTGGAAAACCTTGTTACATTGTTTAATGCATCCAGCGGGGCATCACAACAAAATTAGGCATAATAATGTGTTAATTCCACGACTGTATATATCGGTATCGGTTGATATCGGAAAAAAAGCCATTATCGGACATCTCTATGAAAAACATGTTTAGTTGTATAATTTATTGTCAAAGTACTGGAATGAAATCGGACCCAAATCGCATCAGACCCCAGGCCAATTTTTTTTTTTACTAGCTCTTTGTCATGATGTGGACTATGGCGGGTTTGTTTTTCCGAGATGCAATAAAAGTTGGAGCGGACATGGCGTGAAGTTGAAGACATATTTAATTTTAACACTCAAAAGGAACAATAAACAAAAGGCGCTCACAACGGAGGTAGAAAACTTGGCTATGAAAAAACAAAACTACCACTTTGGCGTAAACAATGGACAGAAAACAAAACTTGCTAACTATGGCCTTAAAGGCCTACTGAAATGAAATGTTTTTATTTAAACGGGGATAGCAGATCCATTCTATGTGTCATACTTGATCATTTTGCGATATTGCCATATTTTTGCTGAAAGGATTTGGTATAGAACAACGTCGATAAAGTTCGCAACTTTTGGTCTCTGATAAAAAAAAACCTTGCCCCTACCGGAAGTAGCGTGACGTAGTCAGTTGTTCACTCCCTCATATTTTCCTATTGTTTTCAACGCAGCTAGAGCTATTCGGACAATTACCCCATTAATTTGAGCGAGGATGAAAGATTCGTGGACGAGGAACGTTAGAGTGACGGACTAGAATGCAGTGAAATACATTTTTTTTTCTCGCTCTGACCGTAACTTAGGTACAAGCTGGCTCATTGGATTCCACACTCTCTCCTTTTTCTATTGTGGATCACGGATTTGTATTTCAAACCACCTCGGATACTATATCCTCTTGAAAATGAGAGTTGAGAACGCGAAATGGACATTCAGTGCCTTTTATCTCCACGACAATACATCGACGAAGCTCATGCTAATTAGCATGAGCTAATGTGATAGCATCTGTCTCAAATGCAGATAGAAACAAAATAAATAAATCCCTGACTGGAAGGATAGACAGAAGATCAACAATACTATTAAACCGTGTACATGTAACTACACGGTTAATAGATCTCAGCCTGGCAAAGCTTAACAATGCTGTTGCTAACGACGCTAAGGCTGACTTAGCAACTTAGCAACCGGACCTCACAGAGTTATGATAAAAACATTAGCGCTCCACCTACGCCAGCCAGCCCTCATCTGCCCAGCTCATCAACACCCGTGCTCACCTGCGTTCCAGTGATCGACGGCGCGACGAAGGACTTCACCCGATCACATATGCGGTGGCCGGTTAGCATCGGCTAGCGCGTCTGCTATCCAAGTAAGTCCTCCTTGTTGTGTTGCTACAGCCAGCCGATCCCACCTACAACGTTCTTCTTTGCAGCCTCCATTGTTCATTAAACAAATTGCAAAAGATTCACCAACACAGATGTCCAAAATACTGTGGAATTATGAAATGAAAACAGAGCTTTTTTGTATTGTATTCAATGGGGAAGGCATACCTCTGTTCCCCGGGCTACGTCACGCGCATACGTCATCCTCCGAAAGGCTTTTTCAACCGGAAGTGTGGCGAGAAATTCAAAATTGCCCTTTATAAGTTAACCCGGCCGTATTGGCATGTGTTGCAATGTTAAGATTTCATCATTGATATATAAACTATCAGACTGCGTGGTCGCTAGTAGTGGCTTTCAGTAGGCCTTTAATAAACAATAACTTACTTGCGGACGAAAGGAGCAGCATGAACGATGGACATGAAACAGAGTGTCAGGAGTGTGATGTCTGGCAACTACAGGGTTAAATAGTGAAGACATGATTAAAGACAGGTGCGTGAGTCGTGAGGACAGGTGAAAACTAACGGGTTGCTATGGTGACAAACAAGAGTGCACAACGAGTCCAAACGTGGAACAGGTGAAACTAATGGGTAACCATGGAAACAAGACAAGGGAGTGAAAAGCAGGAACTAAAAAGAGTCCAAAACCAAGCAGAACATAACTTAAACAAAACATGATCACACAGACATGACACTTTTACTGTCTGTCAATTTGTTGAATAAAATGTGCTAAAGTTCTTAATCAGAGGCCAGAAATAACGTTTTATTTTTTTTTGGGGGGGGCGGGCTGCTAAGATGGATGGAGAGGGACTTGAAAGTAAAAGATCTTGACAAACACTTTCAGGTGAAGTGGAGCGATGCGCTCCTTTGCAATTACCTCCTCACCTTTCGCGTGGATGGCTCTCCACGCTCCTGACGTCTCCAAGACCAGACGGGGGGAGGGCACCTAGAAATAAAGGTAAAGTCAAAGTACCAATGATTGTCACACACACACACTATGTGTGGTGAAATTATTCTCTGCATTTGACCCATCACCCTTGATCACCCCCTGGGAGGTGAGGGGAGCAGTGAGCAGCAGCTGTGGCCGTGCCCGGTAATCATTTTTGGTGATTTAACCCCCAATTCCAACCCTTGATGCTGAGGTAATGGCTCCCATTTTTATAGTCTTTGGTATGACTCGGCCGGGGTTTGAACTCACAACCTACCGATCTCGGGGCGGACACTCTAACCCAGGGGTGTCAAACTCATTTTAGATCGGGGGCCACATGGAGAAAAATCTACTCCCAGGTGGGCCGGACAGGTAAAATCACGGCACGATAACTTAAAAATAAAGACAAATTCAGATTGTTTTCTTTGTTTAAAAATAGAACAAGAAAATTCTGAAAATGTACAAATCATAATGTTTTTTTTTTTTTTTTTTTACACTTACATGTTGCGGTTAATAGTATTCTATCTTTATTTGTCGTTATTTATATTTTCTGAATACATTATGTGATAATGTTCATCAGTCAACTCATTGGTGTTAATTTTCAATCTATTACGATAAAAAAATTATATCAAAATCAAATTACAGGATGTCATTCATGTAAGTTTGCTCATTTTCCTTAACTGGTGCACTAACATCATGTGGTTTATTTTTTTTTTTTTACATATGTAGCATAATCTACAAAGATGCAAATAATTGCTATTGTGACATCTAGTGGACACATTTAGAACAGCAGTTTCTTTCATTCAAAAATTTTGGTTCATTTTTATACTTAGCAAACTCATCCCGCGGGCCGGATAAAACCTGTCCGCGGGCCTGATCCGGCCCACGGGCCGTACGTTTGACACCCCTGCTCTAACCACTAGGCCGTGTCTCAGAGAAGGGGTGTGCCAACCTTTTTCACTTTAAATATACAAACCCCGTTTCCATATGAGTTGGGAAATTGTGTTAGATGTAAATATAAACGGAATACAATGATTTTCAAATCATTTTCAACCCATATTCAGTTGAATATGCTACAAAGACAACATATTTGATGTTCAAACTGATAAACTTTTTTTTTTTGTGGCAAATAATCATTAACTTTCGAATTTGATGCCAGCAACACGTGACAAAGAAGTTGGGAAAGGTGGCAAAAAATACTGATAAAGTTGAGGAATGCTCATCAAACACTTATTTGGAACATCCCACAGGTGAACAGGCTAATTGGGAACAGGTGGGTGCCATGATTGGGTATAAAAGTAGATTAGTAGGATGGGGCGAGGGTCACCACTTTGTCAACAAATGTTTGAGCAAATTGTTGAACAGTTTAAGAAAAACCTTTCTCAACCAGCTATTGCAAGGAATTTAGGGATTTCACCATCTACGCTCCGTAATATCATCAAAGGGTTCAGAGAATCTGTAGAAATCACTGCACGTAAGCAGCTAAGCCCGTGACCTTCCATCCCTCAGGCTGTACTGCATCAACAAGCGACATCAGTGTGTAAAGGATATCACCACATGGGCTCAGAAACCCACTGTCGGTAACTACAGTTGGTCGCTACATCTGTAAGTGCAAGTTACAACTCTCCTATGCAAGGCGAAAACCGTTTATCAACAACACCCGGAAACACCGTCGGCTTCGCTGGGCCTGAGCTCATCTAAGATGGACTGATACAAAGTGGGAAAAGTGTTCTGTGGTCTGACGAGTCCACATTTCAAATTGTTTTTGGAAACTGTGGACGTCGTGTCCTCCGGACCAAAGAGGAAAAGAACCATCCGGATTGTTATAGGCGCAAAGTCTGTGATGGTATGGGGGTGTATTAGT
Organism: Entelurus aequoreus; assembly: GCF_033978785.1. NCBI lineage: Eukaryota > Metazoa > Chordata > Actinopteri > Syngnathiformes > Syngnathidae > Entelurus > Entelurus aequoreus. Next base: position 8,307,761 of record NC_084745.1, read on the forward strand.
GCCCAAGACATGGGTAACTTACACATCTGTGAAGGCGCCATTAATGCTGAAAGGTACATACAGGTTTTGGAGCAACATATGTTGCCATCCAAGCAACGTTACCATGGACGCCCCTGCTTATTTCAGCAAGACAATGCCAAGCCACGTGTTACATCAACGTGGCTTCATAGTAAAAGAGTGCGGGTACTAGACTGGCCTGCCTGTAGTCCAGACCTGTCTCCCACTGAAAATGTGTGGCGCCTAAAATAGCACAATGGAGACCCCCGGACTGTTGAACAACTTAAGCTGTACATCAAGCAAGAATGGGAAAGAATTCCACCTGAGAAGCTTCAAAAATGTGTCTCCTCAGTTCCCAAACCTTTACTGAGTGTTGTTAAAAGGAAAGGCCATGTAACACAGTGGTGAACATGCCCTTTCCCAACTACTTTGGCACATGTTGCAGCCATGAAATTCTAAGTTAATTATTATTAGCCAAAAAAAAAAGAAAAGTTTATGAGTTTGAACATCAAATATCTTGTCTTTGTAGTGCATTCATTTGAATATGGGTTGAAAATATTTTGCACATTATTGTATTCCGTTTATATTTACATCTAACACAATTTCCCAACTCATATGGAAACGGGGTTTGTACTAAAAGCAATCAAATGTAGACATTATATGGTATATGCACATAGAATTGACATCATTTGTCTTATTGTTAGTGTTATTTGTCTCTGGATTCAATCAATCAATCAATCAATCAATGTTTACTTATGTAGCCCTGTAAGAGGACTCTTTCCTCCGGGTTCCTCTGACCACCGAAGACAGACATGACGGCGAGCTTTGTTTTATTATTTCAATAAAGCTTCGTCTTTCGCCGGGGACGCTTTTCAGCTCCGCCTCCAACTACTCGCTCGCTTTCGCTCTTCATCCGCTGGTTCTCCGCCTCCTTCTGTCCCGTCCTCCTCTGCTGCTGCCCTTTTACACAGTGACAGGGGATCACAGATTTGCGCCCAGCCGGGCGATCCACACACCTGATTTCCATATCGGAGTCGGCCCCGGCGCGCCCCGCCTCTCTGCAGGTCCGCCGGCCACGCCTCCTCGCCGCCATCTCGGAGTCGGCCCCGGCGCGCCCCGCCTCGCTGCATGTCCGCCGGCCACGCCTCCTCGCCGCCATCTCGGAGTCGGCCCCGGCGCGCCCCGCCTCGCTGCAGGTCCGCCGGCCACGCCTCCTCGCCGCCATCTCGGAGTCGGCCCCGGCGCGCCCCGCCTCGCTGCAGGTCCGCCGGCCACGCCTCCTCGCCGCCATCTCGGAATCGGCCCCGGCGTGCCCCGCCTCGCTGCAGGTCTGCCGGCCACGCCTCCTCGCCGCCATCTCGGAGTCGGCCCCGGCGTGCCCCGCCTCGCTGCAGGTCTGCCGGCCACGCCTCCTCGCCGCCATCTCGGAGTCGGCCCCGGCGTGCCCCGCCTCGCTGCAGGTCTGCCGGCCACGCCTCCTCGCCGCCATCTCGGAGTCGGCCCCGGCGTGCCCCGCCTCGCTGCAGGTCTGCCGGCCACGCCTCCTCGCCGCCATCTTGGAGTCGGCCCCGGCGTGGCCCGCCTCGCTGCAGGTCTGCCGGCCACGCCTCCTCGCCGCCATCTTGGAGTCGGCCCCGGCGTGGCCCGCCTCGCTGCAGGTCTGCCGGCCACGCCTCCTCGCCGCCATCTCGGAGTCGGCCCCGGCGTGCCCCGCCTCCCTGCAGGTCTGCCGGCCACGCCTCCTCGCCGCCATCTCGGAGTCGGCCCCGGCATGCCCCGCCTCGCTGCAGGTCCGCCGGCCACGCCTCCTCGCCGCCATCTCGGAGTCGGCCCCGGCGTGCCCCGCCTCGCTGCAGGTCCGCCGGCCACGCCTCCTCACAAGCTCCTCACAAGAGTGTCTCAAAGGGCTGCACAAGCCACAACGACATCCTCGGCTCAGATCCCACATCAGGATTAAAAATTAATTCAAGTTTCAGATAGGGTTGTACGGTATACCGGTACTAGTATAGCATCGCGGTACTAATGAATAAAAAATGGTACTATACTCTGTATTTACAGGCTTGACAGCGCGTCGTCATCCCGTCGTGACATTGCTGGTTTTATGAGCAGAGGAGCATGTTCGGCGGCACACACTCACAGAGTACTTACAAGCAGACACAGTGTGTAGACAGAAAAGGGAGAACGGACGCATTTTGGCCTAAAAACTGGCGATAAAGGTGAAGTTTTAACACTGAAACGCCCTCAGGAAGAGGTGCTTTAATGGCTAGCTAGTTAGCGGCTAACGTCCATCTGCAGTCGGCAGGGTTTTAGCTACTTCTAAATCACTAATCCTGGCCTCCATGGCAACAAATAAAGTAAGTTTCTTACATGTATCTGTAGAGGTTGACCTCTAGTGGGTTCTCCCGACCACCACACCCACTGGCACGAGAGCCCGGTATTCAGGTTGGATCAAGTCTTTTATTCTCATCCACCAGTTTGGTTTGCTTTTCAGCAATATATCGTTAGGACTTTTCAGTCGGGCGTGTCTCTGCTTTGCTCTCTGGCTCCAACTCCCACCCTGGTGTCTCGGCCCAGCTGCCGCTAATAAGCATGGCAGGTGATTGGATGATCAGCCCCAGCTGGGTAATCCATTCACCTGCTTCGAGGACGGTCCTTCCACACCCTGCTCCGCGGCAGGCCCGCAGACCACGCCCCCCTCCACAGTATCCTTATCACTGCAGGACAAGGAATAGCTAAACACGCTTCACTACACACCGTAGAAGGATACAATAGCTCACCGGCGTCACAATGTAAACAAATCCCATGGGAGGATCTACACCTGACATCCACTGTAATGATACCAAGTACAAGAGTGTATCTCGTCGATACTACTATGATTACATCGATATTTTTTATAGTCACAAAATCTTTTTTCATCATATTATACTCATAAACTCATGAAATACGTCCCTGGACACATGAGGACTTTGAATATGGCAAATGTATGATCCTGTAACTACTTGGTATCGGATCGATTCCTAAATGGGTGGTATCATCCAAAACTGATGTAAAGTATCAAAGAAGAGAAGAATAAGTGATTATTACATTTGAACAGAAGTGTATATAGAACATGTTAAAACAGAAAACAAGCAGATATTAACAGTAAAGGAACAAGTGGATTAATAATCAATTTTTACAGCTTGTCCTTTATAATGTAGACAAAATAATAGGTAGATAAATGACACAATATGTTACTGCATACGTCAGCAGACTAATTAGGAGTCTTTGTTTGTTTACTTACTACTAAAAGACAAGTTGTCTAGTAAGTTCACTATTTTATTTAAGGACAAACTTGCAATAATAAACATATGTTTAATGTACCCAAAGATTTGTTGTTGAAATAAAGCCAATAATGACTTTTTTTTTGTGATGCCCTGTATTTAGAAAAGTATCGAAATACATTTTTGTACCGGTACCAAAATATTGGTACGGAGACAACCCTGGTGGCGATAATGAAAGGCAAATAAAAAACAAAACAATGGCCTTGCGTTATCTGTGCAATCGCATTGTAAGGAAAGTACATCCTCACTACAACTCCCTGGTGTTGTGTTCCGAGAATGTTAAAAAAAAAAGTTATATTGGCGCCAATAAAAAAAAAAAATCTATTTTTGACACCCCAATAAAGCTCGGATTATGCTGTCGCATCGACGTGCCGCCATATGCTTTGTCGGCTCGCTCCTCCCCCTCCACACCCTCCTGCTGGCTTGACATTCTCCTCTGATTTCATATTGACATTCCAAACAATATCATTTCCATTAGGAAAGGTTAAAATATGAACAATTCATCAAAAGGAAAAATAATATACAGTATATTTATAATAAATGTGTGTATATCAGGCCTCGCCCTAACCAATCTGGCGCCATAGGCAAGATTTTAGGTGGCGCCCCCCCACATCGGCAGTGAAGTGTATATACTCACAAGAAACCGAATAGCTTTGTCTTTGACCTTTTTTTTTTACTTAAAGAAAGCAAATTAACATATTATAGGAGAATGTTATGTTATGATTATCTTTAACCGAATCACAGCAGTGCTCAAATCAAAAAACAGCATTCCCTCTCATGTGATATTGCTTAATTAACATTAATGATGTGCACTTTAACAACTAGGCTTACAACTATACCTAATATATAAAGAGGTGGAAAAGTGACTATTACCTGCAGGGCAAACATTAGCTAACCAGAAGGCAATAACAATGTAAACAAAAAAACACCTGCTTAAAAGATCTAATACAAATGTCCCTGAGGAATGTAAGGTGGGAGTACTGTAATTACCTAACGTTACATTATTATTTTCCATAACAATTTAGCCCCCTCCACAATATTAACCCGACGTTAAAACAGAACTAGCTATTTATTGATTAGCAATTGCCGAATCATGTAACATTAGCTTAATGCTAAAAAGCCAGGTTACTATCACATTCTGTAACAGACAAATAATTTCATGTAGGCTAACATTACATACCTGCTACCTCTGTCTTTTTCTCGTTTCTCCTCCTCTTCTTTTCTCTTTTTTCTTCCCTGGGCACCTGACAGTTTTGGCCGTTTTGACATCTTGTGTTGATTTTTTGATGTGGTAAAAGTCATGATACGGGAAGGGAGGGGGCGCACCGTAACAAATAATATTTCTATTAAATAGGCTTTACATTGCATTTTAATTAACGTGGGATTATTTTTTGTATTTAGAAATAATAGTACCAACTTTTTTTTTTCTTTTCTCCAACATTTGTGGCACTGGCGTGGCGCCCCCTGATGGACGGCGCCCTTAGCATTTGCCTATACGGCCTATGCCACGGGCCGGCCCTGGTGTATATGCAGGACCACATCATCTGCCAAAAGCAGAGACCTAATCCTGCAGCCAACTAACCGGATCGCCTCAACGCCATGACTGCGCCTAGAAATTCTGTCCGAGAGTATAGAGCTGGTCCACAGTTCCACCACCAGGACAAAAACCACACTGCTCCTCTTGGATCCCAGGTCCTACCATCCGGAGCATCCTCCTCTCCAGAACAACAGTTACTCCCTGCCTTCAAGACATCACTGTGTATCTATAGAAAAATAAAAGTTGTGCTGTGTATATATATATATATATATATATATATATATATATATATATATATATATACGTTAGGTCAGGTAAAAAACACAGAGGCTATTGCATCCCTACAAGTCTGTTTCATCCCTACAAGCCTTTTTTGCAGGTTTCCCTACTTAAAAAACGATTTTTTTCCCGATTCAAAAGGATTCTCTATTCATGGAATACATAGATTTCAGCAGGATCTACCCCAGTCTGCTGACATGCAAGCAGAGTAGTAGATTTTTGTGAAAAGCTTTTATAATTGTAAAGGACAATGTTTTAACAAGTGATTGCAATAATGTACATTTGTTTTAACTATTAAATGAACCAAAAATATGACTTATTTTATCTTTGTGAAAATATTGGACACAGTGTGTTGTCAAGCTTATGAGATGCGATGCAAGTGTAAGCCACTGTGACACTATTGTTCTTTTTTTGTATTTTTTTATAAATGTCTAATGATAATGTCAATGAGGGATTTTTAATCACTGCTATGTTGAAATTGTAACTAATATTGATACTGTTGTTGATAATATTCATTTTTGTTTCACTACTTTTGGTTTGTTCTATGTGGTGTTTGTGTCTCCTCTCAATTGCTCTGTTTATTGCAGTTCTGAGTGTTGCTGGGTCGGGTTTGGTTTTGGAATTGGATTGCATTGTTACGGTATTGCTGTGTATTGTTTTGTTGGATTGATTAATTAAAAAAATTTAAAAAATTAAAAATAAGATAACATTTTAAATAAAATTTAAAAAAATAGATTTTTGAAAAATGAGAATCAATACTGAATCGTACAACACCCCTAATATGTATGTACATATATATGTGCGTATATATACATATATGTGTGTGTATATATATATATATATATATATATATATATATATATATATATATATATATATATATATATATATATATATATATATATATATATATATATATATATATATATATATATGTCATGTCTGTGTTAATCATGTTTTTGTTTTGCTTGGGTTTTGGGCTCTTTTTTTAGTTCCTGCTTGCACTTCCTTGTTTGGTTTGGTTTCCATGGTCACCCATTAGTTTTCACCTGTCTTGTCACGCACCTGTTTCACATCCTCATGTCACGCACCTGTCTCACGTTTTCACTAATCATGTCACCAGTATTTAAGGCCATTGTTGCCAGGCAGTCGGCCTGGCGACATCACTCTGTTCACCTCTGCGCACTTCATGCCTTGTCAAGTAAGTTTTTTCTATTCATGCCACAGTTAGCGACTTTTGTTCATGTCCTTAGTTTTTTGCCCACGTGCAAGTTTTTGTTTCATAGTCAAGTTTGTACCTCCGCCTTGTGCGCGCCTTTAGTTTGTTCTTTTTGTTATAGTAAAAAATAAATATGTCCTTACCTTCAAGCCATGTCCGCTCCAACTTTTATTGCATCTCGGAAAAACAAACCCGCCATAGTCCACATCCTGACAGAATGTCGCCAGCACAAGAACGTTTTTCCGCAAAAAAGTTGGACGAGGAAGCGTGGGAAATCCTGCGCGCTATGGAAGCGGAAACACTGCGCTTTTCCCCCAGGGAGCGCAGGGGGATGATGTGGGGGCCCGGAGGCAAGCTGGTGCCGATCGGCGCGTCACTCCCGCCCCGGAAACGTCGCCAAGGAAAGACTTCCGCGAGTGGACAGGATGCACCACTCCTGCGGGCTCCTCCCCCTCTGGGCGGAAATGGAAGTCAGCCAGCCTGGCAGCTCAAGGAGCACTCCACAGACCTGGAGATTTTTTTCCCAAATTCTTTACCGGTTCAATCCAAGCCACCCAAATTCCATGCCCCGCCCCCCAGGACTCATGCCACGCCCAAGTCAGAAATTTTTTTTTCACCCACAAAAGCCCAGGTGGGGGGGAAAGAAAGACTTTTTGGACAGTTTGGAGGGGAGGATTCTGCCCCCCTCCTGACCACCCTCCACCCACCCAAAGAAACGATTCCAGACCGCAGGGCGCGCGTCTGGTATCCGCTCCTTGAGGGGGGGGCTAGGGCTGGGAATTGTTCAGGTGGGGTGGCTCAGCATCGTCACGCCAAGCCACAGCCTCCAGCACGACCACCACCACCTGTCTTTCGACCTGCTAAGCCACAGCCACCAGCACGACCCCCACCACCAGTCTTTCGTCACGCCAAGCCACAGCCTCCAGCACGACCCCCACCACCTGTCTTTCGACCTGCCAAGCCACAGCCACCAGTACCTGCTCCACGCCAAGCGCCACCAGTACCTGCTCCACGCCAAGCGCCACC
>NC_084745.1:8320138-8372638 GCF_033978785.1 Entelurus aequoreus
GTGTGTGAATGTGAATATTTATATAGCGCTTTTCTCTAGTGACTCGAAGCGCTTTTACATAACGAATACCAATATCTAAGTTACATTTAACCCAGTGTGGGTGGCACTGGGAGCAGGTCATAAACAGTCAAAACAAAATGTGCTTGGAGCGGTGTCGAGTTCACCCCCCTCTCTGCTCGTCAGAGACGGCCAATTATTCCGCTCGCCGGTTTGTAGATGACACGGTTGAACACCGGCTCGGAGGCGCCGGTGTTGCACCGTTTGGGAAATATGGGGACTCAAGTCTTTATTGCGGCAGCACGGTGGCCCAGGGGTTAGTGCGTGTGCCTCACAATACGAAGGTCCTGAGTTCAATCCCGGGCTCTGTATCTTTCTGTGTGGTGTTTGCATGTTCTCCCCGTGACCGCGTGGGTTCCCTCCGGGTACTCCGGCTTCCTCCCACCTCCAAAGACATGCACCTGGGGATAGGCCCCTCCCACCTCCAAAGACATGCACCTGGGGATAGGCTCCTCCCACCTCCAAAGACATGCACCTGGGGATAGGCCCCTCCCACCTCCAAAGACATGCACCTGGGGATAGGCCCCTCCCACCTCCAAAGACATGCACCTGGGGATAGGCCCCTCCCACCTCCAAAGACATGCACCTGGGGATAGGCCCGTCCCACCTCCAAAGACATGCACCTGGGGATAGGCTCCTCCCACCTCCAAAGACATGCACCTGGGGATAGGCCCCTCCCACCTCCAAAGACATGCACCTGGGGATAGGCCCCTCCCACCTCCAAAGTCATGCACCTGGGGATAGGCCCGTCCCACCTCCAAAGACATGCACCTGGGGATAGGCCCCTCCCACCTCCAAAGACATGCACCTGGGGATAGGCCCCTCCCACCTCCAAAGACATGCACCTGTGGATAGGCCCCTCCCACCTCCAAAGACATGCACCTGGGGATAGGCCCGTCCCACCTCCAAAGACCTGCACCTGGGGATAGGCTCCTCCCACCTCCAAAGACATGCACCTGGGGATAGGCCCCTCCCACCTCCAAAGACATGCACCTGGGGATAGGCCCCTCCCACCTCCAAAGACATGCACCTGGGGATAGGCCCCTCCCACCTCCAAAGACATGCACCTGGGGATAGGTTGATTGGCAACACTAAATTGGCCTTAGTGTGTGAATGTGAATATTTATATAGCGCTTTTCTCTAGTGACTCAAAGCGCTTTTACATAGCGAAACCCAATATCTAAGTGTCAGGTTCAAACACTGATGACATCTATTAAACAAGACAAGAGGCAAGGAATTAAACAGAGACATAATTCAATTTGGACTCAATATATTGAGGAGAGTCACCCGGACATTGTATCCTTCTACAATCTCCAGCACGCTCTGCCCAAAGATTGCACTCCTTCTTTATTTGACTTTCTCCCCCCACCTGACCACAGCTGCTTCCAGAGGGAAGTGGGTCGTAAACAGCGTTGCCTTTGGTTACCGAAACAGTTCAAAAGAAGAGGTCGTAAAATAGTTAAAAAAGAGTTCCATAAAATAGTTCAAAGAGAGTTCCATAAAATACTTCAAAAAGAGTTCGTAAAATACTTCAAAAAGAGTTCGTCTGGAAATTGGGCAGATCCTGTCATCTCTCCGCTTTGAAGTCCTAGTGGAGTTTTACGAGCCTTACTCTTGGTAGGTTTCAAAAGACAGCCTTTTGTCTTCTTGTCAGGAACACAATGTAATACAACGTTTTTGTGATAATCTAGAAACAATTATTCTAACACTAAGTTACATTTAACCCAGTGTGGGTGGCACTGGGAGCAGGTGGGCAAAGTGTCTTGCCCAAGGACTGTCAGGTTCAAGCACCGAACTATCTATTAAACAGGACAAGAGGCAAGGAATCAAACAGAGACAGGATTCAATTTAGCTCATGAGGAGAGCGAGTGGAACTGCACCCTCCCACGCTCGGAGGAAAAAGCTCCGGCGCCTCCCCATTTATTTGGGCATTCCCTGATTACATAGCTGAAGCTGCTTCTAAGGGGAGGGGTCACGTTATGCAGCAGCCCAGCACTGGGTCATAAACAGTCAAAACAAAAATGTGCTTGGAGCGGTGTCGAGTTCACCCCCTCTCTGCTCGCCGGAGACTTCGGGTCCTGATACGGCCCCTCCCGTGGCTGTCCAGATCTGAAAAACAGACACTTCTACGGCGAGGCGCATTCCACGGCGCACAGTGGAGATTTACAAGCTTTCCGCCTTTGCTTGGTAAGAACAAGGACAGCTTTGTGAGCACAAGTAGACCACCAAGTAACCAGGGCCACCGGTCTTCACGCAGAGCAACCTGAACTGCAAGCAAACAAGTTCTGTGATAACTTACATACAATTATTCTGGCAAGGACACAAAGTGACTAGGACGGCGGAAGCGGGGATCGAACCTGGAGCCCTCAAGTTGCTCTACCAACCGTGTTATATATATACCGCCCCGTTGTCTGTCTATCTGTGTTGGCCCTGTGATGAGGCGGCGACTTGTCCGAGGTGTACACCGCCTTCTGCCCGAATGTAGCTGAGATAGGCTCCAGCACCCCCCCGCAATCCCGAATGGGACAAGCGGTAGAAAATGGATGGATGGAAGTCTTTATTGTGGTTGTGTGGAGGACCGCATTGGACTTTTGGATCTGTAATAAGCAGTATTTTTACTTGTTTTAGGGGAGGGGATGGTACCCAATACCGGATTCCGTCATTACTATACCGGGTACCATCCATTCGTGCGTCCATTTTCTACCGCTTGTCCCTTTCAGGGTCAACATTTTGACCAAAGGAAGTCTTTTACATTTAAAAAAACAAAATAATAATATGACTCCTTTAATGCGCCTTATAACCCGGTGCGCCCTATGGTCCGGAAAATACGGTATATATAATTTATACACACATACACATTGGCCCTTTAGACACTTTTTTTCTCTCAATGTGGCCCCTGAGTCAAAATATTTGCCCAGCTCTTCTCTATTGCCATCTGGTGATTAGTGCACGCCCCAAATTTGTCACGTTTCATGTGTCGGGTAAACCGTGACAAATGTGGCCATATAAATCCCTTTCCTGTACATTAGCTTCTCATGTTAGCCGTCAGCCTACATTCGTTATTGAGCTAACAAAGCTTTGTTTTTTTATTTTTATTTTGGAAGGATTCAATCTAGGCTATCTGGTAAATAGTGCACGCCCCAAATTTGTCACGTTTCATGCGTCGGGTAAACCGGAACAAATGTGGCCATATAAACCCCTTTCCTGTACATTAGCTTCTCATGTTACATTCGTTATTGAGCTAACAAAGCTTTGCTTTTTTATTTTGGAAGGATTCATACTAGGCTATCTGGTGAATAGTGCACGCCCCAAATTCGTCATGTTTCATGTTTTGGGTAAACCGTGACGAATGTGGCCATATTCTTTCATATGGCTTTATATTAGCTTCTAATGTTAGCCATTAGCCTACATTCGTTATTGAACTAACAAAACTTTGTTTTTTTATTTTGAAGGATTCATACTAGGGTATTTGGTGAATAGTGCACGCCCCAAATTCGTCACGTTTCATGTTTTGGGTAAACCGTGACGAATGTGGCCATATAAACCCCTTTCCTGTATATTAGCTTCTAATGTTAGCCATTAGCCTACATTCGTTATTGAACTAACAAAGCTTTGTTTTTTTATTTTGAAGGATTCATACTAGGGTATTTGGTGAATAGTGCACGCCCCAAATTCGTCACGTTTCATGTGTCGGGTAAACCGTGACGCATTTGGCCATATAAACCCCTTTCTTGTACATTAGCTTCTAATGTTAGCCACTAGCCTACATTCGTTATTGAACTAACAAAGCTTTGCTTTTTTATTTTGGAAGGATTCATACTAGGCTATCTGGTGAATAGTGCACGCCCCAAATTCGTCATGTTTCATGTTTTGGGTAAACCGTGACGAATGTGGCCATATAAACCCCTTTCCTGTATATTAGCTTCTAATGTTAGCCATTAGCCTACATTTGTTATTGAACTAACAAAGCTTTGTTTTTTTATTTTGAAGGATTCATACTAGGGTATTTGGTGAATAGTGCACGCCCCAAATTCGTCACGTTTCATGCGTCGGTTAAACCGTGACGAATGTGGCCATATAAACCCCTTTTCTGTATATTAGCTTCTAATGTTAGCCGTTAGCCTACATTCGTTATTGAACTAACAAAGCTTTGTTTTTTTATTTTGAAGGATTCATACTAGGGTATTTGGTGAATAGTGCACGCCCCAAATTCGTCATGTTTCATGTTTTGGGTAAACCGTGGCGAATGTGGCCGTATAAATCCTTTTCCTGTACATTAGCTTCTCATGTTAGCCGTTAGCCTACATTCGTTATTGAACTAACAAAGCTTTGTTTTTTTTATTTTGGAAATATTCATACTAGGCTATCTGGTGAATAGTGCACGCCCCAAATTCGTCACGTTTCATGCGTCGGGAAAGCCGTGATGAATGTGGCCATATAAACCCTTTTCCTGTACATTAGCTTCTCATGTTAGCCCACATTCGTTGTTGAGCTAACAAAGCTTTGCTTTTTTATTTTGGAAGGATTCATACTAGGCTATCTGGTGAATAGTGCACGCCCCAAATTCGTCACGTTTCATGCGTCGGGTAAACCGTGACGAATGTGGCCATACAAACCCCTTTCTTGTACATTAGCTTCTAATGTTAGCCACTAGCCTACATTCGTTATTGAACTAACAAAGCTTTGTTTTTTTATTTTGAAGGATTCATACTAGGGTATTTGGTGAATGGTGCACGCCCCAAATTCGTCATGTTTCATGTTTTGGGTAAACCGTGACAAATGTGTCCATATAAACCCCTTTCCTGTATATTAGCTTCTAATGTTAGCCATTAGCCTACATTCGTTATTGAGCTAAAAAAGCTTTGTTTTTTTATTTTGAAGGATTCATACTACGGTATCTGGTGAATAGTGCACGCCCCAAATTCGTCACGTTTCATGCGTCGGGTAAACCGTGACCAATGTGGCCATATAAACCCCTTTTCTGTATATTAGCTTCTAATGTTAGCCATTAGCCTACATTCGTTATTGAGCTAACAAAACTTTGTTTTTTTATTTTGAAGGATTCATACTAGGCTATCTGGTGAAAAGTGCACGCCCCAAATTCGTCACGTTTCATGTTTTGGGTAAACCGTGATGAATGTGGCCATACACACCCCTTTCTTGTACATTAGCTTCTAATGTTAGCCACTAGCCTACATTCGTTATTGAACTAAAAAAGCTTTGTTTTTTTATTTTGAAGGATTCATACTAGGGTATTTGGTGAATAGTGCACGCCCCAAATTCGTCATGTTTCATGTTTTGGGTAAACCGTGACGAATGTGGCCATATAAACCCCTTTCCTGTATATTAGCTTGTAATGTTAGCCATTAGCCTACATTCGTTATTGAACTAACAAAGCTTTGTTTTTTTATTTTGAAGGATTCATACTAGGCTATTTGGTGAATAGTGCACGCCCCAAATTCGTCACGTTTCATGTTTTGGGTAAACCGTGACGAATGTGGCCATATAAACCCCTTTCCTGTATATTAGCTTCTAATGTTAGCCATTAGCCTACATTCGTTATTGAACTAAAAAAGCTTTGTTTTTTTATTTTGAAGGATTCATACTAGGGTATTAGGTGAATAGTGCACGCCCCAAATTCGTCACGTTTCATGTGTCGGGTAAACCGTGACGAATGTGGCCATATAAACCCCTTTCCTGTATATTAGCTTCTATTGTTAGCCATTAGCCTACATTCGTTATTGAACTAACAAAGCTTTGCCTTTTTATTTTGGAAGGATTCATACTAGGCTATCTGGTGAATAGTGCACGCCCCAAATTCGTCACGTTTCATGTTTTGGGTAAACCGTGACGAATGTGGCCATATAAACACCTTTCCTGTATATTAGCTTCTAATGTTAGCCACTAGCCTACATTCGTTATTGAACTAAAAAAGCTTTGTTTTTTTATTTTGAAGGATTCATACTAGGGTATTTGGTGAATAGTGCACGCCCCAAATTCGTCATGTTTCATGTTTTGGGTAAACCGTGATGAATGTGGCCATATAAACCCCTTTCCTGTACATTAGCTTCTCATGTTACATTCGTTCTTGAGCTAACAAAACGTTGTTTATTTTTTATTTTGGAAGGATTCATACTAGGCTGGTGAACTTGTAAGAATATTACTTTGCAACCTTGCCTGTACTGTTCATAAAAGTTTTACGCTGGCAGAATTCTGCAATCAATCATCCAGACTATAATTGAGCGCACAGGGAAATGTCATCCACATGTGAACTTCATCACCAGCGTGAATCCAGGCAGCCAATAAGCACTCGGATGCACATTCATGGCAGGAAAACCGAGAAGAAAAAAAAAAAAAGTGCGCTTTCCTGCCCTAATTTTGGGGCGGGACTAAAGCAGATCCTGGGGTGCTGGAGTGGGCGCGAGCGGGGAAAGATGCGAGAAGAAGAAGAAGAAGAAGAAGAAGAAGAAGAAGAAGAAGAAGAAGAAGAAGAAGGTAAGGATGCCAAGCGGAGCTTTCATGTCCTTCCAGTCCTCCTCTCACATGCAGGCAAGGCTTTACTGGGAGAAATGTGCCGCCTGTGCTTCTTCACGCTCTCTGCTGGGATTTGTTTACACAAAAGGGAGACATTTGGACAGGGATTATCTCGGGCCCAGACCTCCAAGCCTCAGCTGCGTCTCCTGTGCCAGGGAGGCTCCTCCTCCTCCTCCGCCGCCAAGACTGTGAAGCAAGACGGCTCACATCCGCGCCAAAGTCCACTTCATTTTTTTTTTTTTTTTTTTTTGAACGGAGGTGCAAAAACACTGAGCTCAAAGATTAAGGAAGAGCAAGAAAGAGACATCCTCCTCACTACAGAAGTATCATCACCTACATGCCAACTCTGCTGTAAACCTTGTCATGATCCATGGTCCGGATCATGTTTTAGTGTTTTCTGTTAATTTTGGACTCCTTTTGTTATTTGTTGTGCTCCTGTGAGTTTGTTTTGGTTGTCATGGTCACTCTTTGTGTGCACCTGTCTCTGATTAGTGCTCGCCCGCTCACCTGCTTCCCGAGCGCTAATCAGAGGCATTATTTAAGTTGCCTTTGCCAGTCACTCGTCCTGCTCTCATTGTGTTTGCTCCATGCACTTGTCACGTGAGTTTTTGAGTTCTAGTGTTCCTTGTCTTTTGCCTATGCTAAGTAATAGTTCCTTAACTTCCCGTGCGCTCTGCACGCATCCCTGTTGTTTTTGTTTATTGGATGATTTATGATAAATAAATCACTTCCTACCTTACGCCTTCGTCCGGAGCCGTTCCTTTGCATTGGGAGAACAACCGCGCAGCAAGCTGCGACCTTCCGATCGTGACAGAATGAGAGCAGCTTCCGTTCTCCCGCAAACGGACCAGGGGGAGATGGATGAAGGTACGCGCATGGTGTTGCGAGCGATGGAAGTGGAGACGCTTCGCTATTCGACGGAGGAGAGGTCGAACATTATGTGGGGACCTGGAGGCTCCCTTATCCCCATCGACTCCCTCTGGTCCGAAGACATCGCCGCTACACAGCAGTACCGGACGCGCAGGCAAAGGCGGAAGCCGTCCAGAAGGGCTTCGCCTTGCCGTCAGAACGCGTCACTCCCGCAAGCTCCTCCACCGGACCGAAGCAAGTTGCAGGCAGCCCAGTATCCTTCCCCCGATGACGTCACTCCGTCCACGGCTGATGACGTCATGGCCCAGAATTTTTTTTTTCTGAATTCTGTCTCCTTGCGTCAACAACCTCCTAAAGACTTTAATTCTAAAATTATACCTTGTCAGGACATTCTTTTGAAATTTAGATGTCAGCCACAGTCTCCTTCTGAGTGCCAAGCTCCGCCCCCTAGGACTCTAGCCCCGCCCACGTCAGTGACTTTTTCCTCTCATCCTCCCAAAAGACCTCAGGTGGGGGGTGGGAAAAGACATTTTGGACAATTTAGAGGGGAGGATTTTGCCCCCCTCCTGACTTCCCGCCACCCACCCGTAAAGACTGTTCCAGACCGCAAGCAGCGCGTCTGGTATCCGCCCCTTGAGGGGGGGGCTGGGGCCGGGAGCTGTGCTGGTGGGGCTGCTCGGCTGCGCCCAGCCAGGCAGCAACCTCCATCCCGGCCGCCACCACCAGTCTTTCGGCCTGCCAAGCCGCAACCTCCAGCCCGTCCTCCACCACCAGTCCGTCGGCATGCCAAGCCGCAACCCCCAGCGAGACCACCTCTGCCATGCTCATGGCTAACCTCAGCCCGGGTGGGCCTGCAGACGCCACCAGCATCTCCGGTGGGCCTGCAGACGCCACCAGCATCTCCGGTGGGCCTGCAGAAGCCGCCAGCATCTCCGGTGGGCCTGCAGACGCCATCATCTCCAGTTCCTGTACCTGCACCCCGGCAGGCACCCGTACCTGCACCCTGGCAGGCACCCGTACCTGCACCCCGACAGGCACCCGTACCTGCACCTCGCCAGACGCCTGCACCTGCTCCTCGCCAGACGCCTGCACCTGCTCCTCGGCAGACGCCTGCACCTGCTCCTCGGCAGACGCCTGCACCTGCTCCTCGGCAGACGCCTGCACCTGCTCCTCGGCAGACGCCTGCACCTGCTCCTCGGCAGACGCCTGCACCTGCTCCTCGTCAGACGCCTGCACCTGCTCCTCGGCAGACGCCTGCACCTCGGCAGACGCTTGCACCTCGGCAGACGCCTGCACCTCGGCAGACGCCTGCGCCTGCACCTCGGCAGACGCCTGCGCCTGCACCTCGGCAGACGCCTGCGCCTGCTCCTCGGCAGACGCCTGCACCTGCTCCTCGGCAGACGCCTGCACCTGCTCCTCGCCAGACGCCTGCACCTGCACCCCGCCAGACGCCGGTGGTACTTGTACCACGCCAGACGCCGGTGGTACCTGCACCACGCCAGACGCCGGTGGTACCTGCAAGCACGCCAGACTCACCGGTGGTACCTGCAATCACGCCAAACTCGCCGGTGGTACCTGCAACCACACCAGACTCGCCAGTGGTACCTGCAACCACGCCAGACTCGCCGGTGGTACCTGCTGTTACGCCAGACTCGCCGCCGGTGCCTGCTGCCACGCCTGACTCGCCGCCGGTGCCTGCTGCCACGCCTGCCATGACGGCGCCGGTGCCTGCTGCCACGCCTGCCATGACGGCGCCGACACGCCCACCTCCTCGTCGACCACGGATGTGGCCGCTCCCTGGTCGTCCGCCTCGCCAAGTGCGCCCACCTCCCCGTCGGCCACGAATGTGGCCATTCCCTGGTCGCCCGCCTCGCTTGCTGCAGCGGCGTTCCACTCGCCGCCGCCACTTGACTTTGCCTCGGTGGGTTCGGGGACACTTGGCCTGGCGACCCACCTCCAAGTCCTCCCTCCGCCCGCCCGTGACTTTTGACCCTGCTTGTTTTTTGTTTTTGTTTTCATATGGACATCTTGTATCTGTCCTTGAGGAGGGGGTACTGTCATGATCCATGGTCCGGATCATGTTTTTGTGTTTTCTGTTAATTTTGGACTCCTTTTGTTATTTGTTGTGCTCCTGTGAGTTTGTTTTGGTTGTCATGGTCACTCTTTGTGTGCACCTGTCTCTGATTAGTGCTCGCCCGCTCACCTGCTTCCCGAGCGCTAATCAGAGGCATTATTTAAGTTGCCTTTGCCAGTCACTCGTCCTGCTCTCATTGTGTTTGCTCCATGCACTTGTCACGTGAGTTTTTGAGTTCTAGTGTTCCTTGTCTTTTGCCTATGCTAAGTAATAGTTCCTTAACTTCCCGTGCGCTCTGCACGCATCCCTGTTGTTTTTGTTTATTGGATGATTTATGATAAATAAATCACTTCCTACCTTACGCCTTCGTCCGGAGCCGTTCCTTTGCATTGGGAGAACAACCGCGCAGCAAGCTGCGACCTTCCGATCGTGACAAACCTCCTCCTTTGTGCAGCCACGCTTTTAAAGCCCCACTTAAGAACTTTAGGTTGATTTTGGCGGCGCCACTGGACCGAAGCGGTAGTGTTTTAAAAGACAACATTTCCCATGATGCATATAGCAGTTCTGGACAATTATTTTGCCTCGGGGGGCCAAATTTAGAGAAAAAAAGACAACATTTCCCATGATGGCTGGCAAAATTGCGCTTTAGCGCCCCCTAGGAAAAAACACAGACAAAACTGCTTGTAACTTCCGGTAAGAATGTCATAGAGACATGAAACAAAAACCTCTATGTAGGTCTGACTTAGACTTAGATTTCATACATTGACTTTTTTCCAGCAAAAATCAACAGTAAGTTGGCAATTCCCCCTTCAAAACAAAAGTTTTGTAAAAACAGTCACTTTTGCCTCTTTGAGCTGTAATTTGACCCCCTTAACATGCTTCCAAACTCACCAAACTGGACACGCACATCAGGACTGGCGAAAATTGCAATCTAATAAAAAAAAAACAACCCCAAAACTCAAAATTGCGCTCTAGCGCCCCCTAGGAAGAAAACACAGATACAACTGCTCCAAGAACTTTGTTGTAAAATTCTCCTTCCGGGTCTGTCCCTGACACCCACATTTCAGTGGACCAAAGCGGTAGTGTTTTGCCTAGAAAAAGACAAAATTTCCCATGATGACTAGCAAAATTGCGCTCCAGCGCCCCCTAGGAAAAAACACAGACAAAACTGCTTGTAACTTCCGGTAAGAATGTCATAGAGACATGAAACAAAAACCTCTATGTAGGTCTGACTTAGACTTAGATTTCATACATTGACTTTTTTCCAGCAAAAATCAACAGGAAATTGGCAATTCCCCCTTCAAAACAAATGTTTTGTAAAAACAGTCACTTTTGCCTCTTTGAGCTGTAATTTGACCCCCTTAACATGCTTCCAAACTCACCAAACTGGACACGCACATCAGGACTGGCGAAAATTGCAATCTAATAAAAAAAAAAACAACAACCCCAAAACTCAAAATTGCGCTCTAGCGACCCCTAGGAAGAAAACACAGATACAACTGCTACAAGGAAGAAAACTCAGACAAAACTGCCTGTAACTTCCAGGAGGAATGTCGTAGAGACATGACAACCCCCAGCAAAAATCAACAGGAAGTTTGTAATCCCCCTTCAAAACAAAAGTTGTTATTATTATTATACCGCTGCCTCTTTGAGCTGTAATTTGACCCTCTTAACATGCTTCAAAACTCACCATATTTGACACACACATCAGGACTGGCAAAAATTGTGATCTAATTAAAAAACCTAGCCCCAAAACTCAAAAATGCGCTCTAGCGCCCCCTAGGAAGAAAACACTTACAAAACTGCCTGTAACTTCCAGTAAGAATGTCGTAGCAACATGACAAAAAAAAACTCTATGTAGGTCTCACTTAGACCTAGATTTCATACAATGACATCCTTCAGCTAAAATCCACAGGAAGTTGGCTATTCCCCCTTCAAAACAAATGTTTTGTAAAAACAGTCACTTTTGCCTCTTTGAGCTGTAATTTGACCCCCTTAACATGCTTCAAAACTCACCAAACTGGACACACACATCAGGACTGGCGAAAATTGCGATCTAATAAAAAAAGCAAACACCAAAACTCAAAATTGCGCTCTAGCGCCCCCTAGGAATAAATCACAGACAAAACTGCTCATAGGAGGAAAACACAGACAATACTGCCTGTAACTTCCAGTAGGAATGTCGTAGAGACATGAAACAAAACCCTATATGTAGGTCTCACTTAGACCAACATTTCATACACTGACAACCCCCAGCCAAATTCAACAGGAAGTTTGCAATCCCCCTTCAAAACAAAAGTTGTTATTATTATTATACCGCTGCCTCTTTGAGCTGTAATTTGACCCCCTTAACATGCTTCAAAACTCACCAAATTTGACACACACATCAGGACTGGCGAAAATTGCGATCTAATAAAAAACTAGCCCCAAAACTCAAAAATGCGCTCTAGCGCCCCCTAGGAAGAAAACACTGACAAAACTGCCTGTAACTTCCAGTACAAATGTCGTAGCAACATGAAAAAAAAACAACTCTATGTAGGGCTCACTTAGACCTAGATTTCATACAATGACATCCTTCAGCTAAAATCAACAGGAAGTTGGCTATTCCGCCTTCAAAACAAATGTTTTGTAAAAACAGTCACTTTTGCCTCTTTGAGTTGTAATTTGACCCCCTTAACATGCTTCAAAACTCACCAAACTGGACACACACATCAGGACTGGTGAAAATTGCGATCTAATAAAAAAAAGCAAACCCCAAAACTCAAAATTGCGCTCTAGCGCCCCCTAGGAATAAATCACAGACAAAACTGCTCATAGGAGGAAAACACAGACAATACTGCCTGTAACTTCCAGTAGGAATGTCGTAGAGACATAAAACAAAAACCTATATGTAGGTCTCACTTAGACCAAAATTTCATACACTGACAACCCCCAGCAAAAATCAACAGGAAGTTTGCAATCCCCCTTCAAAACAAAAGTTGTTATTATTATTATACCGCTGCCTCTTTGAGCTGTAATTTGACCCCCTTAACATGCTTCAAAACTCACCAAATTTGACACACACACCAGGACTTGCGAAAATTGCGATCTAATAAAAAACCTAGCCCCAAAACTCAAAAATGCGCTCTAGCGCCCCCTAGGAAGAAAACACTGACAAAACTGCCTGTAACTTCCAGTACGAATGTCGTAGCGACATGAAAAAAAAAAACCTCTATGTAGGTCTCACTTAGACCTAGATTTCATACAATGACATCCTTCAGCTACAATCAACAGGAAGTTGGCAATTCCCCCTTCAAAACAAAAGTTTTATAAAAACAGTCACTTTTGCCTCTTTGAGCTGTAATTTGACCCCCTTAACATGCTTCCAAACTCACCAAACTGGACACACACATCAGGACTGGCGAAAATTTTGATCTAATAAAAAAAGCAAACCCCAAAACTCAAAAATGCGCTCTAGCGCCCCCCTAGGAATAAATCACAGACAAAACTGCTCCTAAGAAGACAACACAGACAAAACTGCCTGTAACTTCCAGTAGGAATGTCGTAGAGACATGAAACAAAAACCTATATGTAGGTCTTACTTAGACTTACATATCATATATTGACAACCCCCAGCAAAAATCTACAGAAAGTTTGCAATCCCCCTTCAAAACAAAAGTTGTTATTATTATTATACCGCCGCCTCTTTGAGCTGTAATTTGACCCTCTTAACATGCTTCAAAACTCACCAAATTTGACACACACATCAGGATTGGGAAAAATTGCAATCTAATAAAAAAAATGCCGTAGAGACATGAAACAAAAACCTCTATGTAGGTCTTACTTAGACCTACATTTCATATATTGACAACCCCCAGCAAAAATCTACAGGAAGTTTGCAATTCCCCCTTCAAAACGAAAGTTTTGTAAAAACCGTTCACCTTTTTTCAAACATTATATCCTCTGAGCGCGTTTGTCGTGTCGGCTTCAAACTAGCACAGGAGAGAGATTGAACCCTTCTGATTAAAAGTTGACGAAAGAGTTTTAATTACTGCTACGGTTTGGATTTTATGTGCCGTCAAAGTCGGTCTCTTCCATCGCTGCTTGCAGCTTTAATTTTTATTATTAGGGTCCGCCTGTAATGTATAAAGGGGGAGTCCTTTGTACATGGACAAAGGACACTATTTTTATTGTAAGGTTTATTATTCCTCAGCTTTACGCACTACTTTGCCCCCCAAAATTGCGCTCTAGCGCCCCCTAGGAAGAAAACTGCCTGTAACTCCCACTAGGAAGGTCGTAGAGACATGAAACAAAAACCTATATGTAGGTCTGACTTAGGCCTACATTTCATAATTTCACATTCTCGGGCAAAAACCAACAGGAAATTGGCAATTTCCCCTTCAACACAAAAAATGACTAAAAACACTAATTTTTGCCTCTTTGACCTGTAATTTGACCCCTTTAAAATACTTAAAAACTCACCAAACTTCTCACACACATCGGGACTGGTGGAAATTGCGATCTAAAAAAAAAAACCGAACCCCAAAACTTAAAATTGCGCTCTAGCGCAATTTTTGAATAAAACAGAGACAAAACTGCTTCTCAGAGGAAAACACAGACAAAACTGCTCGTAACTTCCGGTAGGAACGTCTTAGAGACATGAAACAAAAACCTCTACGTAGGTCTCACCTAGACCTACATTTCATAGATCAACATCCTTCAGCAAAAATCAACAGGAAGTTTGCTATTCCTCCTTCAAAACTACATTTTGGTTACAACCGGTCACCAAACATCAAACATTATCTCCTCTGAGCGCGTTTGTCGTTTCAGCTTCAAACTACTACAGGAGAGAGATTCAACCCTTCTGATTAAAAGTTGACGAGGGCGTTTCATTTAGTGCTACCGTTTTGATTTTACGTGCCTTCAAAGACCCGCAGCACTAAAGTTGCTCCGCTGCTGTTGTTTTAAGATGGCTGCTTAAAAGCATAAAGCGTAAAGCACCAGCGTGAGCACAGAATGCAGAGAAGGTAGGTAAACTACACAAAAGTATCTAACTCCCAGTACGAATATCATAGAGACACGAAACAAAAACCTCTATGTAGGTCTCACTCAGGACTACCACTGGACAAAAGTATTGGGACACCTAGGACTATCACCTTCCAAAATGCGTACCCGACCAACGCTGCTTGCAGCTTTAATTATTATTATTATTTATCTTACGGTATATCAAAAGTAATTTGAGCAACATTTAATCAACAGGAAGTTTGCAATCCCCCTTCAAAACAAAAGTTGTTATTATTATTATACCTGCCGCCTCTTTGAGCTGTAATTTGACCCCTTTAACATGCTTCAAAACTCACCATATTTGACACACACATCAGGACTGGCGAAAATTGCGATCTAATAAAAAACCTAGCCCCAAAACTCAAAAATGCGCTCTAGCGCCCCCTAGGAAGAAAACACTGACAAAACTGCCTGTAACTTCCAGTACGAATGTCGTAGCGACATGAAACAAAAACCTCTATGTAGGCCTCACTTAGACCTAGATTTCATACAATGACATCCTTCAGCTAAAATCAACAGGGAGTTGGCAATTCCCCCTTCAAAACAAAAGTTTTATAAAAACAGTCACTTTTGCCTCTTTGAGCTGTAATTGACTCCCTTAACATGCTTCCAAACTCACCAAACTGGACACACACATCAGGACTGGCGAAAATTTTGATCTAATAAAAAAAGAAAACCCCAAAACTCAAAAATGCGCTCTAGCGCCCCCCTAGGAATAAATCACAGACAAAACTGCTCCTAGGAAGACAACACAGACAAAACTGCCTGTAACTTCCAGTAGGAATGTCGTAGAGACATGAAACAAAAACCTATATGTAGGTCTTACTTAGACTTACATATCATATATTGATAACCCCCAGCAAAAATCGACAGAAAGTTTGCAATCCCCCTTCAAAACAAAAGTTGTTATTATTATTATACCGCCGCCTCTTTGAGCTGTAATTTGACCCTCTTAACATGCTTCAAAACTCACCAAATTTGACACACACATCAGGATTGGGAAAAATTGCAATCTAATAAAAAAAATGCCGTAGAGACATGAAACAAAAACCTCTATGTAGGTCTTACTTAGACCTACATTTCATATATTGACAACCCCCAGCAAAAATCTACAGGAACTTTGCAATTCCCCCTTCAAAACGAAAGTTTTGTAAAAACCGTCACCTTTTTTCAAACATTATATCCTCTGAGCGCGTTTGTCGTGTCGGCTTCAAACTAGCACAGGAGAGAGATTGAACCCTTCTGATTAAAAGTTGACGAAAGAGTTTTAATTACTGCTACGCTTTGGATTTTATGTTCCGTCAAAGTCGGTCCCGTCCATTGCTGCTTGCAGCTTTAATTATTATTATTATTATTATTATTTATCTTACGGTATATCAAAAATAATTTGAGCAAAATTTAATTGAAATATTGTCGGTGTGGCCCTCCAGCAGTGCTCGGGTTGCTCATGCGGCCCCCGGTAAAAATTAATTGCCCACCCCTGTTCTAAACTGATAAGGTAAAAAGGGAGTACAGTATACTCCCAATACACATTCCAGCGCCTTCAAGGTGAAACACAGAGTTTAGTAGCGGACATAGGATACAAGCACAAAGTGTACACGTGGGGAAATATTAGCGGCTTTAAACATGACTATTGATAAAGAAAGACCACTTAAAAATATCTCATTCTCACACTATCCAGGTTTACCAACGTACCCGTTACACTCACCCCCCCCCTAAACCTCACTCTCAGCTGGGTCACAGAACCAAGCATGAGAGGGCCTCGGTTACAGCAACGTTGTGTTCCAAAGTGATGACACTCGTGTGCGCGTCGGCCCGCCACGTGCGGCGGCGTGGACGTCGGCCATCAGTCGTACAAAGCGGGGACACGCCGGGCGGCGGGAACGTTCGCCTCATTAAAGACGCGGGCAAATCCAATCAGGCTTTAATAGAAATAAGACGAGACGGATCCGTGCACATTTGCGGCGTCATTGTTTAAAAACGTTCCGTCCGTGCCGACTTGAATGGGACCAGATGAAAGTTCCACGCGCGGGGGAGAAGCCATTAGAACGGACAATGAGGACGAGTTGAATCTGCTTTGTGTCGCAGCAGAAGTGTTCGGACAAAAGGTGAATTTGTCTGCTAATTAATCAGAGGCTTAGCAGATAGCAGAGTGCGAGCGATATTAGCAGAATGCGGTGGCTGCATGTTCATCGCCATTGTTGCAGGAAAAGTACATCACTGCCCCATCTTATCAGTGTCGTACTACCACATATTCAGCATTATGTTGCCATACCTTGCCTTTACTTGATATTATTTTACAATGCTGTATTTTGTATGTGGTTATGTGATGCTATGTTTTAATATGTTGGGATGCTATGTTACCGCATACTTGCCAATCCTCCCGGATTTTTCGGGAGACTCCCGGAATTAAGAAGAAATTTTCTCCCAAAAATCTTCCGGAATTCAGCCGGAGCTCCAGCTCCATGCGGACCTGAGTGGGGACAGCGGCGACAGTCTGTTTTCACGTCCGCTTTCCCACGATATAAACAGCGTGCCTGCCCAATCACGTTATAACTGTAGAATGATCGAGGGCGAGTGCTTTGTTTCTTATGTGGGTTTATAGTTAGGCAGTTTCATTAACGTCCTCCCAGCGCGGTATAACACACAACAACAGCAGTCACGTTTTCGTCTACCGTAAAGCAGTTCGTCTGGCGTAAACAGCAATGTTGTGACACTCTTAAACAGGACAATACTGCCATCTACTGGATAGCCTCCGGTACACTGAAATTCAAGTATTTATTTTATTTATATGTATAATAAAATAAATAAATATATATATATAGCTAGAATTCACTGAAAGTAAAGTATTTCATATATATATATATATATATATATATATATATATGGATATATATATATATATATATATATATATATATATATATATATATATATATATATATATATATATATATATATATATATATATATATATATATATATATATATATATATATATATATATATATATATTATATATATATATATTTATATATATATATATGAAATATATATGAAATACTCGAGTTGGTGAATTCTATCTGTAAATGTACTCCTCCCCTCTTAACCACGCCCCGCCCCCAACCACACCCCCGCCCCACCCCCCGAACACGCCCCACCCCACCGCCCGGAATCGGAGGTCTCAAGGTTGGCAAGTATGTGTTACCGTTAAGCCTTACATTTACCTGACATTACTTTTTATCGTTGCGTCAACTTTTGTTACATTTCGAATACCGTTTGGTTTACTTTTTTTTTTTGTGTACCGTTCAGTTTATATGGTTCCATTTGATTTAGCGTTACATATACCGTTACATTTTGCTTACGTTACGTTTCAATTACAGTTACATTACATTTACTGTTATGTATTTTTTTGATTACCAGTACGATTCGTTGTGTTTACCACTTCTCTTGCAGTTTCATTTACCGTTTTGTAGACATCATGTTTACTGTTACTTTACGTTTACTGTTACGTTTCATTTACCGTTGTGCTGCGTTAACCGTTACCTTGCATTTATTGTTACGTTTACCGCTTCGTTTATTGTTACCTTATGATTGACTTACCGTTCGGTTTTGTTAACTGTTACGTTAATTTTCTTTTAACCGTTACGTTCAATTGTTTTGTATATATATATGGTTATATTTGGTTTAGCGTTACATATACCGTTACATTTTGTTTACATTACGTTTAAATTACAGTTACATTACATTTACTGTTATGTATTTTTTTGATTACCAGTGCAATTTGTTGTGTTTACCACTTGTCTTGCAGTTTCATTTACCGTTTTGTTGTCATCATGTTTACTGTTACTTTACGTTTACTGTTACGTTTCATTTATCGTTATGCGGCGCTTACCGTTACCTTGCATTTATTGTTACGGTTACCGCTTCGTTTATTGTTACCTTATGATTGACTTACCGTTCGGTTTTGTTAACTGTTACGTTAATTTTCTTTTAACCGTTACGTTCAATCGTTTTGTATATATATATATGGTTATATTTGGTTTAGCGTTACATATACCGTTACATTTTGTTTACATTACGTTTAAATTACAGTTACTTAACATTTACTGTTATGTATTTTTTTGATTACCAGTACAATTCGTTGTGTTTACCACTTGTCTTGCAGTTTCATTTACCGTTTTGTAGACATCATGTTTACTGTTACTTTACGTTTACTGTTACGTTTCATTTACCGTTGTGCTGCGTTAACCGTTACCTTGCATTTATTGTTACGTTTACCGCTTCGTTTATTGTTACCTTATGATTGACTTACCGTTCGGTTTTGTTAACTGTTACGTTAATTTTCTTTTAACCGTTACGTTCAATTGTTTTGTATATATATATGGTTATATTTGGTTTAGCGTTACATATACCGTTACATTTTGTTTACATTACGTTTAAATTACAGTTACATTACATTTACTGTTATGTATTTTTTTGATTACCAGTACAATTTGTTGTGTTTACCACTTGTCTTGCAGTTTCATTTACCGTTTTGTTGACATCATGTTTACTGTTACGTTTCATTTACCGTTATGCGGCGCTTACCGTTACCTTACATTTATTGTTACGGTTACAGCTTCGTTTATTGTTACCTTATGATTGACTTACCGTTCGGTTTTGTTAACAGTTACGTTAATTTTCTTTTTACCGTTACGTTCAATCGTTTTGTATATATATATGGTTATATTTGGTTTAGCGTTACATATACCGTTACATTTTGTTTACGTTACGTTTAAATTACAGTTACATTACATTTACTGTTATGTATTTTTTTGTTTACCAGTACGATTCGTTGTGTTTACCACTTGTCTTGCAGTTTCATTTACTGTTTTGTTGACATCATGTTTACTGTTACGTTTCATTTACCGTTATGCTGTGTTAACCGTTACCTTACATTTATTGTTACGTTTACCGCTTCGTTTATTGTTACCTTATGATTTACTTACCGTTCGGTGTTGTTAACTGCTACGTTAATTTTCTTTTTACCGTTACGTTCAATCGTTTTGTATATATATGTGGTTATATTTGGTTTAGCGTTACATATACCGTTACATTTTGTTTACATTACATTTAAATTACAGTTACATTACATTTACTGTTATATATTTTTTCGATTATCAGTACGATTCGTTGTGTTTACCACTTGTCTTGCAGTTTCATTTACCGTTTTGACTTACCGTTCGGTTTTGTTAACTGTTACGTTCATTTTCTTTTTACCGTTACGTTCAATCGTTTTGTATATATATATGATTATATTTGGTTTAGTGTTACATATACCGTTACATTTTGTTTACATTACGTTTCAATTACAGTTACATTACATTTACAGCTACCTATTTTTTTGTTTACCATTACTATTCGTTGTGTTTACCACTTCTCTTGCAGTTTCATTTACCGTTTTGTTGACATAATTTTTACTGCTATCTTACGTTTACTGTTACGTTTCATTTACCGTTATGCGGCGCTTACCGTTACCTTACATTTATTGTTACATTTACCGCTTCGTTTATTCTTACCTTATGATTGACTTTCTGTTCGGTTTTGTTAACTGTTACGTTAATTTGTGTTCACCCTTATGTTCAATCATTGTGTATATATGTGGTTATATTTGGTTTAGTGTTACATATAGCGTTACATTTTGTTTACATTACATTTCAATTACTGTTACTTAACATTTCCTGTCAGGGTTCATTTACCGTTCAATTTTGTTATGTTACATATACGTACTGTACGTTATGTTTGCAGTTACGTTAGGTTTACGAATATGTTACCGTAACTGTTACCTTATGATTCGTTTACAGTTCCGTTTCTTTTACCGTTTTGTTCACCGCTATAGGTTATGTTCTGTTTACTGTTACGTTATTTTCCATTTACTATTATGTTCACCGTTTTGTTTACTGTTACAAATACAGTTATGAATATGTTATGTTTCGTTTACTATTACGTTTTGTTAAAACGTTTCATTAATTTTAACATTTACCCTTCAGTTTCCTGTACGTTTCAATTACTGCTGCGTTCCGTTTACTGTTACGTTATATTTCCTTACGCGTTACGTTTCCCGTTACATGAATGTTATGTTCACCACTACGTTTGCTTGAATGTTACGTTTTGTTCCTTTCACCGTTACGTTAAGTTTGCTGTTAGGTTACGTTTCATTCACTGTTTTGTCCTGCGCACCATTTTGTTTGTATTACGTTTAACACTACGCATACGTTACGTTTTCCGGTACGTCGCGTTTGCTGTTACATTTGTTACGTTTACCATTATACATATCTCATTTCATTTACTGTTATGTTACATTTTGTATATTGTTACTGTTAGGTACGTTATATTTTGCGTACCGTTACGAAGTAATGTTACAAATACCATTATGTTCCATTTACCATTATGTTTTGTTCTCATTAAACCGTTTTCTTTTTCGTTTTGTTCTCTTTACCGTTTCATTTTTGTTTACCGTCCTGCTATGTTTATGGTACTGTATGAGAGAATGTGACCATTTTATCGTTTTATTCCAAGTACTCGTAGGACAAATCACGACAGGCAAAAAACATTAGCGGAAGGTGGAATAGTTTTAAGTAAACCTGGGCCAACGTGGTCAGGTGGTGCACTTTCCATTGGCCAGGTGGAGGAAATGGATTGGTGGCGTCACCGCCAGGACCAACGCTAACTGCCATTTGAGGGACGTTGTCACGTCGTAAACGGATTGTGTCGCTTTAATGTCGTCTTTCTTCCCGAACGGCCGCCGGCTGACGAGGGGCAGGCGAGCGGCACTGACATCATTCAAACGCTCGACAGTTTTACCCAAAACTACCAAACTCCTCCGGGCCTCGGTGCTTCTTTTCAGGACGAGCAGAGAAGTAGCAGAGGGGAAAAAAACGGAGAATTGGAATAAACCATGATGTTTCCTACTCGTTTCATCCTCATGTGAGTCCATATTTTCATGTTCTTCTTGTCTCATGTTCTCATACATCCATATCCAAGCTTTCCTACTCATTTCATCCTGATGTTAGTCCATATTTGAATTATTTTCTTTTCTCATGTTCTCATACCTCCATTTAGAAGCTATACAACTTTCATCATCCTGAAGTTAGTCCATATTTTAATGATTTTCTTGTCTCATTTTCTCATTCCTCCAAATGCAAGCTTTCATACTCGTCTCATCCTCATGGGAGTCCACATTCTCATACTTTTCTTTTCTCATGTTCTCATACCTCCATATGCTAGCTTTCCTAATTGTTTTATCCTCATGTGAGTCCATATTCTCATGTTTTTCTTTTCTCATGTTCTCATACCTCCATATGCAGGCTTTCCTAATTGTTTTATCCTCATGTGAGTCCATATTCTCATGTTTTTCTTTTCTCATGTTCTCATACCTCCATATGCAGGCTTTCCTAATTGTTTTATCCTCATGTGAGTCCATATTCTCATGTTCTCATACCTCCATATGCAAGCTTTCCTACCCATTCCATCCTCACGTGAGTCCATATTCTCATACTTTTCTTTTCTCAAGTTCTCATACCTCCATATGCAAGCTTTCCTAATTGTTTTATCCTCTTATTGATCCATATGCTCTTGTTTTTCTTTTCTCATGTTCTCATACCTCCATATGCTAGCTTTGCTAATTTGTTTTATCCTCATGTGAGTCCATATTCTCATGTTTTTCTTTTCTCATGTTCTCATACCTCCATATGCAAGCTTTCCTACTTGTCTAATCCTCATGTGAATCCATATTCTCATACTTTTCCTTTCTCATGTTCTCATACCGCCATATGCAAGCTTTCCTTTTCGTTTCATCCTCATGTGAGTCCATATTCTCATGTTTTCATACCCCATATGCAAGCTTTCCTCCTCGTTTCATCCTCATGTGAGTCCATATTCTCATACTTTTCTTTTTTCATGGTCTCATACCTCCATATGCAAGCTTTCCTACTTGTTTCATCCTCAGGTGAGTCCATATTTCCATGTTTTTCTTTTCTCATGTTCTCATACCTCCATGTGTAAGCTTTCCTACTTGTTTCATCCTCATGTGAGTCCATATTCTCATGTTTTTTCTCATGTTCTCATATCTCCATATGCAAGCTTTTCTACTTGTTTCATCCACATGTGAGTCCATATTCTCATACTTTTCTTTCCTCATGTTCTCATACCTCCATATGCAAGCTTTCCTAATTGTTTTATCCTCATGTGAATTAATATTCTCATTTTTTTATTCTCATGTTCTCATACCTCCATATGCAAGCTTTCCCAATTGTTTTATCCTCAAGTGAGTCCATATTCTCATGTTTTTCTTTTCTCATGTTCTCATACCTCCATATGCAAGCTTTCCTAATTGTTTTATCCTCATGTGAATCCATATTCTCATACTTTTCTTTTCTTAGGTTCTCATACTTCCATATGCAAGCTTTCCTAATTGTTTTATCCTCAGGTGAGTCCATAATCTCATGTTTTTCTTTTCTTATGTTCTCATACCTCCATATGTTAGCTTTCCTTATTGTTTTATCCTCAAGTGAGTCCATATTCTCATGTTTTTCTTTTCTCATGTTCTCATACCTCCATATGCAAGCTTTCCTACTTGTCTAATCCTCATGTGAATCCATATTCTCATACTTTTCCTTTCTCATGTTCTCATACCGCCATATGCAAGCTTTCCTTTTCGTTTCATCCTCATGTGAGTCCATATTCTCATGTTTTCATACCTCCATATGCAAGCTTTCCTCCTCGTTTCATCCTCATGTGAGTCCATATTCTCATACTTTTCTTTTTTCATGGTCTCATACCTCCATATGCAAGCTTTCCTACTTGTTTCATCCTCAGGTGAGTCCATATTTCCATGTTTTTCTTTTCTCATGTTCTCATACCTCCATGTGTAAGCTTTCCTACTTGTTTCATCCTCATGTGAGTCCATATTCTCATGTTTTTTTCTCATGTTCTCATATCTCCATATGCAAGCTTTTCTACTTGTTTCATCCACATGTGAGTCCATATTCTCATACTTTTCTTTTCTCATGTTCTCGTACCTCCATATGCAAGCTTTCCTAATTGTTTTATCCTAATGTGAATTAATATTCTCATTTTTTTTATTCTCATGTTCTCATACCTCCATATGCAAGCTTTCCCAATTGTTTTATCCTCAAGTGAGTCCATATTCTCATGTTTTTCTTTTCTCATGTTCTCATACCTCCATATGCAAGCTTTCCTAATTGTTTTATCCTCATGTGAATCCATATTCTCATACTTTTCTTTTCTTAGGTTCTCATACTTCCATATGCAAGCTTTCCTAATTGTTTTATCCTCAGGTGAGTCCATAATCTCATGTTTTTCTTTTCTTATGTTCTCATACCTCCATATGTTAGCTTTCCTTATTGTTTTATCCTCAAGTGAGTCCATATTCTCATGTTTTTCTTTTCTCATGTTCTCATACCTCCATATGCAAGCTTTCCTACTTGTCTAATCCTCATGTGAATCCATATTCTCATACTTTTCCTTTCTCATGTTCTCATACCGCCATATGCAAGCTTTCCTTTTTGTTTCATCCTCATGTGAGTCCATATTCTCATGTTTTCATACCTCCATATGCAAGCTTTCCTCCTCGTTTCATCCTCATGTGAGTCCATATTCTCATACTTTTCTTTTCTCATGGTCTCATACCTCCATATGCAAGCTTTCCTACTTGTTTCATCCTCAGGTGAGTCCATATTTCCATGTTTTTCTTTTCTCATGTTCTCATACCTCCATGTGTAAGCTTTCCTACTCGTTTCATCCTCATTTGAGTCCATATTCTCATGTTTTTTTCTCATGTTCTCATATCTCCTTATGCAAGCTTTTCTACTTGTTTCATCCACATGTGAGTCCATATTCTCATACTTTTCTTTTCTCATGTTCTCGTACCTCCATATGCAAGCTTTCCTACTCGTCTCATCCTCTTGTGAATCCATATTTTCATACTTTTCCTTTCTCATGTTCTCATACCTCCATATGCAAGCTTTCCTAATTGTTTTATCCTCATGTGAATCCATATTCCCATACTTTTCTTTTCTCATGGTCTCATACCTCCATATGCTAGCTTTCCTAATTGTTTTATCCTCATTAGAGTCCATATTCTCATGTTTTTCTTTTCTCATATTCTCATACCTCCATATGCAAGCTTTCCTAATCGTCTCATCCTCATGTGAATCCATATTCACGTACTTTTCTTTTCTCATGGTCTCATACCTCCATATGCAAGCTTTCCTGCTCGTTTCATCCTCATGTGAGTCCATATTATCATACTTTTCTTTTCTCGAGTTCTCATACCTCCATATGCAAGCTTTCCTTTTCGTTTCATCCTCGTGTGAGTCCATATTGTCATGTTTTTCTTTTCTCATGTTCTCATACCTCCATATGCAAGCTTTCCTGCTCGTTTCATCCTCATGTGAGTCCATATTCTCATACTTTTCTTTTCTCATGTTCTCATACCTCCATATGCAAGCTTTCCTCCTCGTTTCATCCTTATGTGAGTCCATATTCTCATGTTTTTCTTTTCTCATGTTCTCATACATCCATATGCAAGCTTTCCTCCTCGTTTTATCCTCATGTGAGTCCATTTTCTCATGTTTTTCTTTTCTCATGTTCTCATACCTCCATATGCAAGCTTTCCTGCTCGTTTCATCCTCGTGTGAGTCCATATTCTCATGTTCTCATGCCTCCTTATGCAAGCTTTCCTTTTCGTTTCATCCTCGTGTGGGTCCATATTCTCATGTTCTCATACCTCCATATGCAAGCTTTCCTTTCCGTTTCATCCTCGTGTGAGTCCATATTCTCATGTTCTCATACCTCCATATGCAAGCTTTCCTTTCCGTTTCAGCCTCGTGTGAGTCCATATTCTCATGTTCTCATACCTCCATATGCCAGCTTTCCTGCTCGTTTCATCCTCATGTGAGTCCATATTCTCATGTTCTCATACCTCCATATGCAAGCTTTCCTTTTCATTTCATCCTCGTGTGAGTCCATATTCTCATGTTCTCATGCCTCCATGTGCAAGCTTTCCTTTTTGTTTCATCCTCGTGTGAGTCCATATTCTCATGTTCTCATACCTCCATATGCAAGCTTTCCTCCTCGTTTCATCCTAATGTGAGTCCATATTCTCATGTTTTTCTTTTCTCATGTTCTCATACCTCCATATGCAAGCTTTCCTACTCGTCTCATCCTCATGTGAGTCCATATTCTCATGTTTTTCTTTTATCATGTTCTCATACCTCCATATGCAAGCTTTCCTACTCGTCTCATCCTCATGTGAATCCATATTCTAATTTTTTTTCTCATGTTCTCATACCTCCATATGCAAGCTTCCCTACTTGTTTCATCCTCATGTGAGTCCATATTCTCATGTTTTTCTTTTCTCGTGTTCTCATACCTCCATATGCAAGCTTTCCTACTCGTCTCATCCTCTTGTGAATCCATATTTTCATACTTTTTCTTTCTCTTGTTCTCATACCTCCATATGCAAGCTTTCCTAATTGTTTTATCCTCATGTGAATCCATATTCCCATATTTTTCTTTTCTCATGGTCTCATACCTCCATATGCTAGCTTTCCTAATTGTTTTATCCTCATTAGAGTCCATATTCTCATGTTTTTCTTTTCTCATGGTCTCATACCTCCATATGCAAGCTTTCCTTTTCGTTTCATCCTCGTGTGAGTCCATATTGTCATGTTTTTCTTTTCTCATGTTCTCATGCCTCCATATGCAAGCTTTCCTGCTCGTTTCATCCTCATGTGAGTCCATATTCTCATACTTTTCTTTTCTCATGTTCTCATACCTCCATATGCAAGCTTTCCTGCTCGTTTCATCCTCATGTGAGTCCATATTATCATACTTTTCTTTTCTCATGTTCTCATTCCTCCATATGCAAGCTTTCCTTTTCGTTTCATCCTCGTGTGAGTCCATATTCTCATGTTTTTCTTTTCTCATACCTCCATATGCAAGCTTTCCTGCTCGTTTCATCCTTATGTGAGTCCATATTCTCATGTTTTTCTTTTCTCATGTTCTCATACCACCATATGCAAGCTTTCCTACTCGTCTCATCCTCATGTGAATCCATATTCTCATTTTTTTCTCATGTTCTCATACCTCCATATGCAAGCTTCCCTACTTGTTTCATCCTCATGTGAGTCCATATTCTCATGTTTTTCTTTTCTCGTGTTCTCATACCACCATATGCAAGCTTTCCTACTCGTCTCATCCTCATGTGAGTCCATATTCTCATGTTTTTCTTTTCTCGTGTTCTCATACCACCATATGCAAGCTTTCCTACTCGTCTCATCCTCATGTGAATCCATATTCTCATTTTTTTCTCATGTTCTCATACCTCCATATGCAAGCTTCCCTACTTGTTTCATCCTCATGTCAGTCCATATTCTCATGTTTTTCTTTTCTCGTGTTCTCATACCACCATATGCAAGCTTTCCTACTCGTCTCATCCTCATGTGATTTCATATTCTCATTTTTTTCTCATGTTCTCATACCTCCATATGCAAGCTTCCCTACTTGTTTCATCCTCATGTGAGTCCATATTCTCATGTTTTTCTTTTCTCGTGTTCTCATACCTCCATATGCAAGCTTTCCAGCTCGTCTCATCCTCGTGTGAGTCCATATTCTCATGTTCTCATACCTCCATATGCAAGCTTTCCTTTTCGTCTCATCCTCGTGTGAGTCCATATTCTCATGTTCTCATGCCTCCATATGCAAGCTTTCCTGCTCGTTTCATCCTCGTGTGAGTCCATATTCTCATGTTTTTCTTTTCTCATGTTCTCATACCTCCATATGCAAGCGTTCCTAATTGTTTCATCCTCACGCGAGTCCATATTCTCATTTTTTCCCCCTTCATGTTCTCATACCGCCATATGCAAGCTTTCCTACTCGTCTCATCCTCATGTGATTTCATATTCTCATTTTTTTCTCATGTTCTCATACCTCCATATGCAAGCTTCCCTCCTCGTTTCATCCTTATGTGAGTCCATATTCTCATGTTTTTCTTTTCTCATGTTCTCATACCTCCATATGCAAGCTTTTCTTTTCGTTTCATCCTCGTGTGAGTCCATATTCTCATGTTTTTCTTTTCTCATGTTCTCATGCCTCCATATACAAGCTTTCCTGCTCGTTTCATCCTCATGTGAGTCCATATTCTCATACTTTTCTTTTTCTCATGTTCTCATACCTCTATATGCAAGCTTTCCTCCTCGTTTTATCGTCATGTGAGTCCATTTTCTCATGTTTTTCTTTTCTCATGTTCTCATACCACCATATGCAAGCTTTCCTGCTCGTTTCATCCTCATGTGAGTCCATATTCTCATACTTTTCTTTTTCTCATGTTCTCATACCTCTATATGCAAGCTTTCCTCCTCGTTTTATCGTCATGTGAGTCCATTTTCTCATGTTTTTCTTTTCTCATGTTCTCATACCACCATATGCAAGCTTTCCTGCTCGTTTCATCCTCGTGTGAGTCCATATTCTCATGTTCTCATACCTCCATATGCAAGCTTTCCTTTTCGTCTCATCCTCGTGTGAGTCCATATTCTCATGTTCTCATGCCTCCATATGCAAGCTTTCCTGCTCGTTTCATCCTCGTGTGAGTCCATATTCTCATGTTTTTCTTTTCTCATGTTCTCATACCTCCATATGCAAGCGTTCCTAATTGTTTCATCCTCACGCGAGTCCATATTCTCATTTTTTCCCCCTTCATGTTCTCATACCGCCATATGCAAGCTTTCCTACTCGTCTCATCCTCATGTGATTTCATATTCTCATTTTTTTCTCATGTTCTCATACCTCCATATGCAAGCTTCCCTCCTCGTTTCATCCTTATGTGAGTCCATATTCTCATGTTTTTCTTTTCTCATGTTCTCATACCTCCATATGCAAGCTTTTCTTTTCGTTTCATCCTCGTGTGAGTCCATATTCTCATGTTTTTCTTTTCTCATGTTCTCATGCCTCCATATACAAGCTTTCCTGCTCGTTTCATCCTCATGTGAGTCCATATTCTCATACTTTTCTTTTTCTCATGTTCTCATACCTCTATATGCAAGCTTTCCTCCTCGTTTTATCGTCATGTGAGTCCATTTTCTCATGTTTTTCTTTTCTCATGTTCTCATACCACCATATGCAAGCTTTCCTGCTCGTTTCATCCTCATGTGAGTCCATATTCTCATACTTTTCTTTTTCTCATGTTCTCATACCTCTATATGCAAGCTTTCCTCCTCGTTTTATCGTCATGTGAGTCCATTTTCTCATGTTTTTCTTTTCTCATGTTCTCATACCACCATATGCAAGCTTTCCTGCTCGTTTCATCCTCGTGTGAGTCCATATTCTCATGCTCTCATACCTCCATATGCAAGCTTTCCTTTTCGTTTCATCCTCGTGTGAGTCCATATTCTCATGTTCTCATACCTCCATATGCAAGCTTTCCTTTTCGTTTCATCCTCGTGTGAGTCCTTATTCTCATGTTCTCATACCTCCATATGCAAGCTTTCCTCCTCGTTTCATCCTAATGTGAGTCCACATTCTCATACTTTTCTTTTCTCATGGTCTCGTACCTCCATATGCAAGCTTTCCTAATTGTTTCATCCTCACGTGAGTCCATATTCTCATTTTTTCCCCCCTCATGTTCTCATACCTCCATATGCAAGCTTTCCTACTCGTCACATCCTCATGTGAATCCATATTCTCATACTTTTCTTTTCTCGAGTTCTCATACCTCCATATGCAAGCTTTCCTTCTCGTTTCATCCTCATGTGAGTCCATATTCTCATACTTTTCTTTTCTCATGTTCTCATACCTCCATATGCAAGCTTTCCTCCTCGTTTCATCCTTATGTGAGTCCATATTCTCATGTTTTTCTTTTCTCATGTTCTCATACCTCCATATGCAAGCTTCCCTACTCGTCTCATCCTCATGTGAATCCATTCTCATACTTTTCCTTTCTCATGGTCTCATACCGCCTTATGCAAGCTTTCCTTTTCGTTTCATCCTCATGTGAGTCCATATTCTCATGTTCTCATACCTCCATATGCAAGCTTTCCTCCACGTTTTATCCTAATGTGAGTCCATATTCTCATGTTTTTCTTTTCTCATGTTCTCATACCACCATATGCAAGCTTTCCTACTCGTCTCATCCTCATGTGAGTCCATATTCTCATGTTTTTCTTTTCTCATGTTCTCATACCACCATATGCAAGCTTTCCTACTCGTCTCATCCTCGTGTGATTTCATATTCTCATTTTTTTCTCATGTTCTCATACCTCCATATGCAAGCTTCCCTCCTCGTTTCATCCTTATGTGAGTCCATATTCTCATGTTTTTCTTTTCTCATGTTCTCATACCTCCATATGCAAGCTTTCCTACTCGTCTCATCCTCATGTGAATCCATATTCTCA
Source organism: Entelurus aequoreus (assembly GCF_033978785.1). Classification (NCBI taxonomy): domain Eukaryota; kingdom Metazoa; phylum Chordata; class Actinopteri; order Syngnathiformes; family Syngnathidae; genus Entelurus; species Entelurus aequoreus. The sequence goes on from NC_084745.1 coordinate 8,350,172, forward strand.
TTTTTTTCTCATGTTCTCATACCTCCATATGCAAGCTTTTCTACTCGTCTCATCCTCGTGTGAGTCCATATTCTCATGTTCTCATACCTCCATATGCAAGCTTTCCTTTTCGTTTTACCCTCGTGTGAGTCCATATTCTCATGTTTTTCTTTTCTCATGTTCTCATACCTCCATATGCAAGCTTTCCTAATTGTTTCATCCTCACGCGAGTCCATATTCTCATTTTTTTCCCCCCTCATGTTCTCATACCGCCATATGCAAGCTTTCTTCCTGGTTTCATCCCGGTGTTAGTCCATGTTTTCATGTTCTTCTTGCCATTTAAGAGACATTGTCACGTCGTAAATGGATTGTGTTGTTCTCCCCAAAGCTACCAATCTCCTCCGGGCCTCGGTGCTTCTCTCCAGGACGAGCAGAGAAGTAGCAGGAAAAAAAACCCCCTCAATGTTCTTTCGTGACAATGTCAGGGTGACGAGTCACCACAACATCCACGCAGGTTAATCACTTCCTTTCATTCCCATTTCCAGCAGAATTTGATGACACTTTTCCTCGTTCCCCCAACAAAAAACATCTGCTCCCATTTCTGCTCCATGCAAATGGAGGCGCGTTTTCTTCTCCCTCTGCAGGAAGCTCGGCGAGGCGGTGAAGTCCAGGTCAATCAGCGTTACTCGCCGGCTGCTTAGCTGCGTCTTACCAGAAAAGCTGACAGAGCCAATCAGCGGTGAGAGTCCATACGTTCCCCCCAGAACCTCGTTCTCATGTCCTCGTCAGTCCATATTACCGTCCCATCACGGACCTCCTGGGGTCATCTGGAGTCTGGTTTCATCAGAGAGGTCCTTATCTGCGTGACGGGTCGGAGCTTCTGATTGGCTGATTGGTCTTCAGAGGCACACTCGCTAATGAGACAAAACTTGATTTATTCTCACGGTCCATCTTCTGTGCACACTTTTACTGCACCTGTCTCATACTCTCATTTATTATTATCTTCTAACTACAGGGCACTCATACCTTCACACTCTTCTACAAAACCCAAAACCAGTGAAGTTGTCACTTATAAATGGTAAATAAAAAGAGAATACAATATTTGCAAATCCTTTTCAACTTATATTCAATTGAATAGACTGCAAAGACAAGATATTTAATGTTCACACTGGTAAACTTTGTTATTTTTTAGCAAATATTAGCTCATTTGGAATTTGATGCCTGCGACATGTTTCAAAAAGCTGGTACAAGTGGCAAAAAAGACTGAAAAAGTGCTCATCAAACACTTATTCGGAACATCCCACAGGTGAACAGGCTAATTGGGAACAGGTGGGCGCCATGATTGGGTATAAAAGCAGCTTCCATGAAATGCTCAGTCATTCCCAAACAAGGACGGGGCGAGGGTCACCACTTTGTCAACAAATGCCTGAGCAAATTGTTTAAGAACAACATTTCTCAGCAAGGAATTTAGGGATTTCACCATCTACGCTCCGTAATATCATCAAAAGGTTCAGAGAATCTGGAGAAATCTGGAGGACATTGAATGCCCGTGACCTTTGATCCGTCAGGCGTTACTGCATCAAAAAGCGACATCGGTGTGTAAAGGATATCACCACATGGGCTCAGAAACACTGATGGTCTGGTATTCAGACCATCATGCCTTTATACCACAGCTCCCGTACTGTCATGTTCTCATGAGAATAAACGCTCCTTCTCATGCCCACTGGCGTGCCTTGCCGTGCTGGCCAGAGGGGGCGCTTGTGTCAGTGGATTACGAGAGTGTCTCCAGAGAGGTCGCGCTTCCCGCTGATAATTTGCATGTGAACAAGTCCCGCTCTCCTCGTTATCTCATCCCTGCGGCGCGGCGCGGTGGCCCAGTGGGATGTCAGACGCTAACCGACTGATAGCAGCAAATGTCAGCACAATCCCTGAGAAAAAAAGGATGTGATTATTCCTGCCGGAGAAAGGTCACCTGCGACCGTCGCCTCCAGAACGCAAGATAAATTTGACTGGCGCACAGAAAAAGTCATAATTGGCAGCCGACGTGCACAACTTCTACTCCGCCGCGGTGTTTTGCAGTTTTTCCGCTAAACTAAACGCGGCTCCGCGGCGACCCCGACTTGTGGCGTGACTTGATGTGACACTTCTCATTTGGCTTTTCTTTCACAGGTGAGCGCCTTCAAGGGAAGAGATTGCTTTTTATGGATTGTCAACAAGGAGGCTGGCAGTTTCTCCTCTGATGACTGCGGCAATTTGGGCTTGCAGATGGAGCGGCCATGATAATGGAGCGGCCATGATGATGGAGGTCTGATCCACTTGCAGATGGAGCGGCCGTGATAATGGAGGTGCGATCCACTGCGTGCGGAAAGTACTGCGAAGTGCAATCTTCCTTGTGGACAGCCTCCCCGGGAGAGTTGAAGCTGCAAAAGGTGGACCGACATCATATTGAACCCTATGGGTTAGGAATGGGATGGCACCAGGGCCGGCCCGTGGCATAGGCCGTATAGGCAAATGCTAAGGGCGCCGTCCATCAGGGGGCGCCACGCCAGTGCCAAAAATGTTGGAGAAAAAAAAAAGAAAAAAAAGTTGGTACTATTATTTCTAAATACAAACAATAATCCCACGTTAATTAAAATGCAAAGTAAAGCCTATTTAATAGAAATATTATTTGTTACAACATTACGCCCCCCCCCCCCCTTCCCCCGCACGGTGCGCCCCCTCCCTTCCCGCCTCTCACCCGGATAGTAGAAGGATGAGGACGTAATCCGACAAGTTGGTGCACTTTGACAGCCAGTTTAGACCCCGGCAACGGTGGGAACAACACGAAAATATGCTTTCTTTGCGAGGATTATGAGTCGTTCTTCATCTAAACGGGATCATAACAAGGTTTTATCAGTCGCCATCCGAATGACAGCAGACATTGGACAGTAAGTGATGTTTTATTACGTTTTTTGGCTCACAAAATATTACATGTTATTACTACACTACATATGTACTTACAGCATGTATATAAAACCTTAATGGTGGGGTTTAAAAGTTTTTTTAAGGGCTTTATCTGCGCAATAGAGCAACTCTCATAGGCAGGGCCGGCCCGTGGCATAGGACGTATAGGCAAATTCTAAGGGCGCCGTCCATCAGGGGGCGCCACGCCAGTGCCACAAATGTTGGAGAAAAAAATAAATAAAAAAAAGTTGGTACTATTATTTCTAAATACAAAAAATAATCCCACGTTAATTAAAATGCAAAGTAAAGCCTATTTAATAGAAATATTATTTGTTACAACATTACCCCCCCCCCACCATGCACGGTGCACCCCCTCCTTCCCGTATCATGACTCTTACCACATCAAAAAATCAACACAAGATGTCAAAACGGCCAAAACTGTCAGGTGCCCAGGGAAGAAAAAAGAGAGGAGAAGAGGAGGAGAAACGAGAAAAAGACAGAGGTAGCAGGTAGGTAACGTTAGCCTACATGAAATGATTTGTCTGTTACAGAACGGGATAGCAACCTGGCTTTTTAGCATTAAGCTAATGTTACATGATTCGGCAATTGCTAATCAACAAATAGCTAGTTCTGTTTTAACGTCGGGTTAATATTGTGGAGGGGGCTAAATTGTTATGGAAAATAATAATGTAACGTTAGGTAATTACAGTACTCCCACCTTACATTCCTCAGGGACATTTGTATTAGATCTTTTAAGCAGGTGTTTTTTGTTTACATTGTTATTGCCTTCTGGTTAGCTAATGTTTGCCCTGCAGGTAATAGTCACTTTTCCACCCCTTTATATATTAGGTATAGTTGTAAGCCTAGTTGTTAAAGTGCACATCATTAATGTTAATTAAGCAATATCACATGAGAGGGAATGCTGTTTTTTAATTTGAGCACTGCTGTGATTCGTTTAAAATAATCATAACATAACATTCTCATATAATATGTTAATTTGCTTTCTTTAAGTAAAAAAAAAAGGTCAAAGACAAAGCTATTCGGTTTCTTGTGAGTATATACACTTCACTGCCGATGTGGGGGGGAGGGGGGAGGGCACCTAAAATCTTGCCTAGGGCGCCAGATTGGTTAGGGCCAGGCCTGGATGGCACTTCATGTTCATATGCGAGTCAAGGCAGGTGGCCAAATACTTTTGGCAATATAGTGTATGTTTGATGAAACGTGATAATAGGGACGAGCAATGTTCCCTCTAAGTTTTCATGTGTGTGAGCAAAGGCAAAAAGTCCCTGAGCATTCAGTGGAGCCCATCAGACGTGCACACTGTGGCTACACCAGCAGCACACCTGTCCCAAACCTGGCTAAATAACAAGTTCAATCTCTGCCCATCCATCCATTTTCTACCGCTTGTCCCTGGACAAGTCCCCACCTCATCGCAGGGCCAATACAGATAGACAGACAACATTCTCTTATGAATATAATCAAATGACAGCAGTCATTTCCATTTCTAATATAAGTGTTTAGGCCCACTTACAATGACTATTACAACAAATATTGTTTTTCATGAACTGTGTACTTGTATTGTTTGTCTGGGTGGAGGTCCTGCTTTGGGAATAATTTGTAGCCCTTTCAGACATTGCATTTAGTTCCCATTAAAACATTCACATGTTGCACAATGAGATGTAAGCAGGGGATCATGTGTACATGCCTGCAACTTCCTGTTTGTAAAAAATATATTTTTATTAGTATTTATTTAATATACTAACAGCATTTCACGATTAATATTTATAAATTAAAGGCCTACTGAAAGCCACTACTACCGACCACGCAGTCTAATAGTTTATACATCAATGATGAAATCTTAACGTTGCAACACATTAGATTAGTAAAGTGCAATTTTAAATATCCTGCTGAAAAAGTCTTCGGTATGATGACGTTTGCGCGTGACGTCACGGATTGCGCGGACATATCGGGACACCGTCGTGACCAGCTATTAAGTCGTCTGTTTTCATCGCAAAATTCCACAGTATTCTGGACATCTGCGTTGGTGAATCTTTTGCAATTTGTTTAATGAACAATGAAGACAGCAAAGAAGAAAGCTTGTAGGTGGGAAGCGGTGTATTAGCGGCTGGCTGCAGCAACACAGCCAGGAGGACTTTGAGTTGGATAGCAGACGCGCTACCGTGAGTACAGCTTTGGCTTCCAAACATTTGATCCCTTGCCCGTACGTGCGTGCCGCTATGTGCATGTCACGTACGTGACTTCGGGGAAATATATGTGCTGTATGAACTTTACGGAGGTGAACGGTACTTTGGGCTGTGGGATTGAGTGTGTTGTGCGGGTGTTTGAGTTGTATTGGCGGGTTATATGGACGGGAGGGGGGAGGTGTTTGTTATGCGAGATTAATTTGTGCAGTGAATGTATATGTACATGTATGTATATATGTATGTTTGTACAGTGAATGTATATGTACATGTATGTATATATGTATGTTTGTACTGTGAATGTATATGTACATATATGTATATATGTATGTTTGTACAGTATGTATATGTACATGTATGTATATATGTATGTTTGTACAGTGAATGTATATGTACATATATGTATATATGTATGTTTGTACAGTGAATGTATATGTACATGTATGTATATATGTATGTTTGTACAGTGAATGTATATGTACATGTATGTATATATGTATGTTTGTACAGTATGTATATGTACATGTATGTATATATGTATGTTTGTACAGTGAATGTATATGTACATATATGTATATATGTATGTTTGTACAGTGAATGTATATGTACATGTATGTATATATGTATGTTTGTACAGTGAATGTATATGTACATGTATGTATATATGTATGTTTGTACAGTGAATGTATATGTACATGTATGTATATATGTATGTTTGTACAGTAAATGTATATGTACATGTATGTATATATGTATGTTTGTACAGTGAATGTATATGTACATGTATGTATATATGTATGTTTGTACAGTGAATGTATATGTACATGTATGTATATATGTATGTTTGTACAGTGAATGTATATGTACAGTATGTATATGTACATGTATGTATATATGTATGTTTGTACAGTGAATGTATATGTACAGTATGTATATGTACATGTATGTATATATGTATGTTTGTACAGTGAATGTATATGTACAGTATGTGTATATCTATGTTTGTACAGTGAATGTATATGTACATATATGTATATATGTATGTTTGTACTGTGAATGTATATGTACATGTATGTATATATGTATGTTTGTACAGTGAATGTATATGTACATATATGTATATATGTATGTTTGTACAGTGAATGTATATGTACATATATGTATATATGCATGTTTGTACAGTGAATGTATATGTGCATGTATATATACTGTATGTATGTTTGTACAGTGAATATATATGTACAGTATGTGTATATGTATGTTTGTACAGTGAATGTATATGTACAGTATGTGTATATGTATGTTTGTTCAGTGAATGTATATGTACAGGATGTGTATATGTATGTTTGTACAGTGAATATATATGTACAGTATGTGTATATGTATGTTTGTACAGTGAATGTATATGTACAGTATGTGTAAATGTATGTTGGTACAGTGAATGTATATGTACAGTATGTGTATATGTATGTTTGTTCAGTGAATGTATATGTACAGTATGTGTATATGTATGCTTGTACAGTGAATGTATATGTACAGTATGTGTATATGTATGTTTGTACAGTGAATGTATATGTACATATATGTATATATGTATGTTTGTACAGTGAATGTATATGTACAGTATGTGTATATGTATGTTTGTACAGTGAATGTATATGTACATATATGTATATATGTATGTTTGTACAGTGAATGTATATGTACAGTATGTGTATATGTATGTTTGTACAGTGAATGTATATGTACATATATGTATATATGTATGTTTGTACAGTAAATGTGTATGTACATGTATGTATATATGTATGTTTGTACAGTGAATGTATATGTACATATATGTATATATGTATGTTTGTACAGTGAATGTATATGTACATGTATATATACTGTATGTATGTTTGTACAGTGAATATATATGTACAGTATGTGTATATGTATGTTTGTACAGTGAATATATATGTACAGTATGTGTATATGTATGTTTGTACAGTGAATGTATATGTACAGTATGTGTATATGTATGTTTGTTCAGTGAATGTATATGTACAGTATGTGTATATGTATGTTTGTACAGTGAATATATATGTACAGTATGTGTATATGTGTGTTTGTGCAGTGAATGTATATGTACAGTATGTGTATATGTATGTTTGTACAGTGAATGTATATGTACAGTATGTGTATATGTATGTTTGTTCAGTGAATGCATATGTACAGTATGTGTATATGTATGTTTGTACAGTGAATATATATGTACAGTATGTGCATATGTGTGTTTGTACAGTGAATGTATATGTACAGTATGTGTATATGTATGTTTGTACAGTGAATATATATGTACAGTATGTGTATATGTATGTTTGTACAGTGAATGTATATGTACATGTATGTATATATGTATGTTTGTACAGTAAATGTATATGTACATACTGTATATGTATATATGTATGTTTGTGCAGTGAATGTATATGTACATATATGTATATATGTATGTTGTACAGTGAATGTATATGTACATGTATGTATATATGTATGTTTGTACAGTGCATGTATATGTACAGTATGTGTATATGTATGTTTGTACAGTGAATGTATATGTACATGTATGTATACATGTATGTTTGTGCAGTGAATGTATATGTACATATATGTATATATGTATGTTTGTACAGTAAATGTATATGTACATGTATGTATATATGTATGTTTGAACAGTGAATGTATATGTACAGTATGTGTATATGTATGTTTGTACAGTGAATGTATATGTACATGTACGTATATATGTATGTTTGTGCAGTGAATGTATATGTACATATATGTATATATGTATGTTTGTACAGTGAATGTATATGTACATGTATGTATATATGTATGTTTGTACAGTGCATGTATATGTACAGTATGTGTGTATGTATGTTTGTACAGTGAATGTATATGTACAGTATGTATATATGTATGTTTGTACAGTGAATATATATGTACAGTATGTGTATATGTATGTTTGTACAGTGAATGTATATGTACAGTATGTGTATATGTATGTTTGTACAGTGAATATATATGTACAGTATGTGTATATGTATGTTTGTTTGTACAGTGAATGTATATGTACAGTATGTGTATATGTATGTTTGTACAGTGAATGTATATGTACAGTATGTGTATATGTATGTTTGTACAGTGAATGTGCATGTGGATGTAGGAACTTTGAGTGTGTAGGTATGTACGTGCCAACTTGTGATGGTGGGCGCGACTCACCCCCCGCCGAGGTCGGAAAACATCGTAACGCTTTCCCAACAATGCAAATACTTCAAATGATTTCCCTGCGCACACTCGCTTGCCTCCAGACTTAATTGAGGGATCTTTTCATGTTTTCAATTAGCGCCTTCTTTTTCTTCTCCTTACACATCTGACATTTGTTCTAATTGCACAAGAAGCGGGCGGCATCACAACAACAACGGCCCCCTTTCTTCTTACCCCCCGTCAATCTTCAGCGTGAGTTTGCGAATAATTACAGCAGAGGCGGGGAAAAAAAAACATTTCTCTCGCCTTTCTGCCCGGGAAGAAGGACATATTCCTCTCAGGATGTAATTACGCTGAATATCGACGCGGCGTTGTAGGCTGCACATCTCTTATTCTGCCTCGTTAAGCCTGCCGTTCGTTAACTTTGCACGCACTTCCAATCACAGCCTGGCGTGGAGTGAGACTTTTACACGCAAACAGAAATCATAGCGGCGCTTCAAAACGTATTCTCATCTCAGCGTTGGTGAGGTTGACCGCCATGATAAACAAGACATTTGTGCTCGGAGCAGCAAGAACTTTTAAGAACTCTGTACTCATGTTCTCATTCAAACAATCTCATTCTCATACTCTCATAGGTTGACATTCGATACTTAATACTTCCATATTTTCCGATTACTCATACATTCATATCTGTGATCATACCTTTTTACTGTCATATTTCCATTAAAGCACTCATACTCTCATATTCTCATCATACTCTCATACAATCCTCAGACCCTCACAAGTTGTTCATACCATCCTCTCATACTTCCATACTCTCATATATTTATATGTGTTATCATACATTCATACTCAAATATTTTTTATTTAAGCACTCATACCCTCATATTCTCATCATACTCTCATGCAATCCTCAGACCCTCACAAGTTGTTCATACCATCATGTCATACTCTCATATATTCATATGTGTTATCATACATTCATACTCAACTATTTTAATTCAACGACTCATACTCTCATATTCTCATCATATTCTCATACAATCCTCAGACCCTCACAAGTTGTTCATACCATCCTCTCATACTTCCATACTCTCATATATTTATATGTGTTATCATACATTCATACTCAAATTTTTTTATTTAAGCGCTCATACTCTCATATTCTCATCATACTCTCATACAATCCTCAGACCCTCACAAGTTGTTCATATCATCCTGTCATACTCTCATATATCCATATGTGTTATCATACATTCATACCCAACTATTTTAATTCAACCACTCATACTCTCATATTCTCATCATATTTGCATACAATCCTCAGACCCTCACAAGTTGTTCATACCATACTCACATATATTTATATGTGTTATCATACATTCATACTCAAATATTTCCATTTAAGCACTCATACTCTCATATTCTCATCATACTCTCATACAATCCTCAGACCCTCACAAGTTGTTCATACCATCCTGTCATACTCTCATATATTCATATGTGTTATCATACATTCATAGTCAACTATTTTAATTCAACCAGTCATACTCTCATATTCTCATCATATTCTCATACAATCCTCAGACACTCTCAAGTTGTTCGTACCATCCTCTCATACTTCTATATTCTCATATATTTATATGTGTTATAATACATTCATACTCAAATATTTCCATTTAAGCACTCATACTCTCATATTCTCATCATACTCTCATACAATCCTCAGACCCTCACAAGTTGTTCATACCATCCTGTCACACTTTTATATATTTATATGTTATCATACATTCATACTCAACTATTTAATTCAACCACTCATACTCTCATATTCTCATCATATTCTCATACTATCCTTAGACCCTCACAAGTTGTTCATACCGTCCTCTCATACTTCCATACTCTCATATATTTATATGTGTTATCATACATTCATACTCAAATATTTTTATTTAAACACTCATACTCTCAAATTCTCATCATACTCTCATACAATCCTCAGACCCTCACAAGTTGTTCATACTATCCTCTCATACTCTCATATATTTATATGTGTTATAATACATTCATACTCAACTATTTTAGTTCAAGCACTCATACTCTCATATTCTCATCATACTCTCATACAATCCTCAGACCCTCACAAGTTGTTCATACCATCCTGTCATACTCTCATATATTCATATGTGTTATCATACATTCATCCATCCATCCATCCATCTTCTTCCGCTTATCTGAGGTCGGGTCGCGGGGGCAGCAGCTCAACGACTCATACTCTCATATTCTCATCATATTCTCATACAGTCCTCAGACCCACACAAGTCGTTCATACCATCCTCTCATATTTCCATACTCTCGTATACTTATGTGTTATCATACATTCATACTCAAATATTTTAATTTAAGCACTCATACTCTCATATTCTCATCATATTCTCATACAATCCTCAGACCCTCACATGTCGTTCATACCATCCACTCATACTTCCATACTCTCGTATATTTATGTGTTATCATACATTCATACTCAAATATTTTCATTTAAGCACTCATACTCTCATATTCTCATCAAACTCTCAGGCCATTCTCATACCCTCAAAAGTTGTTGATTTGGTACTCTCAAAATGTCATATTTACACACCGATACATTTATATACACTTGTCTTCATCCATTCATACACTCATATTTTCATTCAACCACTCACACTCTCATATTCTCATCATACGCTCATGCTATCCGTATACCCTTACAAGTTGTTTGTTTAGTAGTTTTTGTTATATTTACACACTCATACATTTATATGGTCTTTTTTTATACATTCATACGTTCATTTTTTTTTCCATTTAACCGCTCACACTCTCATATCCTCAACATTCTCTCATGCTTTCATAACCTCATACATCTATATTATCCTCCTTTCTAATTCTCATACATCCATACTTTCATTTTCTCATACATCCATAATCTCAAGCTTTTCTGATACAGTCATACTCTCATACATCCATACTATCATGCTTTCATACTCTCATGCTTTCATATCCTCATACATTCATACTCATGTTTTCATATTCTTATATATCCATTCTCTCATGCTTTCCTATTTTCATAAAAACATACTCTCCTACTTTTATATTCATACATCCATACTCTTACGTTCATTTTCTCGTACATCCATAGTCTCATGCTTTCATATTTTCATACACCCATACTCTCATGCTTTTCTCATACAGTCATACTCATGCTTTCATATTTTAATACATCCATACTTTCATATTCTCATACATCCATACTATCATATTCTCATACATTCATACTCATGCTTTCATATTCTTATATATCCATACTCTCATGCTTTCATATGTTCATAAATCCATACTCTCCTACTTTCATATTCTCATACATCTATACGCTTACATTCATTTTTTCGTACATCCATACTCCCATACTTTCATAATTTCATACACCCATACTCTCATGCTTTTCTCATACAGTCATACTCACACTTTCATATCCTAATACAGCCATACTTTCATATTCTCATACATCCATACTATCATATTCTCATACATCCATACTCTCATGCTCTGATATTCTTATACATTCATACTCCAAAGCCTTCATATTCGCATACATGCATACTCTCATGCTTTCATATTCTCATACATTCATATTCTTATATATCCATACTATCATGCTTTCATATTTTCATAAATCTATACTCTCCTACTTTCATATTCTCATACATCCAAACTCTCATACGTTCATTTTCTTATACATCCATACGTTCATATTTTCATACACCCATACTCTCATGCTGTCATATCCTAAGAAATCCATACTTCCCTGTTCTCATACATCTATACTATCATATTCTCATACATCCATACTATCATGCTTTCATATTCGTATACATTCATACTCCGATGCTTTCATAGTCTCATACATTCATATTCATGCTTTCATATTCTTATACATCCATACTCTCACGCTTTAATATTCTCATACATCTATACTCTTGGACTTTCACATTCTCATACATCCATACTCTCATTTTTTTCATTTTCTCATACATCCATAGTCTCAAAGTTTCATATTCTCATACAACCATACTCTCATGTTTAATATTCCCAAACACCCATATTCCCATGTGTTCATATTATCATACATTCATACTCTCATGCTTTCATATTCTCATACATCCATATTCGCAGGCGTTCATATTAAAGTTAAAGTACCCATGATTGTCACACACACTAGGTGTGGTGAAATTTGTCCTCTGCATTTGACCCATCCCCTTGTTCACCCACTGGGAGGTGAGGGGAGCAGTGAGCAGCAGCGGTGGCCGCGCCCGGGAATCATTTTTGGTGATTTAACCCCCAATTCCAACCCTTGATGCTGAGCAGGGAGGTAATGGGTCCCATTTTTATAGTATTTGGTACGATTCGGCCGGGGTTTGAACTCACGACCTATCCATTTTAGGGTGGACACTCTAGCTCTAACCACTAGGCCACCATTTTTTTATACATTCATACTCTCATACTTTCATATTCTCATACATCCATACGCTCATAATGTTATTTAACCACAGTGCTATCAGTGTATACCCTTCAAAGTTGTTGGTTATATACACTCATACTTTCATATTTCAATTTGTACTCAAATTCTCATACATTCATACTCTCATGCTTTCATATTCTCATATATCCATACGCTCATATTGTTATTCAACCACCATGCTATCAGTGTATACCCTTCAAAGTTGTTGATTATGTACACTCATACTTTCATATATCAATTTGTACTCAAATTCTCATACATCCATACTCTCATGCTTTCATATTCTCATATATCCATACGCTCATATTGTTATTCAACCACCATGCTATCAGTGTACACCCTTCAAAGTTGTTGATTATATACACTCATACTTTCATATTTCAATTTGTACTCAAATTCTCATACATCCATACTCTCATGCTTTCATATTCTCATATATCCATACGCTCATATTGTTATTCAACCACCATGCTATCAGTGTATACCCTTCAAAGTTGTTGATTTAATACACTCATACTTTCATATTTTAATTTGTACTCAAATTCTCATACATCCATACTCTCATGCTTTCATATTCTCATATATCCATATGCTCATATTGTTATTCAACCACCATGCTATCAGTGTATATCCTTCAAAGTTGTTGATTATATACACTCATACTTTCATATTTCAATTTGTACTCAAATTCTCATACATCCATACTCTCATGCTTTCATATTCTCATATATCCATACGCACATATTGTTATTCAACCACCATGCTATCAGTGTATACCCTTCAAAGTTGTTGATTATATACACTCATACTTTCATATTTCAATGTGTACTCAAATCCTCATACATTCATACTCTCATGCTTTCATATTCTCATATATCCATACGCTCATATTGTTATTCAACCACCATGCTATCAGTGTATATCATTCAAAGTTGCTGATTATATACACTCATACTTTCATATTTCAATTTGTACTCAAATTCTCATACATCCATACTCTCATGCTTTCATATTCTCATACATCCATACGCTCATATTGTTATTCAACCACCATGCTATCAGTGTATACCCTTCAAAGTTGTTGATTATATACACTCATACTTTCATATTTCAATTTGTACTCAAATTCTCATACATTCATACTCTCATGCTTTCATATTCTCATACATCCATACGCTCATATTGTTATTCAACCACCATGCTATCAGTGTATACCCTTCAAAGTTGTTGATTATATACACTCATACTTTCATATATCAATTTGTACTCAAATTCTCATACATCCATACTCTCATGCTTTCATATTCTCATATATCCATACGCTCATATTGTTATTCAACCACCATGCTATCAGTGTACACCCTTCAAAGTTGTTGATTATATACACTCATACGTTCATATTTCAATTTGTACTCAAATTATCATACATCCATACTCTCATGCTTTCATATTCTCATACATCCATATGCTCATATTGTTATTCAACCACCATGCTATCAGTGTACACCCTTCAAAGTTGTTGATTATATACACTCATACTTTCATATCTCAATTTGTACTCAAATTCTCATACATTCATACTCTCATGCTTTCATATTCTCATATATTCAAACGCTCATATTGTTATTCAACCACCATGCTATCAGTGTATATCCTTCAAAGTTGTTGATTATATACACTCATACTTTCATATTTCAATTTGTACTCAAATTCTCATACATCCATACTCTCATGCTTTCATATTGTCATATATCCATACGCACATATTGTTATTCAACCACCATGCTATCAGTGTATACCCTTCAAAGTTGTTGATTATATACACTCATACTTTCATATTTCAATGTGTACTCAAATCCTCATACATTCATACTCTCATGCTTTCATATTGTCATACATCCATATTCTCATATTGTTATTCAACCACCATGCTATCAGTGTATACCCTTCAAAGTTGTTGCTTATATACACTCATACTTTCATATTTCAATGTGTACTCAAATCCTCATACATTCATACTCTCATGCTTTCATATTCTCATATATCCATACGCTCATATTGTTATTCAACCACCATGCTATCAGTGTATATCATTCAAAGTTGCTGATTATATACACTCATACTTTCATATTTCAATTTGTACTCAAATTCTCATACATCCATACTCTCATGCTTTCATATTCTCATATATCCATACGCTCATATTGTTATTCAACCACCATGCTATCAGTGTATACCCTTCAAAGTTGCTGATTATATACACTCATGCGTTCATATTTCAATTTGTACTCAAATTCTCATACATCCATACTCTCATGCTTTCATATTCTCATATATCCATACGCTCATATTGTTATTCAACCACCATGCTATCAGTGTATACCCATCAAAGTTGTTGATTATATACACTCATACTTTCATATATCAATTTGTACTCAAATTCTCATACATCCATACTCTCATGCTTTCATATTCTCATATATCCATACGCTCATATTGTTATTCAACCACCATGCTATCAGTGTACACCCTTCAAAGTTGTTGATTATATACACTCATACGTTCATATTTCAATTTGTACTCAAATTATCATACATCCATACTATCATGCTTTCATATTCTCATATATCCATACGCTCATATTGTTATTCAACCACCATGCTATCAGTGTATACCCTTCAAAGTTGTTGATTTAATACACTCATACTTTCATATTTTAATTTGTACTCAAATTCTCATACATCCATACTCTCATGCTTTCATATTCTCATACATCCATATGCTCATATTGTTATTCAACCACCATGCTATCAGTGTATATCCTTCAAAGTTGTTGATTATATACACTCATACTTTCATATTTCAATTTTTACTCAAATTCTCATACATCCATACTCTCATGCTTTCATATTCTCATATATCCATACGCACATATTGTTATTCAACCACCATGCTATCAGTGTATACCCTTCAAAGTTGTTGATTATATACACTCATACTTTCATATTTTAATGTGTACTCAAATTCTCATACATTCATACTCTCATGCTTTCATATTCTCATATATCCATATGCTCATATTGTTATTCAACCACCATGCTATCAGTGTATACCCTTCAAAGTTGTTGATTTAATACACTCATACTTTCATATTTCAATGTGTACTCAAATCCTCATACATTCATACTCTCATGCTTTCATATTCTCATATATCCATACGCTCATATTGTTATTCAACCACCATGCTATCATTGTATATCATTCAAAGTTGCTGATTATATACACTCATACTTTCATATTTCAATTTGTACTCAAATTCTCATACATCCATACTCTCATGCTTTCATATTCTCATACATCCATACGCTCATATTGTTATTCAACCACCATGCTATCAGTGTATACCCTTCAAAGTTGTTGATTTAATACACTCATACTTTCATATTTTAATTTGTACTCAAATTCTCATACATCCATACTCTCATGCTTTCATATTCTCATACATCCATACGCTCATATTGTTATTCAACCACCATGCTATCAGTGTATACCCTTCAAAGTTGTTGATTATATACACTCATACTTTCATATTTCAATTTGTACTCAAATTCTCATACATTCATACTCTCATGCTTTCATATTCTCATATATTCAAACGCTCATATTGTTATTCAACCACCATGCTATCAGTGTATACCCTTCAAAGTTGTTGATTATATACACTCATACGTTCATATTTCAATTTGTACTCAAATTATCATACATCCATACTCTCATGCTTTCACATTCTCATATATCCATACGCTCATATTGTTATTCAACCACCATGCTATCAGTGTACACCCTTCAAAGTTGTTGATTATATACACTCATACGTTCATATTTCAATTTGTACTCAAATTATCATACATCCATACTCTCATGCTTTCACATTCTCATATATCCATACGCTCATATTGTTATTCAACCACCATGCTATCAGTGTATACCCTTCAAAGTTGTTGATTTAATACACTCATACTTTCATATTTTAATTTGTACTCAAATTCTCATACATCCATACTCTCATGCTTTCATATTCTCATATATCCATACGCTCATATTGTTATTCAACCACCATGCTATCAGTGTATACCCTTCAAAGTTGTTGATTATATACACTCATACTTTCATATATCAATTTGTACTCAAATTCTCATACATCCATACTCTCATGCTTTCATATTCTCATATATCCATACGCTCATATTGTTATTCAACCACCACGCTATCAGTGTATACCCTTCAAAGTTGCTGATTATATACACTCATGCGTTCATATTTCAATTTGTACTCAAATTCTCATACATCCATACTCTCATGCTTTCATATTCTCATATATCCATACGCTCATATTGTTATTCAACCACCATGCTATCAGTGTATACCCTTCAAAGTTGTTGATTTAATACACTCATACTTTCATATTTTAATTTGTACTCAAATTCTCATACATCCATACTCTCATGCTTTCATATTCTCATACATCCATACGCTCATATTGTTATTCAACCACCATGCTATCAGTGTATATCCTTCAAAGTTGCTGATTATATACACTCATGCGTTCATATTTCAATTTGTACTCAAATTCTCATACATCCATACTCTCATGCTTTCATATTCTCATACATCCATACGCTCATATTGTTATTCAACCACCATGCTATCAGTGTACACCCTTCAAAGTTGTTGATTTAATACACTCATACTTTCATATTTTAATTTGTACTCAAATTCTCATACATCCATACTCTCATGCTTTCATATTCTCATACATCCATATGCTCATATTGTTATTCAACCACCATGCTATCAGTGTATATCCTTCAAAGTTGTTGATTATATGCACTCATACTTTCATATTTCAATTTGTACTCAAATTCTCATACATCCATACTCTCATGCTTTCATATTCTCATATATCCATACGCACATATTGTTATTCAACCACCATGCTATCAGTGTACACCCTTCAAAGTTGTTGATTATATACACTCATACTTTCATATTTCAATTTGTACTCAAATTCTCATACATCCATACTCTCATGCTTTCATATTGTCATATATCCATACGCTCATATTGTTATTCAACCACCATGCTATCAGTGTATACCCTTCAAAGTTGTTGCTTATATACACTCATACTTTCATATTTCAATGTGTACTCAAATCCTCATACATTCATACTCTCATGCTTTCATATTCTCATATATCCATACGCTCATATTGTTATTCAACCACCATGCTATCAGTGTATACCCTTCAAAGTTGTTGATTATGTACACTCATACTTTCATATTTCAATTTGTACTCAAATTCTCATACATTCATACTCTCATGCTTTCATATTCTCATATATCCATACGCTCATATTGTTATTCAACCACCATGCTATCAGTGTACACCCTTCAAAGTTGTTGATTATATACACTCATACTTTCATATTTCAATTTGTACTCAAATTCTCATACATTCATACTCTCATGCTTTCATATTCTCATACATCCATACGCTCATATTGTTATTCAACCACCATGCTATCAGTGTATACCCTTCAAAGTTGTTGATTATATACACTCATACTTTCATATATCAATTTGTACTCAAATTCTCATACATCCATACTCTCATGCTTTCATATTCTCATATATCCATACGCTCATATTGTTATTCAACCACCATGCTATCAGTGTACACCCTTCAAAGTTGTTGATTATATACACTCATACGTTCATATTTCAATTTGTACTCAAATTATCATACATCCATACTCTCATGCTTTCATATTCTCATACATCCATATGCTCATATTGTTATTCAACCACCATGCTATCAGTGTACACCCTTCAAAGTTGTTGATTATATACACTCATACTTTCATATCTCAATTTGTACTCAAATTCTCATACATTCATACTCTCATGCTTTCATATTCTCATATATTCAAACGCTCATATTGTTATTCAACCACCATGCTATCAGTGTATACCCTTCAAAGTTGTTGATTATATACACTCATACTTTCATATTTCAATTTGTACTCAAATTCTCATACATCCATACTCTCATGCTTTCATATTGTCATATATCCATACGCACATATTGTTATTCAACCACCATGCTATCAGTGTATACCCTTCAAAGTTGTTGATTATATACACTCATACTTTCATATTTCAATGTGTACTCAAATCCTCATACATTCATACTCTCATGCTTTCATATTGTCATACATCCATATTCTCATATTGTTATTCAACCACCATGCTATCAGTGTATACCCTTCAAAGTTGTTGCTTATATACACTCATACTTTCATATTTCAATGTGTACTCAAATCCTCATACATTCATACTCTCATGCTTTCATATTCTCATATATCCATACGCTCATATTGTTATTCAACCACCATGCTATCAGTGTATATCATTCAAAGTTGCTGATTATATACACTCATACTTTCATATTTCAATTTGTACTCAAATTCTCATACATCCATACTCTCATGCTTTCATATTCTCATATATCCATACGCTCATATTGTTATTCAACCACCATGCTATCAGTGTATACCCTTCAAAGTTGCTGATTATATACACTCATGCGTTCATATTTCAATTTGTACTCAAATTCTCATACATCCATACTCTCATGCTTTCATATTCTCATATATCCATACGCTCATATTGTTATTCAACCACCATGCTATCAGTGTATACCCATCAAAGTTGTTGATTATATACACTCATACTTTCATATATCAATTTGTACTCAAATTCTCATACATCCATACTCTCATGCTTTCATATTCTCATATATCCATACGCTCATATTGTTATTCAACCACCATGCTATCAGTGTACACCCTTCAAAGTTGTTGATTATATACACTCATACGTTCATATTTCAATTTGTACTCAAATTATCATACATCCATACTATCATGCTTTCATATTCTCATATATCCATACGCTCATATTGTTATTCAACCACCATGCTATCAGTGTATACCCTTCAAAGTTGTTGATTTAATACACTCATACTTTCATATTTTAATTTGTACTCAAATTCTCATACATCCATACTCTCATGCTTTCATATTCTCATACATCCATATGCTCATATTGTTATTCAACCACCATGCTATCAGTGTATATCCTTCAAAGTTGTTGATTATATACACTCATACTTTCATATTTCAATTTTTACTCAAATTCTCATACATCCATACTCTCATGCTTTCATATTCTCATATATCCATACGCACATATTGTTATTCAACCACCATGCTATCAGTGTATACCCTTCAAAGTTGTTGATTATATACACTCATACTTTCATATTTTAATGTGTACTCAAATTCTCATACATTCATACTCTCATGCTTTCATATTCTCATATATCCATACGCTCATATTGTTATTCAACCACCATGCTATCATTGTATATCATTCAAAGTTGCTGATTATATACACTCATACTTTCATATTTCAATTTGTACTCAAATTCTCATACATCCATACTCTCATGCTTTCATATTCTCATACATCCATACGCTCATATTGTTATTCAACCACCATGCTATCAGTGTATACCCTTCAAAGTTGTTGATTTAATACACTCATACTTTCATATTTTAATTTGTACTCAAATTCTCATACATCCATACTCTCATGCTTTCATATTCTCATACATCCATACGCTCATATTGTTATTCAACCACCATGCTATCAGTGTATACCCTTCAAAGTTGTTGATTATATACACTCATACTTTCATATTTCAATTTGTACTCAAATTCTCATACATTCATACTCTCATGCTTTCATATTCTCATATATTCAAACGCTCATATTGTTATTCAACCACCATGCTATCAGTGTATACCCTTCAAAGTTGTTGATTATATACACTCATACGTTCATATTTCAATTTGTACTCAAATTATCATACATCCATACTCTCATGCTTTCACATTCTCATATATCCATACGCTCATATTGTTATTCAACCACCATGCTATCAGTGTACACCCTTCAAAGTTGTTGATTATATACACTCATACGTTCATATTTCAATTTGTACTCAAATTATCATACATCCATACTCTCATGCTTTCACATTCTCATATATCCATACGCTCATATTGTTATTCAACCACCATGCTATCAGTGTATACCCTTCAAAGTTGTTGATTTAATACACTCATACTTTCATATTTTAATTTGTACTCAAATTCTCATACATCCATACTCTCATGCTTTCATATTCTCATATATCCATACGCTCATATTGTTATTCAACCACCATGCTATCAGTGTATACCCTTCAAAGTTGTTGATTATATACACTCATACTTTCATATATCAATTTGTACTCAAATTCTCATACATCCATACTCTCATGCTTTCATATTCTCATATATCCATACGCTCATATTGTTATTCAACCACCACGCTATCAGTGTATACCCTTCAAAGTTGCTGATTATATACACTCATGCGTTCATATTTCAATTTGTACTCAAATTCTCATACATCCATACTCTCATGCTTTCATATTCTCATATATCCATACGCTCATATTGTTATTCAACCACCATGCTATCAGTGTATACCCTTCAAAGTTGTTGATTTAATACACTCATACTTTCATATTTTAATTTGTACTCAAATTCTCATACATCCATACTCTCATGCTTTCATATTCTCATACATCCATACGCTCATATTGTTATTCAACCACCATGCTATCAGTGTATATCCTTCAAAGTTGCTGATTATATACACTCATGCGTTCATATTTCAATTTGTACTCAAATTCTCATACATCCATACTCTCATGCTTTCATATTCTCATACATCCATACGCTCATATTGTTATTCAACCACCATGCTATCAGTGTACACCCTTCAAAGTTGTTGATTTAATACACTCATACTTTCATATTTTAATTTGTACTCAAATTCTCATACATCCATACTCTCATGCTTTCATATTCTCATACATCCATATGCTCATATTGTTATTCAACCACCATGCTATCAGTGTATATCCTTCAAAGTTGTTGATTATATGCACTCATACTTTCATATTTCAATTTGTACTCAAATTCTCATACATCCATACTCTCATGCTTTCATATTCTCATATATCCATACGCACATATTGTTATTCAACCACCATGCTATCAGTGTATACCCTTCAAAGTTGTTGCTTATATACACTCATACTTTCATATTTCAATTTGTACTCAAATTCTCATACATCCATACTCTCATGCTTTCATATTGTCATATATCCATACGCTCATATTGTTATTCAACCACCATGCTATCAGTGTATACCCTTCAAAGTTGTTGCTTATATACACTCATACTTTCATATTTCAATGTGTACTCAAATCCTCATACATTCATACTCTCATGCTTTCATATTCTCATATATCCATACGCTCATATTGTTATTCAACCACCATGCTATCAGTGTATAC
>NC_084745.1:8377638-8587638 GCF_033978785.1 Entelurus aequoreus
AATATTAAACATGTCCTCACCTGCACGCCACGTATGGTCCAATTCATTTGCACCACTGGAGAACCAACCACGCCACAGACCGAGTCATGACAGATTATTATTATTATAATATTGCCGACATTTTAAAGTTTTCTTACAAAATTGTGACTTTTGTCCAGTAAAATTGCGACTATTCATAAAACTGCCAAAACGTTAAGCTTTCCTTATAAAATTGCGAGTGTTATTGAGTAAAATTCCAACTTTTATCAGAATATTGCACAAATGTTCGGTTTTTCTTGTAAAATTTTGACTTGCGTTGAGAAAAATGACAACTTTTATTATAGTACTAGAAGTGGGCAATTTTCAGAGGTCTCAAGAAGTAAAATAATGTGTGTGTGTGTGTGTGTGTGTGTGTGTGTGTGTGTGTGTGTGTGTGTGTGTGTGTGTGTGTGTGTGTGTGTGTGTGTGTGTGTGTGTGTGTGTGTGTGTGTGTGTGTGTGTGTGTGTGTGTGGGCAGCACATACAGCAGTTTAGCTTGTCGTTCTTGTTTTAGCTTGTTAATAAAATGACAGTATTTATAAACGGTTGATTTATATAGGCTAGCCCAGGGGTCGGCAACCCGCGGCTTTAGAGCCGCATGCGGCTCTTTAGCGCCGCCCTTGTGGCTCTCTGGAGCTTTTTCCATAAATGTATGAAAAATGGAAAAAGATGAGGGGAAAAAAAAAAAAATTTTGTTTTAATATGGTTTCAGTAGGAGGACAAACATGACACAAACCTCCCTAATTGTTATAAATCACAGTGTTTATATTAAACATGCTTCACTCATCAATCAATCAATCAATGTTTATTTATATAGCCCTAAATCACAAGTGTCTCAAAGGGCTGTACAAGCCACAACGACATCCTCGGTACAGAGCCCACATACGGGCAAGGAAAAACTCACCCCAGTGGGACGTCGGTGAATGACTATGAGAAACCTTGGAGAGGACCGCATATGTGGGTAACCCCCCCCCCTCTAGGGGGGGGGTTACCCCCCCTAGAGGGGATTCGAGTATTTGGCGAGCGCCGTTTTGTCCTACTCATTTTGGCGGTCCTTGAACTCGCCGTAGTTTGTTTACATGTATAACTTTCTCCGACTTTCTAGGACGTGTTTTATGCCACTTTTTTTTCCGTCTCATTTTGTCCACCAAACTTTTAACGTTGTGCATGTTTTAACGTTGTGCATGAATGCACAAAGGTGAGTTTTGTTGATGTTATTGACTTGTGTGGAGTGCTAATCAGACATATTTGGTCACTGCACGACTGCAAGCTAATCGATGCTAACATGCTATTTAGGCTAGCTATATGTACATATTGCATCATTATGCCTCATTTGTAGCTATATTTGAGGTCATTTAGTTTCCTTTAAGTCATCTTAATTCAATTTATATCTCATGACACACTATCTGTATGTAATATGGCTTTTAACTTTTGTGGCTCCAGACAGATTTGTTTTTGTATTGGTCATTGTCCTGTTGGAACGCCCAACTGCGCCCAAGACCCGACCTCCGGGCTGACGATTTTAGCTTGTCCTGAAGAATTTGGGTGTAATCCTCCTTTTTCATTGTCCCTTTTAAAGCACCAGTTTCATTGGCAGCAAAACAATAATACTACTACCACCATGCTTGACGGTCGGCTTGGTGTTCCTGGGATTAAAGGCCTCACCTTTTCTCCTCCAAACATATTGTGGCCAAACAGCTCCATTTTTGTTTCATCTGACCACAGAACTTTCCTCCAGGTCTTATCTTTGTCCACGTGATGTGAGATGAAACAAAAATGAAGTTTGCGAGTAGAAGTTCCACGGTATGTCCGTTATTAGAAGCTTCTTCCGGTCCTCCTGGCAAACCAAGGGAATTTGTGAGTATCACAATCTTCCTGGTCCGTCGTCGTTGCCTGGTGCAATACCCTCAAAAACTCCAACACACACGTTGTGTTAGTTGTGCGTGGTGTGCAATAGTTGCACACTCCCCACACATAACGCTGTGAAGCCCAGCCAACAGGCCTAGGTGGGAGACGACCATGAGAGACATTCCACTTTGTTGGCCTGCTGACTGACATGCAATCGCACACCAGACTTTGGAGACAGATTAGCTGTACGAGCCGGTCAGGATCAAACCTTGAAGGTCCCGGGATCCTCCTGGCGGCCTCCCTCTGCGGTGAAGCTATCTCTGCCTTCCGTACCTCCGAGCCGGCGGCTCTCGGACCAAATTATTTATCAAGCGAGCTGCAGGACAAAGGAAACAGACAGAATACTTTTATTAATCTCCAGCCCAGGCAGAGGAAAACACATCTTTTATTTATGCAGCATTGATGTTATGACAACATTGGCTTTTTTTCATAACAATTCACTCACTACTCCAACTTTCTGAGACAATGTTTGTGTACTAAATTCAGCATGTCGCTTCCATGTTGGGTTGAAATCACTCAGGATTGACCTTTAACGGAAAAATGCACTTTTGGGGGGAATTTTGCAATACTAATGTGAGACAAAACCACATGTTTTTCTCTTTTATGTGTCCTAAATAGTGGAAAAGTGCTAGCAAGAGGCGGCCAACAATGCAGGTGTGGCAGTGCTCTGCCATGGGTTCCCCTGACCGCCACACACTGGATACAATAATGTTTTTATTGAGTCCAACTCTGCGACAAACGGCCTTGACTTTTCAGTCTTAAGTCTCTCTTGTTCTCCGTGGCGCTCTCCAGCGTGTGTCTTCTCTCTGGCTCCAGCTCCAACCACGTGTCTCGTTCCGGCTGCTGCTAATAAGGGCGACAGGTGATTAGATAACAAGCCCCAGCTGGGCAATCTACTCACCTGGTAATATAGGTTCCCATTTCCATTTCTGTTTTTATGTCATTCATCCATCCATCCATCCATCTTCTTCCGCTTATCCGAGGTCAAGTCGCGGGGGCAGCAGCCTAAGCAGGAGAGCCCAGACTTCCCTCTCCCCAGCCACTTCGTCCAGCTCTTCCCGGGGGATCCCGAGGCGTTCCCAGGCCAGCCGGGAGACATAGTCTTCCCAACGTGTCCTGGGTCTTCCCCATGGCCTCCTACCGGTTGGACGTGCCCTAAACACCTCCCAAAGGAGGCGTTCGGGTGGCATCCTGACCAAGAAAAATTCCTAGTTTGTGAACCCGTTCTCAAACAATGGCAATAAAACTATTCTGATTCTGATTCTGATTCTGATTCTGAGATGCCCAAACCACCTCATCTGGCTCCTCTCGATGTGGAGGAGCCATTTGAGCTCCCCCCCGTGATCTTGTCCTTTCGGTCATAACCCAAAGCTCATGACCATAGGTGAGGATGGGAACGTAGATCGACCGGTAAATTGAGAGCTTTGCCTTCCGGCTCAGCTCTTTCTTCACCACAACGGATCGATACAGCGTCCGCATTACTGAAGACGCCGCACCGATCCGCCTGTCAATCTCACGATCCACTTTTCCCTCACTCGTGAACAAGACTCCTAGGTACTTGAACTCCTCCACCTGGGGCAGGGTCTCCTCCCCAACCCGGAGATGGCACTCCACCCTTTTCCGGGCGAGAACCACGGACTCGGACTTGGAGGTGCTGATTCTCATCCCAGTCGCTTCACACTCGGCTGCGAACCGATCCAGTGAGAGCTGAAGATCCTGGCCAGATGAAGCCATCAGGACCACATCATCTGAAAAAAGCAGAGACCTAATCCTACAGCCACCAAACCGGATCCCCTCAACGCCTTGACTGCGCCTAGAAATTCTGTCCATAAAAGTTATGAACAGAATCGGTGACAAAGGGCAGCCTTGGCGGAGTCCAACCCTCACTGGAAACGTGTCCGACTTACTGCCGGCAATGCGGACCAAGCTCCGCATTGTCCGGAAGTCGTTTTCCATGCCTCCGCGACCGCCGAAGCCGCACACCGCTTGGCCTGTCGGTACCTGTCCGCTGCTTCCGGAGTCCTATGAGCCAAAAGAACCCGATAGGACTCCTTCTTCAGCTTGACGGCATCCCTCACAGCCGGTGTCCACCAACGGGTTCTAGGATTACCGCCACGACAGGCACCAACTACCTTGCGGCCACAGCTCCAATCAGCCGCCTCGACAATAGAGGTGCGGAACATGGTCCACTCGGACTCAATGTCCAGCACCTCCCTCGTGACATGTTCAAAATTTCTCCCGGAGGCGGGAATTGAAACTCTCTCTGACAGGAGACTCTGCCAGACGTTCTCAGCAGACCCTCACAATGCGTTTGGGCCTGCCAGGTCTGTCCGGCATTCAAGGTCAAAACAAAAAAATCAACATAACAATAAAATAAATCATGAATAAAAAGGAGCAGAGTATAAGTAACCGGCGGTTTCCGGTTCCGGTTTCCTGTTTGCGGTGAAGTATTATCTTTCTATCTGTGTGCTTCTAATTGTTTTACAGCTTTCTTTATTCCTTCCCAAACATACTTAGTAGTCTTATCTAACTTGCAAACCGCCCGCTCTCTGTCTCACCGCCCCTCTCTCGGCTAGCTAGCTGGTAGGCTAATGAAGCTTAGCGCGACAACTTCTGCGACCACTTCTCCGAACACAGCAAGAACTCGACTCGGTGAAAGGAACAACGTGAGTATGGCTCCCTGCTCTTGGTGCACCGTTCTCATGGATACGATGGCCCTACTAGAGGACCGTGTCCACCAACTAGAGCAGGGTAATTTCCGAACTTTAGGCGCTGCAGACACAGCTGGTCCCGTTTTCTGTAGCGAGCTGACTAGCCCAGTTTGTAGCAGTCCTAAGCAGCCTACATGCAACGGTGAACCGGTCGAGACACATAATAGATTTAGCCCTTTAGCTAGTCCTACACCCCAGTGTACCGGGCACCACACCTTGGTCATAGGGGACTCCATCACCCGAAACATAAAGTGTTGTTGATAAATGGCTTTCGCTTTGCATAGTAGAGTTTTAACTTACAGATGTAGCGACAAACTGTAGTTACTGACAGTGGTTTTCTTTGTCCACATTGATATTGGTTTTTGATGCAGTTCCGCCTGAGGCATCGAAGGTCACGGGCATTTATTGTTGGTTTTCAGCCTAGCCTCATACGTGCGATGATTTCTCCAGATTCTCTGAACCTTTTGATGATATTACGGAGCGTAGATGGTGAAATCCCTGATATTCCTTGCAATAGCCGGTTGAGAAATGTTGTTCTTAAACTGTTTGACGATTTGCTCACGCATTTGTTGACAAAGTGGTGACCCTCGCCCCGTCCTTGTTTGCGAATGACTGAGCATTTCATGGAAGCTGCTTTTTATACCCAATCATGGCACCCACCTGTTCCCAATTAGCCTGTTCACCTGTGGGATGTGTCCAAATAAGTGTTTGATGAGCATTCCTCAACTTTCTCAGTCTTTTTTGCCACTTGTGCCCGCTTTTTTGGAACATGTTGCAGGCAACACATTCCAAGTGAGCTAATATTTGCCAAAAATAACAAGGTTTACCAGTTCGAACGTTAAATATCTTGTCTTTGCAGTCTATTCAATTGAATATTGTTATGATCCGCTGCCCGGATCATATTTCTGTTTGTTTTGCTAGTCATTTGTGTTTTTCTGCTAGTCTTGGACTCCTTCTTAGTAGAGATCGGCAGACCGATATTATCGGCCGATAAATGCGTTAAAATGTAATATCGGAAATTATCGGTATCGTTTTTTTTATTATCAGTATCTTTTTTTTTTTTTTTTTTCTTTTTTTAATTAAATCCACATAAAAAACACAAGATACACTTACAATTAGTGCACCAACCCAAAAAACCTCCCTCCCCCATTCACACTCATTCACACTCATTCACACAAAAGGGTTGTTTCTTTCTGTTGTTAATATTCTGGTTCCTACATTATATATCAATATATATCAATACAGTCTGCAAGGGATACAGTCCATAAGCACACATGATTGTGCGTGCTGCTGCTCCACTAATAATACTAACCTTTAACAGTTAATTTTACACATTTTCATTAATTACTAGTTTCTATGTAACTGTTTTTATATTGTTTTACTTTCTTTTTTATTCAAGAATTTTTTTTAAATTTATTTATCTTATTCTATGTGATTCATTTTTTTAAAAAAAAGCACCTTATCTTCACCATACCTGGTTGTCCAAATTAGGCATAATAATGTGTTAATTCCATGACTGTATATATCGGTTGATATCGGTATCGGTAATTAAAGAGTTGGACAATATCGGCATATCGGATATCGGCAAAAAGCCATTATCGGACATCCCTACTTCTTAGTATCTGTTTAGCACCTCTGAGTTTGGTTACCATAGTAACTAATTAGGTTCACCTGCCGCTGGGGTTCCCGACACGCACCTGTTGGTCATCATTGACATTATTATTTAAAGCCTGCCTTCTCAGCCAGTCGTCCTGGCTTCTTTGTTTTGCATCCCGCGACTGCCACGTGGGTTTGTTCTCGTTTCCTAACTCCTGCTAGTAGATACTATCTGTGCTAAGTGTTAGCCTTAGCTTCCGGTGCGCTCGGCACCTCGTCCTGTCGGGTTGTCTTCTGTTTTGTACCAGTTTTGTGTTATTTGATCATTAAATCATGTCTTTACCTGCAAGTCCTGTCCGGTTTTCGTCCTTTGCATCTTGGGAGAACAAAAATTCCCGCCGCACCATGCATCCAGAACGTGACAAATATAAGTTGAAAAGGATTTGCAAATATAAATAATATATAGTACATAAACATCCATTTCCTGTGTCCCAAAACTTCTACTTGTTTCCCCTGTCTTAGACTGTCGCTTTCTTCCACTGACGCTGCACAGAGTTCCTCTGTTATTGATTCGTCCATCAATGACACCCCCACACGCACGGATATCAGGAAGCCGCCGTTTCTAATGGAAGATAACAAAAAAAAAAAACCCTACAAAGATAAATATAATATCACAGAGGAGTGTTCTGGGGTGTCATTGAATAAGACTCTGAGCACGTCTGTTCGGACTCAACAGATACAATAAACAATTTGGATCAGCAGCTGACAGTTTTTACTGCTCGGTTGCTTTTAAAACACGAAAGTGAGGCCGACCGGAGGAAATAAAAATGCATTTGCTGCACTGTTTTTCATTTCTGAATTGATGATTGATTGTCAAACAACTGAAAACATAGTCATCGCAAAAATTAGATAAAGAGTAGAAATAAGAGCACTCTTTTATATGTTGTTTAAATGACACTCCAGCTTGTAAAGGTTTCATCGCGGTTGTTTGAAAGAGACTTGGGGTACTATATGTGTACTGTATTTTAGGGCGCACCGGACTATAAGGCGCACTGCCGATGAGCGGGTCTAGTCCGGTCTATTTTCATACAAAAGGATTATAAAGCGCATTAAAGGGATCATATATATCAGGGGTGTCAAACTCATTTTAGATAGGGGGCCACATGGAGAAAAATCTACTCCCAAGTGGGCCGGACTGGTAAAATCACGGCATGATAACTTAAAAATAAAGACAACTTCACATTGTTTTTTTTGGTTTAAAAATAGAACAAGCACATTCTGAAATTGTACAAATAATAATGTTGTTGTTTTTTTACACTTACATGTTGCGGTTAATAGTATTCTATCTTCATTTGTTGTTATTTATACTTTTTGAATAAATGTGATAATGAGAGTGATAACTCATTGGTGTTAAGTTTCAATCTATCAAGATAAAAAAATTATATTAAAATCAAATTACAGGATGTTATTTATGTAGTTTGCTCATTTTCCTCGACTGATGTGGTTTATTTTGTACATATGTAGCATCATCTACAAAGATTTAAAAAATTGCTATTGTGACATCTAGTGGACACATTTAGAACAGCAGTTTCTTTCATTCAAAAATTTCGGCTCATTTTTATACTTAGCAAACTCATCCCACGGGCCGGATAAAACCTGTTCGCGGGCCTGATCCGGCCCGCGGGCCGTACGTTTGACACCCCTGATATACATATATATATTTTTCTAAATGTAAAAGACTTCCTTGTGGTCTACATCAGTGTTTTTTAACCACTGTGCCGCGGCACATTAGTGTGCCGTGGGATACAGTCTGGTGTGCTGTGGGAGATGATCTAACTTCACCTATTTGGGTTAAAAATATTTTTTGCAAACTAGTAATTATAGTCTGCAAATGATGTGTTGTTGTTGAGTGTCGGTGCTGTCTAGAGCTCGGCAGAGTAACCGTGTAATACTCTTCCATATCAGTAGGTGGCAGCAGGTAGCTAATTGCTTTGTAGATGTCGGAAACAGCGGGACCGAGCGTGCAGGTAAAAAGGTGTCTAATGCTTAAACCCTGCGATGAGGTGGCGACTTGTCCAGGGTATACCCCGCCTTCCGCCCGATTGTAGCTGCGATAGGCGCCAGCGACCCCCCGCGACCCCAAAAAAGACAAGCGGTAGGAAATGGATGGTTGCTTAAACCAAAAATAAACAAAAGGTGAGTGCCCCTAAGAAAAGGCATTGAAGCTTAGGGAAGGCTATGAAGAACAAAACTAAAACTGAACCGGCTACAAAGTAAACAAAAAACAGAATGCTGGACGACAGCAAAGACTTACTGTGGAGCAAAGACAATGTACATCCGAACATGACATGACAATCAACAATGTCCCCACAAAGAAGGATAAAAACAAGTGAAATATTCTTGATTGCTTAAACAAAGTAGATGCGGGAAATATCGTTCAAAGGAAGACATGAAACTGCTACAGGAAAATACCAAAAAAAAGAGAAAAAGCCACCAAAATAGGAGCGCAAGACAAGAACTAAAACACTACACACAGGAAAACAGCAAAAAACTCCAAATAAGTCAGGGCGTGATGTGACAGGTGGTGACAGTACACCTACTTTGAGACAAGAGCTATACTGATGCATGCTTGGTTATGCTTTAAAGTCATATCCAACAATTGCGACAACGGCTTTTTACTGTCAACTGAGTTTCATTTTTTAATGATTTCTGCTGGTGGTGTGCCTCCTGGATTTTTTCAACGCAAAAAATGTGGCTTGGCTCAAAAAAGGTTGAAAAACACTGATCTATATGACATGTAATGGTGGTTCTTTGGTCAAAATGTTGCATAGATGATGTTTTACAGATCATCTTCTAGCCGCTTTCTGACAGTCGCTTCCGGATGCGCCGTTTTGTGGGCGGTCTTATTTACGTGGCTCACCTTCGACAGCGTCTTCTCCTTGTTGTAG
The DNA here is from genome assembly GCF_033978785.1 of Entelurus aequoreus. Taxonomy (NCBI): domain Eukaryota; kingdom Metazoa; phylum Chordata; class Actinopteri; order Syngnathiformes; family Syngnathidae; genus Entelurus; species Entelurus aequoreus. The sequence goes on from NC_084745.1 coordinate 8,386,820, forward strand.
CGGTGTAGCGTGCAAGGACGGGAGTGGAAGAAGAGTCAAAAGATGGAGCTAACTGTTTTAATGACATTCAGACTTTACTTCAATCAATAATGGAGCAGCATCTCTTCATCCGTGGCTCACTAGTGCGACAACAACGGCGGAAATGTGTCCCGTTAAAAATCGTCTCTAATAACTAAAGTTCCTTGGGTGAATAATGTACACTCACTACACCGGTATGTTTTAGCACTTTCTTGGCGAGTTTACTGACAGATATAAGTAAGAACTTTACACTACTTTATATTAGAAATGGCAAGAAGCTTATCGACAACGGTGGCGGCAAGAACTACGAAGGCGGACGTGCGCAAATTTTCAGGACTTATGCAGATCCCAAATATAGATCAGCAGGTACCACAGGGTAAGAAAAGTTGCTTTTGCATAATATTGCGAAACAAAAACGCCAGATAATATGTCTTACCTTATACACACACCATAATAATACTGGTATGTTGAAGCACAGTACAATCCATCAAGCGGTGCGGCTTCATAGCTTACCAAAGTCCTACTAAAAACATATTGACATATTTTTGAGCGCCGTGTGTAATGTTCTATATTTTCGATGGAACATGTAACATTTTGGTGTTGTTTACTTGAGTCATATTGCAGTCTACACGTATCTTTTATGTCAGTGGTCCCCAACCTTTTTTTAACCGCGGACCGGTCAACGCTTGAAAATTTGTCCCACGGACCGGGGGGGATATGGTATTTTTTTTATTTATTTTTTTTTTTTTTGTCATAAAAAAATACAATCTTGTGTGCTTACGGACTGTATCCCTGCAGACTGTATTGATATATATTGATATATAATGTAGGAACCAGAATATTAATAACAGAGAGAAACAACCCTTTTGTGTGAATGAGTGTAAATGGGGGAGGGAGGTTTTTTGGGTTGGTGCACTAATTGTAAGTGTATCTTGGGTTTTTTATGTTGATTTAATAATAAAAAAAATAAAAAAATAAGATAATTTTATTATTATTTTATTTTTATATTTTTTCTTGTGCGGCCCGGTACCAATCGATCTACGGACCGGTTGGGGACCACTGTTTTATGTGTGACTGCCATCATATTGCAGTCTACGCGTATTTCTTATGTGTGACTGCCATTTACTGGTCACGCTTATCATTTCACCGTGTATTAAATAAAAGAGCTTCGAGGTCGGTAAGCACAACCAAAATTATTCCGTACATTATTATAAGGCGCACTGTCGAGTTTTGAGGAAATGAAAGGATTTTAAGTGCGCCTTATAGTCCGAAAAATACGGTAATATCAGTGGCCTAGTGGTTAGAGCAGTGGTTCTTAACCTTGTTGGAGGTACAGAACCCCACCAGTTTCATATCCGCATTCACCGAACCCTTCTTCAGTAAAAAATATATATCTTTTTTTTTTTCAAATTCAAGACAACCGGTGCACAAAATGAACCATGCATGAACATCACCTTGTTCGAAGGACAAAACCAACACAGTGCATAAACTCACTACAATTTACACACCTGCAAATCAGTATGACTTCTGCTGTTGCCGTATCCGTAATATGCCGATATGGAGAAGTTTTTATTTACACAATGAGTCAGGTGTGTCTCGACATCCGCGGCGGAGGGTCCGCCGAACCCCTGAGGCTGACTCACCGAACCCCTAGGTTTCGATCACCCAGGGTTAAGAACCACTGGGTTAGAGTGTCTGCACTGAGATCGGTAGGTTGTGAGTTCAAACACCGGCCGAGTCATACCAAAGACTATAAAAATGGGACCCATTACCTCCCTGCTTGGCACTCAGCACCAAGGGTTGGAACTGGGGGTTAAATCACCAAAATGATTCCTGGGCGCGGCCCACCGCTGCCTCCCAGGGGGTGATCAAGGGTGATGGGTCAAATGCAGAGGACACATTTCACCACACCGAGTGTGTGTCTGACAATCATTGGTACTTTAACTTTAACTTTAATAGCCACCTTGATGTTCTCACAGAAACACCGAGATCAACTCTTTAAGTCGACACAGGTTCCTACTTCCTATCAAGTCGTGCATCGAGTCTTTGCAACCGCTGTGAAAAACTGCATTTTTTTTGTCTGGATTAACTGACAAACGAAATGGGGTTATGAACCTCAAAAGAAAAAAAAATGTTGGTATACATTTTGGCTTGCCGTCGACTTACCTAGAACTCGAAAAACTCTAACAGCTGATTGTCAAATCAGAGGATCAAGAATGACCCGGGGTCATTACCATCATGCCACCAAAGAAAACCGCCGTTGCTGAAGAGGTTGAAGACATAAAGACATTTCTCCACTTCTTGTCCGAGGAGGCGAGTGCTGTCAGGACACGGCAGAAGCAGCTCCTCTGACTTCTGGAGGAGGCACAATCACATATATGGCGCTGGTAGATTCCTACCAACGTCATTAACGTGTCGCTGGTATATTCATCAATCTTTGGAGTGTGTGGTTGTCTGATTGCTAGCACCACTTGAGGGGCCCGATCTTGTACTCTCACCTTACCTATGGCCTCCATGCTTGGTCCTTGGTGTCACACTTCTAGGCCCTTCCAAACCACTCCGTAGCCTGGGAGAGATGGCTGGCTTTGCATCCATATTTAAAGGACATCTAGTGTCTTGGCAAATTATAACGCCTTCAATCTATCGCAGCACCAAGCAAACAATCTGAAGATCTCCATCATATCAATTCCTAGATATGATCGAAATTATTTACGGCACACTACACAAAATAAACGTAACGTCATTAATATCACTACTACGGATAACATTAACAAAAAATCCTCCAAACAGCCCACTACCTATAATATGGGCTTTTTAAACATCAGATCATTATCTCCCATAACGTTATTACTTAATGAGGTCATTAGAGACAACAATCTTAACGTCATTGGTTTCAGCGAAACCTGGCTCAAACCAGATGAATTGTTCCCGCTTAACAAGGCCTTTCCTCCTAACTATACAAATGCACATATTGCCCGTCCCCTTAAAAGGGGTGGAGGGTCGCACTAATATACAATGAAAACCTTAACCTTACCCCTAACCTAAGTAATAAATATAAATCGATTGAGGTGCTTACTATGAGGTCTGTCACACCGCTACCTCTCTACCTGGCTGTTATCTACCGCCCCCCTGGGCCATATTCGGACTTTATTTGGGTCCCCACATCTGCGGTCCCCTCCGAAGTTTCTCATTATGCCCAGTGGGTTGAGTTTTTTCTTGCCTTGATGTGGGATCTGAGCCGAGGATGTCGTTGTGGCTTGTGCAGTCCTTTGAGACACTTGTGATTAAAGGCTATGTAAATAAACGTTGATTGATTGATAAACTTATAATATCTGCCCCCTATTCACACAGTTAAAACATGTTTTTTTCAACTCAGAAAACTTATTGTGGTGATATTTCTAATTCATAACATACAAAAAAATAAACATGAAAACAATAACTTCATCTAAATCCTATATTTTCATCATCACCATTTTTTTTTTTTAAATACAGAAAGAGATTTACTTTGCTTTATTCCTCGCAGAGATCACTAACCCTAATGTGGGAAACTTCTGTGTGCCGATCAATTCCTCAGGGAATATCGAATTCAGTTGTTTTTTTTAATATGCAAGGCAGGGCAGCTTCACATCCGCCAGGTCGTCCAGGCATTGCGAACAATAATGAGACCGCGCCTTCATGTAAATTGACTGAAATAGTGGTGACCCTGTATGCAAAACCAACGTACCTGTCTTTGGAGTATTTGGCATCTGCATAAGTCCAGAAAATAAAATTAAAAAACAAAAAAAACAAAGTTGTACTCAAAAGTTTACATACACATGTAAAGAACATGTGTTGAGTTTCCAATCATTTCTACAACTCTTATTTTTTTGTGATAGAGTGATTGGAGCACATACTTGTTGGTCACAAAAAACATTGGTTCTTTTATGAATTTATTATGGATCTACTGAAAATGTGCTGGGTCAAAAGTATACATACAGCAATGTTAAAGGCCGACTAAAAGCCACTACTACCGACCACGCAGTCGGATAGTTTATATATCAATGATGAAATCTTAACATTGCAACTGCCAATACGGCCGGGTTAACTTATAAAGTGCAATTTTAAATTTCCCGCTAAACTTCCGGTTGAAAACGTCTATGTATGATGACGTATGCGCGTGACGTCAATAGTTAAACGGAAGTATCCGGACACCATTGGATCCGATACAAAAAGCTCTGTTTTCATCTCAAAATTCCACAGTATTCTGGACATCTGTGTTGGTGGATCTTTTGCAATTTGTTTAATGAACAATGAAGACTGCAAAGAAGAAAGCTGTAGGTGGGATCGGTGTATTAGCGGCTGGCTGCAGCAACACAACCAGGAGGACTTTGACTTGACGCGCTATCCGACGCTAGCCGCCGACCACATCTATGATCGGGTGAAGTCCTCCGTCGCGCCGTCGATCGCTGGAACGCAGGTGAGCACGGGTGTTGATGAGCAGATGAGGGCTGGCTGGCGTAGGTGGATAGCTAATGTTTTTAGCATAGCTCTGTGAGGTCCCGTTGCTAAGTTAGCTTCAATGGCGTCGTTAGCAACAGCATTGTTAAGCGTCGCCAGGCTGGAAAGCATTAAACGTGTAGTTTAATAGTATTGTTGATTTTCTGTCTATCCTTCCAGTCAGGGGTTTATTTATTTTGTTTCCATCTGCAGTTAAGCCCGATGCTATCACGTTAGCGCCGTAGCTAAAGTGCTTCGCCGATGTATTGTCGTGGAGATAAAAGTCACTGTGAATGTCCATTTCGCGTTCTCGACTCTCATTTTCAAGAGGATATAGTATCCGAGGTGGTTTAAAATACAAATCCGTGATCCACAATAGAAAAAGGAGAGAGTGTGGAATCCAATGAGCCAGCTTGTACCTAAGTTACGGTCAGAGCGAAAAGAGATGCGTCCTGCACTGCACTATAGTCCTTCACTCTCACGTTCCTCATCCACGAATCTTTCATCCTGGCTCAAATTAATGGGGTAATTGTCGCTTTCTTGGTCCGAATCGCTCTCGCTGCTGGTGTAAACAATGGGGAAATGTGAGGAGCCTTTCAACGTGTGACATCACGCTACTTCCGGTACAGGCAAGGCTTTTTTTTGTCAGCGACCAAAAGTTGCGAACTTTATCGTCGATGTTCTCTACTAAATCCTTTCAGCAAAAATATGGCAATATCGCGAAATGATCAAGTATGACACATAGAATGGATCTGCGATCCCCTTTTAAATAAAAAAAAATCATTTCAGTAGGCCTTTAATATTTGCTTACATGTCCCTTGGCAAGTTCCACTGCAATAAGGCGCTTTTGGTAGCTATTGTGTCCACGTACTAGGGTTGCCAACTACCTGGAAAAAAAATAAGGTATGCCTTGGTCGACCCGATTACTTTAGCCTTGTTTTTATTTGTGCGAACAGAGTTTTGTAATATACACAAAATTTGAATGGAAGCAACTGTCTAATGGGTGCCATTCTGCGGTCCTTATACACACACCATAGTAATACTTGTATCTCGGATTACAGCAGCCATTATGGGCCGACAATCCATCAAGCGGTGCGGCTTCAAAGTCCTACTAAAACATTTTCACAGATTGTTGAGCGCCGTGTTTAATGTTCTTTATTTTCAATGGCACATTTACATTTTTGGTGTTGTTTACTGGTGTCATATTGCAGTCTACACGTAACTCTTATGTGTGACTGCCATCTACTGGTCACACTTATCATTACACCAGTGTTTTTCAACCTTTTTTGAGCCAAGGCACATTTTTTGCATTGAAAAAAAAAGCAGAAATCATTAAAAAATGAAACTCAGTTGACAGTAAAAAGTCGTTGTTGCATATGACTTTAAAGCATAACCAAGCATGCATCACTATAGCTCTTGTCTCAAAGTAGGTGTACTGTCACCACCTGTCACATCACACCCTGACTTATTTGGAGTTGTTTGCTGACTGTGTGTAGTCTTTTACTTCTTGTCTTGCGCTCCTATTTTGGTGGCTTTTCCCGTTTTGTTGGTATTTTCCTGTAGCAGTTTCATGTCTTCCTTTGAGCCATATTTCCCACATCTACTTTGTTTTAGCAATCAAGAATATTTCACTTGTTTTGATCCTTCTTTGTGGGGACATTGTTGATTGTCATGTCATGTTGGGATGTACATTGTGGATGCCATCTATGCTCCTCAGTAAGTCACTGGTCTCTCCTTCTCCTCCTCCCCCTTCTTCTTCTTCTTCTTCTTCTTCTTCTTCTTGTTCTTCTTTCTCTTCTTGCTCTTCTTCTTCTTTCTCTTCTTGTTTTTTCTCTTCTTGTTCTTGCTCTTTCTCTTTCTCGTGTTCTTGTTCTTCTTGTTTTGCTTCTTGTTCTTCTTCTTTCTCTTCTTGTTCTTCTTCTTCTTTTTGTTCTTCTTCCTTCTATTTTTCTTGTTGTTGTTGTTCTTCTTCCTTCTCTTCTTGTTCTTGTTCTTCCTCTTCTTCTTCTTTGTTCTCTTCTTCTTCTTTTTCTTCTTCTTCTTCTTTCTCTTCTTGCTCTTCTTCTTCTTCTTCTTCTTCTTCGTTCTCTTCTTGTTCTCTCTCTTCTTGTTCTTGTTATTTCTCTTGTGTTTGTGTTCTTCTTGTTCTGCTTCTTGTTTTTCTTCTTTCTCTTCTTGTTCTTGTTCTTGTTCTTCTTCCTTCTATTTTTCTTGTTCTTCTTCTTCTTCTTCCTTCTCTTCTTGTTCTTTCTCTTCTTCGTTCTATTCTTCTTTTTTTCTTCTTTTTCTTCTTTTTCTTCTTCTTCTTCTTTCTCTTCTTGCTCTTCTTCTTGTTCTTCTTCTTTCTCTTCTTGTTCTTGTTCTTTCTCATGTTCTTGTTCTTCTTGTTCTGCTTCTTGTTCTTCTTCTTTCTCTTCTTGTTCTTGTTCTTGTTCTTGTTCTTCTTCCTTCTATTTTTCTTGTTCTTCTTTTAGTTCTTCTTCCTTCTATTTTTCTTGTTCTTGTTCTTCTTCTTCCTTCTCTTCTTGTTCTTGTTCTTTCTCTTCTTCTTCCTTCTCTTCTTCTTCTTGTTCTTGTTTTCCTTCTTCCTCCTCTTTTTCTTGTTCTTGTTCTTGTTCTTCTTCCTTCTATTTTTCTTGTTCTTCTTTTAGTTCTTCTTCCTTCTATTTTTCTTGTTCTTGTTCTTCTTCTTCCTTCTCTTCTTGTTCTTGTTCTTTCTTTTCTTCTTCTTCGTTCTCTTCTTCTTCTTGTTCTTGTTTTCCTTCTTCCTCCTCTTTTTCTTGTTCTTGTTATTCTTCCTCTTCTTCTTTCTTTTCTTGTTCTTCTTCCTTCTCTTCTTCTTGTTGTTGTTCTTCTTCTTCTTTCTCTTCTTCTTGTTTTTCTTCTTCCTCCTCTTCTTGTTCTTGTTCTTGTTCTTCTTTTTTCTTATTTTGTTCTTGTTGTTCTTCTTTTTCTCCTTCTTCCTCTTCTTCTTTTTATTCTTCCCCCTTCTTCTTCGTCCTCTTCATCTTCTTAATTTTCTTCTTCCTCTTCTTCTTGTACATCCTTTTGTTCTTCTTCTTCTTCCTCCTCTTCCTCTTCTTTGCCTTCTTCTTCATCCTCTTCATCTTCTTCATTTTCTTCTTGTTCTTCTTCTTCTTCATTTTTCTCATTTTCCTGTTCTTCTTTATCATCTTCCTCTTGTTCTTTCACTTTGCGTTCTCCTTCCCCTCTTCCGCCTCTTCTTTTTCCTCTTCCTCCTTCTCCTTCTCCATCTACTTTTCCTTTTCTTCCTCTTCCTCATTCTCCTCCTGCTCCTCTTTCTTCTTCTTCTTCTTGTTCCTCCCCTTCTTCAAACAGGGAGTAGTAATTGACTTGGAGAAAGGACCAGTGAGAGACGTGATGTTTGCCAGCATGCAGATGGCTGCATTGTTAACATAATCCCCTTGAGGACGCAGCATGTCCTACAGCTGTGTTGATTGTTCCCACAAAGATTTTACAGTAATCATATTTTTGGTGTGCAGCATTCCAGGCAAACAAGTTTCAAATCATTCTTTCTGACTGACTGTCGACCTGTTTTTACCAGTTATTTATGATAACTGCCACCTAACACTGTAGGAATGAACAATATCTGCATGGTCAAAATGCACAGTGCGTCTATTCATGTCAGAACAAACTTTCATGCAACCGTGTCATGCCATATGGTCGTCGAATTTACACCCGCCAGTTATTAATGATACATTCCACATTCTACAGAACAAATAAACGAAACAACTCAGAATATTCCACCAAGTTCAAGTTGCACGGACTCAGATGAGAACACACTTTTAGGAATGTAAGACTACCTTTCATGCCACCGGTTATTCATTTTAAATAATGCACACACAGATTATTGCAACATACTCATGTCGTAAAAATGAATCCAATCTTTTCTGCCACCAGTTATTAATGATGTTTACCACCTTAGATTATTAAAATTAACCAAAAAACTCAAAATAATCTAGAAAATGTAAATCCACAGCGCGAATGCATGAGGGTGCACAACATGGCTGTGTTGTCTGATTAGTGTGATCGCACCATTTGCCAGTTATTAATGACTTGCAACCTCAGATAATAGAATTAAACAAAACAATTTCAAACATTTTGCATAGCACAGATTCATGCGAGAAATCAAGTGTGGGCATGCAACATACGGATGTCGTAAAAATTAATCCAATCTTTTCTTCCACCAGTTATTAATGATAACTACCACCTTACATTATAAAAATTAACAAAAAAAACTCAAAATAATCTACAAAGTTTAAATTCACAGCACACTGACTCATGCACAAACGCACATGCATGAGGGCGACTGTGTTGTCTGATTAGTGTGATCGCACCATTTGCCAGTTATTAATGACTTGCAACCTCAGATAACAGAAATAAACAAAACAATTTTGAATATTTTGCATAGCACAGATTAATGCGAGAACACAAGTGTGGGAATGCAATGTGCCCATGTCGCAAAAATGAATCTAATTTTTCTGCCACCAGTTATTAATGATAACTACCACCTTACATTATAAAAATAAACAAAAAAACTCAAATTAATCAAGAAAGTTTAAATCTACAGTGCACTGACTCATGCACAAACACACATACATGAGGGTGCATAATATGGCTGTGTTGTTTGATTAGTGTGATCGCACCATTCGCCAGTTATTAATGACTTACTACCTCAGATAATAGAAATAAACAAAACAAATGTAAATATTTTGCATAGCACATATTAATGCGAGAACACAAGTGTGGGCATGCAACATACTCATGTCGTAAAAATGAATCCAGTCTTTTTTGCCACCAGTTATTAATGATAACTACCACCTTACATTATAAAAATTAACAAAAAAAACTCCAAATAATCTAGAAAGTTTAAATTCACAGCGCACTGACTCATGCAGAAACACACATGCATGAGGGTGACTGTGTTGTCTGATTAGTGTGATCGCACCATTTGCCAGTTATTAATGACTTGCAACCTCAGATAACAGAAATAAACAAAACAATTTTGAATATTTTTCATAGCACAGATTAATGCGAGAACACAAGTGTGGGCATGCAATGTGCCCATGTCGCAAAAATGAATCAAATTTTTCTGCCACCAGTTATTAATGATAACTACCACCTTACATTACAAAAATAAACAAAAAAACTCAAATTAATCAAGAAAGTTTAAATCTACAGTGCACTGACTCATGCACAAACACACATGCATGAGGGTGCATAATATGGCTGTGTTGTCTGATTAGTGTGATCGCACCATTCACCAGTTATTAATGACTTACTACCTCAGATAATAGAAATAAACAAAACAAATGTAAATATTTTGCATAGCACATATTAATGCGAGAACACAAGTGTGGGCATGCAACATACTCATGTCGTAAAAATGAATCCAGTCTTTTTTGCCACCAGTTATTAATGATAACTACCGCCTTACATTATAAAACTTAACAAAAAACCTCAAAATAATCTAGAAAGTTTAAAACCACACCACACTGACTCATGCAGAAACGCACGTGCATGAGGGTGACTGTGTTGTCTGATTAGTGTGATCGCACCATTTGCCAGTTATTAATGACTTGCAACCTCAGATAACAGAAATAAACAAAACAAATTTAAATATTTTGCATAGCACAGATTAATGTGAGAACACAAGTGTGGGCATGCAACATACTCATGTCGTAAAAATGAATCCAGTCTTTTCTGCCACCAGTTATTAATGATAACTACCACCTTACATTATAAAAATAAACAAAAAAAACTCAAATTAATCTAGAAAGTTTAAATCTACAGTGCACTGACTCATGCACAAATGCACATGCATGAGGGTGCATAATATGGCTGTGTTGTTTGATTAGTGTGATCGCACCATTCGCCAGTTATTAATGACTTACTACCTCAGATAATAGAAATAAACAAAACAAATGTAAATATTTTGCATAGCACAGATCAATGCGAAAATACAAGTGTGGGCATGCAACATACTCATGTCGTAAAAATGAATCCAAACTTTTCTGCCACCAGTTATTAATAATAACTACCACCTTACATTATAAAACTTAACAAAAAACCTCAAAATAATCTAGAAAGTTTAAAACCACACCACACTGACTCATGCAGAAACGCACATGCATGAGGGTGACTGTGTTGTCTGATTAGTGTGATTGCACCATTTGCCAGTTATTAATGACTTGCAACCTCAGATAACAGAAATAAACAAAACAATTTTAAATATTTTGCACAGCACAGATTCATGCGCGAACACAAATGTTGGCATGCAACATACTCATGTCGTAAAAATGAATCCAGTCTTTTCTGCCACCAGTTATTAATGATAACTACCACCTTACATTATAAAAATAAACAAAAAAAACTCAAATTAATCTAGAAAGTTTAAATCTACAGTGCACTGACTCATGCACAAACGCACATGCATGAGGGTGCATAATATGGCTGTGTTGTTTGATTAGTGTGATCGCACCATTCACCAGTTATTAATGACTTACTACCTCAGATAATAGAAATAAACAAAACAATTGTAAATAATTTGCATAGCACAGATCAATGCGAGTATACAAGTGTGGGCATGCAACATACTCATGTCGTAAAAATGAATCCAAACTTTTCTGCCACCAGTTATTAATGATATCTACCACCTTACATTATAAAACTTAACAAAAAACCTCAAAATAATCTAGAAAGTTTAAAACCACACCACACTGACTCATGCAGAAACGCACATGCATGAGGGTGACTGTGTTGTCTGATTAGTGTGATTGCACCATCTGCCAGTTATTAATGACTTGCAACCTCAGATAACAGAAATAAACAAAACAAATTTAAATATTTTGCATCGCACAGATTAATGTGAGAACACAAGTGTGGGCATGCAACATACTCATGTCGTAAAAATTAATCCAGTCTTTTCTGCCACCAGTTCTTAATGATAACTACCACCTTTCGTTATAAAAATAAACAAAAAAAACTCAAAATAATCTAGAAAGTTTAAATCCACAGCGCACTGGTTTACGCACAAACAACCACAAATGCATGAGGGTGCACAAAATGGCTGTGTTGTTTGACTAGTGTGATTGCACCATTTGCCAGTTATTTATGACTTGCAACTTCAGATAATAGGAATAAAGAAAACAATTTTAAAGACGTTGCATAGCACAGATTCATGCGAGAACACGAGTGTGGGCATGCAACATGTCGTAAAAATGAATCCAATCTTTCTTCCCGCCAGTTACTAACGATTATAGCCACTTAATCTAATCTGCAATAAACCAAAACACTTGAATTAATGCGGCAAATGAAAATCCACAGTGTGCTGACTCATCCAATAGAAAACATGTGACGTGGCCGTGTGGTATATATCATGTGATCAATCAAGTATCGCCCAGTTCTTTCAATGTCGGGGGGGAAAAAAACTACTTGAAATAATCCACAAAGGCGAAGTCCACAGTGCTGTGATTTGTTCACGAGCCGTGTTGAATAATTAATGCGATCACAGGATGTCCTACAGGCAAGATTTGGTTTTAATCCTGTTTTTGTGTGCAGCATTTTAAGGCAAACAAGAGATTGACGGTGAGACTTGTTCTTCTTATTGATTGTTAGCGCAATGCTAACAGCTTTGGGACAATGAAGGCCGACTCCAGACCACATTGGGTTTTTCTTTCCTCTTAATTCCTCGTTATTCATTGAGTTGCTGCCAGACGAGGGTATTAAAATCAACATAAGGCGAGCTTATGTTTCAGTCACAGCGCCGATCGATACGGAACATTTTAGCAAGCCGCCTCGGGGCCTCAAGAGCAGAATTGCCTCATGTGAAATAAATGATCTCCAATTAAGTTTGTGTGCACACACAGATCTCTTTTTTTATTATTTCCCTTGTTAGAAGTTCTGTACTGTGACATGTTTTGGCCACACATAGTGGTATTTTGGCCTCATTCCTGTGAGAATCCTGCGTGCGACTGAAGCATGAAGGAGTGTGCTCCAAAAAGAAACTACAAACCCCAAAAGCAGTGAAGTTGTCACGTTGTGTAAATGGTAAATAAAAAGAGAATACAATGATTTGCAAATCCTTTTTGATTTATATTCAATTGAATAGACTGCAAAGACAAGATATTTAAGAAAACGTTGTTATTTTTTGTAAATATTAGCTCATTTGGAATTTAATGCCTGCAACATGTTTCAAAAAAGCTGGCACAAGTGGCAAAAAAGACTGAGAAAGTGGAGGAATGCTCATCAAACACTTATTTGGAACGCCCCACGGGTGAACAGGCTAATTGGGAACAGGTGGGTGCCATGATTGGGTATAAAAGCAGCTTCCATGAAATGCTCAGTCATTCACAAACAAGGACGGGGCGAGGGTCAGCACTTTGTCAACAAATGCGTGAGAAAATTGTCCAACAGTTTAAGAACAACATTTATCAACCAGCTATTGCAAGGAATTTAGGGATTGCACCATCTACGCTCCGTAATATCATCAAAAGGTTGAGAGAATCTGGAGAAATCACTGCACGTAACATTGAATGCCCGTGACCTTCGATCCCTCAGGTGGTACCGCATCAAAAAATTACATCAATGTGTAAAGGATATCACCACATGGGCTCAGAAAACCACTGTCAGTAACTACAGTTGGTCGCTACATCTGTAAGTGCAAGTTAAAACTCTCCTATGCAAGGCGAAAACCGTTTATCAACAACACCCAGAAACGCCGTCGGCTTCGCTGGGCCTGAGCTCATCTAAGATGGACTGATACAAAGTGGAAAAGTGTTCTGTGGTCTGACGAGTCCACGTTTCAAATTGTTTTTGGAAACTGTGGACGTGGTGTCCTCCGGACCAAAGAGGAAAAGAACCATCCGGATTGTTCTAGGCGCAAAGTGTAAAAGCCAGCATGTGTGATGGTATGGGGGTGTATTAGTGCCCCAATGCATGGGTAACTTACACATCTGTGAAGGCACCATTAATGCTGAAAGGTACATACAGGTTTTGGAGCAACATATGTTGCCATCCAAGCAACGTTACCATGGACGCCCCTGCTTATTTCAGCAAGACAATGCCAAGCCACGTGTTACAACAGCGTGGCTTCGTAGTAAAAGAGTGCGGGTACTAGACAACTTAAGCTGTACATCAAGCAAGAATGGGAAAGAATTCCACTTCAAAAATGTGTCTCCTCATTTCCTGAACGTTTACTGAGTGTTGTTAAAAGGAAAGGCCATGTAACACAGTGGTAAAAATTCCCCTGTGACAACTTTTTTGCAATGTGTTGCTGTCATTAAATTCTAAGTTAATGATTATTTGCAAAAAAAAATAAGTTTTTCAGTTTGAACTTGAAATATCTTGTCTTTGCAGTCTATTCAATTGAATATAAGTTGAAAAGGATTTGCAAATCATTGTATTCTCTTTTTATTTACCATTTACACAACGTGACAACTTCACTGGTTCACTACGTCGTGGGACTTATCAGGTGGAGTCAGGGATGCGGCTGTAACCAGAAGGGGCGGAGTCAGACACAGTGCAGCTTGTTGATTGCTGTCTTTTTCTCTTGAATGATAAAAAGTTTTGTTTTTTTACACCTCCTCCCCAGCCATGTTATTTTTACTGTCCCTTTTGTTCATTTGTTCCGGCGCTCAGAACCACCTGCTGGGTCTGTGACTCAAGGGAGCTTTCATCCCAACAATGGCGACACAAGACCTTGGACGCCAGCCGTGAAAATCCTCGTCGGCGTTCCCGCGGCACAATAAGCCTCGTCGGATGTGAACGTCTCTATTTCTAGTTGGGGGTTTATTGACGCAGGCAAAATCACTGTGGCCCTGACCTATTAAGACCCAAATAGCACGCAAAGTGGGTGATTTACTAAGACTGCGTGTACAATTGGCCACCTGATTTAAAGGAGGTTTTCGCGTGCACTTTCATTTCATTTACTGCACAGCCATGTTACCTACGTGCTCAACCATGCTGCACACATGTACCACTTTATATTGGCGTTTTGGAAGCAGTCTATACGTTGGAAAGCACTTTGTAAGAATAAAAGGTCAGCAAGCTCATATATAAAAAAAGATTGTAATATCGTGAAAAAAAGTTGTCATGGCACAATATGTCAGAATATTTTGAGGGGAAAAATTAGGATTTAAGTCAAATTTTCTGTGAATTTTTTTTTCTTAAAATAAATGTGTATAAATATTTAAAGAAATTTTTTTTTTTTTTTTTAAAGTATACCGTTTTACATAATTAAGGTCAAATATATTGTGTAAAAAAAGTCATATTTTTTTTAGAAAAAAGTTGCAATATTGTGAGGAAAAAGTTGTCATGAAAGAATTTGAAGTACTATGAGGTGGCGACTTGTCCAGGGTGTACCCCACCTTCCGCCTGAATGCAGCTGAGATAGGCTCCAGCACCCCCCGTTTCCCTGAAAGGGACAAGCGGTAGAAAATGGATGGATGGATTATGAGGGGAAAAACTAATACAAGACAGAATTATGTAATTTTACAAGATTGATGTTAGATATATTGTAAAAAAAATAATTAAAAAAAACATTATTTTACGAGAGTTGTGTAGAATTATTTTCAAAAGAAATATTTGAGAAAAAAAGTATGACCTTTTTTTTTTTTTTTTAAGTATACCATTTAACCAGATCAAAGTCAGATATGTTATGAAAAAAGTTTGCTTGATATTTTTATTTTAGAGAAAAAAGTTTGTAATTTTGTGAGAGAAAGTTGTCAATAGACAAGAATTATTTCGGAATATTTTGAGGAAAAAGTTTACAAGAAAAAATCTGCCATTCTACATGATTAAAGTCAAAGTATTTTTTTTTTAATTATTTTTTTTTTAATTATTTTTTTTTCAGAAAAACGCAATATTGTGAGACAAAAAGTTATTTTACAAGAATTGTGTAGAAAAATTTTAGACAAAAATATTTTTAGAATTTTTTTTTTTTTTAAGAAAACGTGTACCATTTAACACAATTAAAATATATTTCCCCCCGAAAAATGCGATATTGTGAGAAAAAAAACATTTTTTTAAGGAAAAAGTAACTTCAGAAAAACTTTTTTTTTTTCTAGAAAAAGTGTACCATTTTACATGATTAAAGTCAAATATGATGGAAAAAAGGTAGGGTTTTTTTCCCTCGAAAAACGCGATGTTGTGAGAAAAAGTTATTTTGCAAGAATTGTGCAGAACATTTTGAAGAAAAAAATATTCTTAGAAAAAGTTTGTTTTCAAAGAAAAAGTGTATAATTTTACATGATTAACGTCAAATATGTTGTGAAAAAAGTCGTTTTTTTTTTTTAGAAAAACACAATATTGTGAGAAAAAGTAATTTTTCAAGAATTGTGTAGAAAACTTTAAGAAAAAAATAGTTAAATAATTTTGTATTTTTTTTTAAGATAAAGGTGTACCATTTTACATGATTATAATGGAGAAAAAGTCGTTTTTTTCCCTGAAAAATGCGATATGGTGAGAAAAAAAATAAGTTTTTTAAGAAAAAAATAATTTAAGAAAAACTTAATTTTTTTTCTAGAAAATGTGTTCCATTTTACATGATTAAAGTCAAATATGATGGCAAAAAGTAGGTTTTATTTCCCCCGAAAAACGCAATATTGTGAGAAAAAAATCTGTTTTTTAAGAAGAAAAAAAAATTCAGAAAAACTCAAATTTTTTTGGCTATATAACGGGGGGGAAAAATGTTGCCCGAAAAATGCAATATTGTGAGAAAATGTTATTGTGCAAGAATTGTGTAGAACATATTTAAGAAAAAAATATTTTCAAAAAAAGTTTGTTTTCAAAGAAAAAGTGTATCATTTTACATAATTGTTGCAATATGTTGTGAAAAAAGTCCCTCTTTTTTTTCAGAAAAACACAATGTTGTGATAAAAAAAAAAAAAATCAAGAATTGTGTGGAAAACTTTAAGAAAAAAATAATTTAAGAAAAACATATTTTTTTAAGATAAAGTGTACCATTTTACATGTTTAGTTAAATATAATGGAAAAAAGTTTTTTCCCCCCCGAAAAATGCAATATTGTGAGAAAAAAAAATTGTTTTTTAAGAAAAAAATTATTTAAGAAAAACTTTACTTTTTTTTCTAGAAAAAGTGTACCATTTTACATAATTAAAGTCAAATATGATGGAAAAAAGTAGGGTTTTTTCCCCCCAAAAACGCAATTTTGTGAGAAAAAAACATGTTTTTTAAGAAAGAAAAAAAATTAAGAAAAAGTAAATTTTTTTGCCTATTTAATGAGGAAACAAAATGTTTTCCCCGAAAAACGCAATATTGTGAGAAAAAGTCATTTTGCAAGAATTGTGTAGAAAATATTTAAGAAAAAAATATTTTCAGAAAAAGTTTGTTTTCAAAGGAAAAGTGTATCATTTTACATGATTAACATCAAATATGTTGTGAAAAAAGTATCTTTTTTAATTAATTGTTTTACAAAAACACAATATTGTGAGAAAAAAACAATTTTTTCAAGAATTGTGTAGAAAACTTTAAGAAAAAAATTATTTAAGAAAATTATTTTTTTAAGATAAAGTGTACCATTTTACATGATTAGTTAAATATAATGGAGAAAAAAAGTTTTTTTCCCCTGAAAAATGCAATATTGTGAGAAAAAAATCTATTTTTTTAAGAAAAAAATTATTTCAGAAAAACTTTACTTTTTTTTCTAGAAAAAGTGTACCATTTTACATGATTAAAGTCAAATATGATGGAAAAAAAGGAGGGTTTTTTCACCCCCGAAAAACGCAATATTGTGAGATAAAAAAAAGTTTTTTAAGAAAATTGAGAAAAAATGATTTTTTTGGGGTTGTATAACGAAAAAAATAAATAATAAAATTCCCCGAAAAATGCAACATTGTGAGAAAAAGTTATTTTGCAAGAATTGTGTACAACATTTTTAGGAAAATATATTTTCAGAAAAAGTTTGTTTTCAAAGAAAAAGTGTATCATTTTACATGATTAACGTCAAATATGTTGTGAAAAAAGTATCTTTTTTTTTTTTAGAAAAACACAAAATTGTGAGAAAAAATTGTTTTTTAAGAATTGTGTAGAAAACTTTAAGAAAAAAATAATATAATGACAATATTATTTTTTAAGATAAAGGGTACCATTTTACATGATTAGTCAAATATAATGGAACAAAGTTGTTTTTTTCCCTGAAAAATGCAATCTTGTGAGAAAAAAATTACTTTTTTAAGAAAAAATAACTTGAGACTTTTTTTTTTTTCAGAAAAAGTGTACCATTTGACATGATTAAAGTCAAATATGTTGTGAAAAAAGTCCGTTTTTTTTTTTTTTTTAGAAAAACACAATATTGTGAGAAAAATAAATAAATAAATTTTAAGACATTTTTTTTTTTTAAAGAAAAATGTACCATTTTACATGATTCAAGTCCAAATGATGGGGGAAAAAGTTGTTTTTCCCCCGAAAAACGCAATATTGTGAGAGAAAAATTAACAATTTTTGAAAGTCGGGTTGGGTTTTTAACAAGAAAAAAAAACAGTTTTCATGTTTCACCCTCTCTTCCTCTCGCGCGAGATCTACCCAGGAATGGAGCCATTTGAATTCTCTTCCCCACTGCATCTGACTCATGATCTGGTTTTAACAAGACTTCCATAAACACATCAAATCATTCTGATTGGGGGTTTTGTTGATTTTTAATGATTCAATTTGTTGAAGGGCTTCTGGACAATGAATCATTCATTAGCCAAGTGGTAAACATTCACTTATTCATCAAATATATTCATCCGCAGTGCTCATGTTTGTTCATGACTTGATGGAAGGGAAGTGCAAGTGGTTTTGGGGCCGCGATTGGCGCGTCTGAACGTTGACGAGGCGGCGCAGTAAGGGAGGGAGGAGGGAAGGATGCGCGGAAGGAGGGAGGGAGGGAGTCGGAGGACCGAGAGGGAGCACCGGGAAGGCGGTTAGAGCGAGCCGAGGCGAGGCGGCGAGAGGAGGTCTAGTGTCGGTTAGCTGGACGCGGCGACGAGGACGAGGACGCGGCTTTTATTTGTCCGAAGAGGACTTCTTCCGCCCCGCCTTGAAGGTAACGTCCAACATGTTGATGATGATTCGGGGGGAACGGGTGACTTTACGGGGGTCAGCGGCTAAGTCCTTCACCACGGCAGCAGCAACGGGGATTTCTATTTCTCACCCCGCCTGGCCAAAAGCCAAGTCCCGCGGGGATAAAGATGTCATTGTCGGCTTCTCCGTCATGACCCCCGCGCCCTTCCTCCGTAGTGCGCCGTCAACACTTCCGCGTCCCACAGCGCCGCGCTGAATGTCAAACACCCCGTCGGGCGACGTGCGGCTCCGGGTCGATGTTGGCGTTTTTGTTTACGAAGTGGAGGTGGAGGGGGCTCAGTTGCCTCGGACGGCTGCCGAGCTCCACGACGCCCGGGGCGCATCTGCCCGGACGAAGTCATCGGGCGGAAGCAAAAGTAGTGAAGACTTGACTAATGTGACTCTTTTTCAACTTTTTTACCGCAAAATGAAAAAATCCAAAAGAACCGACAGTGCTTTAAGTGGACATGGTACAATTTCAATACTCGTTCTGCCAGTTATTAACAATGACCACCACCTTTAATGATGGAATTAAACATAACTCCAAATGATCTACAAGTCAACGTACACAGTAACTCAAGGACATATAGTGGCAGACAAGACATGCTGATTGTTGCTCTGACTCCTCCCGCCAGTTGTTATTGATTGCAACCACCTTTCATAACAGAATTAAAGATAAAAACTCTAAATGATTGACAAAGTCAACGTACACAGTAACTCAAACACATATGGTGGCAGACAAGACATGCGGCATGTTGCCTTGTATGATTGTTGCGCTCACTCCCACTGCCAGTTAATAATGATAACCGCCACCTTTCATCATAGTAATAAACAACTAACTCCAAATGATTTGCAAAGTCAATGTACATAGTACCTCAGATACACCTGGCGCCTTGCATAGTTATTGCTGTCACTCCTCCCGCCAGTTGCTATTGATTGCAACCACCTTTCACAACATAATTAAAGATAAAAACTCTAAATGATCAACAAATTCAACATACACAGTAACTCAAACACATATGGTGGCAGACAAGACATGCTGCCTCCTATGATTGTTGCTCTGACTCCTCCCGCCAGTTGTTATTGATTGCAACCACCTTTCATAACAGAATTAAAGATAAAAACTAAATGATCGACAAAGTCAACGTACACAGTAACTCAAACACATATGGTTGCAGACAAGACATGCTGCCTCGTATGATTGTTGCTCGGACTCCTCCCGCCAGTTGTTATTGATTGCAACCACCTTTCATAACAGAATTAAAGATAAAAACTAAATGATCGACAAAGTCAACGTACACAGTAACTCAAACACATATGGTGGCAGACAAGACATGCTGCCTCGTATGATTGTTGCTCGGACTCCTCTCGCCAGTTGTTATTGATTGCAACCACCTTTCATAACAGAATTAAAGATAAAAACTCTAAATGATTATCAAATTCAACATACACAGTGTCTCAAAGACATATGGTGGCAGACAAGAAACGCGGCATGCTGCCTTGTATGACTGTTGCACTCACTCCCACCGAGTTAATAATGATAACCGCCACCTTTCATCATAGTAATAAACAACTAACTCCAAATGATTTGCAAAGTCAATGTACATAGTACCTCAGATACACCTGGCGCCTTGCATAGTTATTGCTGTCACTCCTCCCGCCAGTTGTTATTGATTGCAACCACCTTTCACAACATAATTAAAGATACAAACTCTAAATGATCAACAAGTTCAACATACACAGTAACTCAAACACATATGGTGGCAGACAAGACATGCTGCCTCCTACGATTGTTGCTCTGACTCCTCCCGCCAGTTGTTATTGATTGCAACCACCTTTCATAACAGAATTAAAGATAAAAACTCTAAATGATCAACAAATTCAACATACACAGTAACTCAAGGACATAGGGTGGCGGTCAAGACATGCTGCCTCGTATGATTGTTGCTCTGACTCCCACCGCCAGTTGTTATTGATTGCAACCACCTTTCATAACAGATTAAAGATAACAACTGTAAATGACCGACAAAGTCAACATACACTGTAACTCAAGGACATATGGTGGCAGACAAGACACGCGGCATGCTGCCTTGTATGACTGTTGCACTCACCCCCACCGAGTTAATAATGATAACCGCCACCTTCCATCATAGTAATAAACAACTAACTCCAAATGATTTCCAAAGTCAATGTACACAGTACCTCAGACACACATGGCATCGGACACGCGTCATGGTGCCTTGCATAGTTGTTGCTCTCACTCCTCCCGCTAGTTGTTATTCATTGCAACCATCTTTCACAACATAATTAAAGATAAAAACTCTAAATGATCGACAAAGTCAATGTACACAGTAACTCAAACACGTATGGTGGGAGACAAGACACGTGGCATGCTGCCTTGTATGATTGTTGTGCTCACTCCAACCGCCAGTTAATAATGATAACCACCACCTTTCATAATAGTAATAAACAACCAACTCCAAATGAATAAAGTAACTCAGACACACCTGGCGCCTTGCATAGTTATTGCTCTCACTCCACCCGTCAGTTGTTATTGATTGCAACCACCTTTCACAACAGAATTAAAGATAAAAACTCTAAATGATCGACAAAGTCAACGTACACAGTAACTCAAACACATATGGTGGCAGACATGTGACATGCTGCCGTGTGTAATTAATGTGACCGTGTCGGATAGATAAGGTGATTGCTCCAGATATTAATAACCGCCACCTCTCTTAATAGAATAAAAAAACCCAACTCTGAATAATACACAAAGACAATTTACACAGCAACCAAACCCATAGCGTTGTATAAACTCCTACCATCGTTTATCAAGCGGCATGTTAATCCAACAAGCTCATGTTTTGCTGCGTGATGACCGTGTTCCATAAATAATGCAACCACTCCACCCGCCAGTTATTCATGATAAGTACAACTTTTCACAGCAGAAATCAATAAAACAACCTAAAAACAATCCACTCGGTCAAAGTCCACAGCTGACGTGCACGGACAGAGTTTTGTATAATTCATGTGACTGCCTCGTCCCACCAATTTTTCATGATAACCGCCACCTTTCATTTACAATAGAAACAAAATAACTCCAAAAAAAAAAAAAGTATTGTATAATTCATGTGACTGGCTCATCCCATCAGTTATTCATGATAACCGCTACCTTTCATTTACAATAGAAACAAAATAACTCCAAAAATCCAAAAAAGTATTGTATAATTAATGTGATTGCCTCATCCCACCAATTAGTCATGATAACCGCCACCTTTCATTTACAATATTAATAAAATAACTCCAAAAATAAAAAAAAAGTCTTGTGTAATTCATGTGACTGCCTCATCCCACCAATTAGTCATGATAACTGCCACCTTTCATTTACAATAGAAATAAAATAACTCCAAAAATAAAAAAAAGTCTTGTATAATTCATGTGATTGCCTCATCCCACCAATTAGTCATGATAACCACCACCTTTCATTTACAAGAGAAACAAAATAACTAAAAACAATTTTTAAAAAGTCTTGTATAATTCATGTGACTGGCTCATCCCACCAGTTATTCATGATAACCACCACCTTTCATTTACAATAGAAACAAAGTAACTCAAAAAATAAAAAAAGTATTCTATAATTAATTTGACTGCCTCATCCCACCAATTAGTCATGATAACTGCCACCTTTCATTTACAATAGAAATAAAATAACTCCAAAAATAAAAAAAAGTATCGTATAAATCATGTGACTGCCTCATCCCACCAATTATTCATGATAACCGCCACCTTTCATTAACAATAGAAACAAAATAACTCCAAAAAAAAAAAAAAAAAGGTTTTGTATAATTCATGTGACTGGCTCATCTCACCAGTTATTCATGATAACCCCCACCTTTCATTTACAATAGAAACAAAACAACTCCAAAAATCAAAAAATCTATTGTATAATTAATGTGATTGCCTCATCCCACCAATTAGTCATGATAACCACCACCTTTCATTTACAATAGAAACAAAATAACTCCAGAAATAAAAAAAAACGTCTTGTATAATTCATGTGACTGGCTCATCTCACCAGTTATTCATGATAACCGCCACCTTTCATTTACAATAGAAACAAAATAACTCCAAAAATCCCAAAAAAGCATCGTATAATTAATGTGATTGCCTCATCCCACCAATTAGTCATGATAACCACCACCTTTTTTTTTTTTTTACAATAGAAACAAAATAACATCAAAAATTAAAAAAAAACATCTTGTATAATTCATGTGACTGGCTCATCCCACCAGTTCTTCATGATAACTGCCACCTTTCATTTACAATAGAAACAAAATAACTCCAAAAATAAAAAAAAGTCTTGTATAATTCATGTGGTTGCCTCATCCCACCAATTAGTCATGATAACCACCACCTTTCATTTACAAGAGAAACAAAATAACTAAAAACAATTTTTAAAAAGTATTGTACAATTCATGTGACTGGCTCATCCCACCAGTTATTCATGATAACCGCCACCTTTCATTTACAATAGAAACAAAGTAACTCAAAAAAATCAAAAAAAGTATTCTATAATTAATTTGACTGCCTCATCCCACCAATTAGTCATGATAACTGCCACCTTTCATTTACAATAAAAATAAAATAACTCCAAAAATAAAAAAGTATCGTATAAATCATGTGACTGCCTCATTCCACCATTTATTCATGATAACCGCCACCTTTCATATACAATAGAACAAAATAACTCCAAAAATCAAAAAAAGTCTTGTATAATTAATGTGATTGCCTCATCCCACCAATTAGTCATGATAACCACCACCTTTCATTTACAATAGAAATAAAATAACTCCAAAAGTAAAAAAAAACATCTTGTATAATTCATGTGACTGGCTCATCCCACCAGTTCTTCATGATAACTGCCACCTTTCATTTACAATAGAAACAAAATAACTCCAAAAATCAAAAAAACGATTGTATAATTAATGTGATTGCCTCATCCCACCAATTAGTCATGATAACCACCACCTTTCATTTACAATAGAAACAAAATAACTCCAAAAATAAAGAAAAACGTCTTGTATAATTCATGTGATTGCCTCATCCCACCAATTAGTCATGATAACCACCACCTTTCATTTACAAGAGAAACAAAATAACTAAAAACAATTTTTTAAAAGTATTGTATAATTCACGTGACTGGCTCATCCCACCAATTAGTCATGATAATCACCACCTTTTATTTACAATGGAAACAAAATAACATCAAAAATTAAAAAAAAGGTGTCCTGACTTTATGCACAGAAGCACGTGCATGCTGGCGAGCAAAGTGCCATCACCCCCCGCCGCTGGTTATTAATGACAATAGCCAAGTTTATTTCGAAAGAAATGAAAATAATCCTCAAAATCAAAGGTCACGAACATGATTGTGTTGGTGATGATGACAATTGCTCTTCCTACCAGTGATGAATTAGCAGAAGTAAACAAACGCACGCCATTGAGAGACTCCACTGTGCGGGTTAATATCGCCTCTTTTTCGCCGCCCATCAATAACCCCGTCGCCGCAGCCCCCCCGCGTGAAAGACCAAAGTCATCATCACCTCGTCCGATAAACGTCTCCTGGTCATTTCCCAGACGTGAGACACTTGGCACGCGGAGAAAATCAATAGGCCAGTAAATCCTTAATTGAATGGCTGCGGGCTCGGGAGCCCCGTGATGCTTTATGAGGCGCCGCCAGGACCCCGCCAGAACATCAAGGACCTTGTCGGCCGCAAAACAACATGGCGTCGGTCAGTTAACATTTGTACACCTGACGGCTTACGCTGCAGCCCGCGGCCACGTTTCCTCCCGCCTTTGATGGACTTTGACACGGGACACCCGGGCGGGGTACCACGCATGTCGTCATGGCGACCAGGAACAAAACACTGTCTCACAGACTGGAGTGATGGATCGGCTTACCGCGGGGCTCGTGTTGCAACTCAGGTCGGAGCAAAATAAAAGCGACGTTTGGCGAATTTTGATGCCTCGATTTCAACATGTCACTCCTTCTTTTTTTTCTTCTAAATAATGCCCTCCGATATTTGCAAGGTCCTTGTTTGGATCAAGCGGAAAGAAATTCCTCCGAGGCCCGCGTGTGCAAGTGGTGGATGCTTTCTTTTCATGGAGCTGCTGCTGCAACTGGCTGTAACCTGCCCGTTTTAGTCTTGGCTGCAAGAAAGCAATCACACCGACTGACGGGCAGAGGAGCTTTCAGAGTGACTTCAACTATCAGACACAACCACACTGGCAACCACCAAGTCACATTCTCGCATGTGGACGCCTGCATCTACATTTTTGTTACATTTTTGTTGTGTTTTGCTCGGCCTGAGAAGTAAAAGAGGAGCAATGTTCATATGTTGTTAATATTCAGTGTTTTATTGTTCGTAGTTATTTTGTAAATCCCACGTAAAAGAGGAGCGACGTTCATATGTTGTTAATATTCAGTGTTTTATTGTTCGTAGTAAATATTGTAAATCCCACGTAAAAGAGGAGCGACGTTCATATGTTGTTAATATTCAGTGTTTTATTGTTCGTAGTTAATATTATAAATCCTACTTACAAGAGGAGCGATGTTCATATGTTGTTAATATTCAGTGTTTTATTGCTCGTAGTTATTTTGTAAATCCCACGTAAAAGAGTAGCGATGTTCATATGTTGTTAATATTCAATGTTTTATTGTTCGTAGTTAATATTGTAAATCCCCGTAAAAGAGGAGCGACGTTCATATGTTGTTAATATTCAGTGTTTTATTGTTCGTAGTTATTTTGTAAATCCCACGTAAAAGAGGAGCGACGTTCATATGTTGTTAATATTCGGTGTTTTATTGTTCGTAGTTAATATTATAAATCCTACGTACAAGAGGAGTGATGTTCAAATGTTGTTAATATTCAATGTTTTATTTTTCGTAGTTAATATTGTAAATCCCACGTAAAAGAGGAGCGATGTTCATATGTTGTTAATATTCAGTCTTTTATTGTTCGTAGTTAATATTGTAAATCCCATGTAAAAGAGGAGCGATGTTCATATGTTGTTAAAATTCAGTGTTTTATTGTTCGTAGTT
Source organism: Entelurus aequoreus (assembly GCF_033978785.1). Classification (NCBI taxonomy): domain Eukaryota; kingdom Metazoa; phylum Chordata; class Actinopteri; order Syngnathiformes; family Syngnathidae; genus Entelurus; species Entelurus aequoreus. Next base: position 8,412,497 of record NC_084745.1, read on the forward strand.
ATTTCGTAAATCCCACGTAAAAGACGAGCGACGTTCATTTGTTGTTAATATTCGGTGTTTTATTGTTCGTAGTTAATATTGTAAATCCCACGTAAAAGAGGAGTGATGTTCATATGTTGTTAATATTCGGTGTTTTATCCTTCGTAGTTAATATTGTAAATCCCACGTAAAAGAGGAGCGACGTTCATATGTTGTTAATATTCAGTGTTTTATTGTTTGTAGTTAATATTGTAAATCCCACGTACAAGAGGAGCGATGTTCATATGTTGTTAATATTCAGTGTTTTATTGTTCGTAGTTAATATTGTAAATCCCACGTAAAAGAGGAGCGATGTTCATATGTTGTTAATATTCATTGTTTTATTGTTCGTAGTTATTTTGTAAATCCCACGTAAAAGAGGAGCGACGTTCATATGTTGTTAATATTCAGTGTTTTATTGTTTGTAGTTAATATTTTAAATCCCACGTACAAGAGGAGCGACGTTCATATGTTGTTAATATTCAGTGTTTTATTGTTCGTAGTTATTTTGTAAATCCCACGTAAAACAGGAGCGATGTTCATATGTTGTTAATATTCAGTGTTTTATTGTTCGTAGTTAATATTGTAAATCCCACGTACAAGAGGAGCGATGTTCATATGTTGTTAATATTCAGTGTTTTATTGTTCGTAGTTAATATTGTAAATCCCACGTAAAAGAGGAGCGATGTTCATATGTTGTTAATATTCAGTGTTTTATTGTTCGTAGTTATTTTGTAAATCCCACGTAAAAGAGGAGCAACGTTCATATGTTGTTAATATTCAGTGTTTTATTGTTTGTAGTTAATATTTTAAATCCCACGTACAAGAGGAGCGACGTTCATATGTTGTTAATATTCAGTGTTTTATTGTTCGTAGTTATTTTGTAAATCCCACGTAAAACAGGAGCGATGTTCATATGTTGTTAATATTCAGTGTTTTATTGTTTGTAGTTAATATTGTAAATCCCACGTAAAAGAGGAGCGATGTTCAAATGTTGTTAATATTCAGTGTTTTATTGTTCGTAGTTAATATTGTAAATCCCATGTAAAAGAGGAGCGACATTCATATGTTGTTAATATTCAGTGTTTTATTGTTTGTAGTTAATATTGTAAATCCCACGTAAAAGAGGAGCGATGTTCATATGTTGTTAATATTCAGTGTTTTATTGTTCGTAGTTAATATTATAAATCCTACCTATAAGAGGAGCGATGTTCATATGTTGTTAATATTCAGTGTTTTATTGTTCGTAGTTATTTTGTAAATCCCACATAAAAGAGGAGCGATGTTCAAATGTTGTTAATATTCAGTGTTTTATTGTTCGTAGTTAATATTGTTAATCCCACGTAAAAGTGGAGCGATGTTCAAATGTTGTTAATATTCAGTGTTTTATTGTTCGTAGTTAATTTTGTAAATCCCATGTAGAAGAGGTGCAATGTTCATATGTTGTTAATATTCAGTGTTTTATTGTTCGTAGTTAATATTGTAAATCTCACGTAAAAGAGGAGCGACGTTCATATGTTGTTAATATTCAGTGTTTTATTGTTCGTAGTTAATATTTTAAATCCCATGTAAAAGAGGAGCGACGTTCATATGTTGTTAATATTCAGTGTTTTATTGTTCGTAGCTAATATTGTAAATCCCACGTACAAGAGGAGCGATGTTCATATGTTGTTAATATTCAGTGTTTTATTGTTCGTAGTTATTTTGTAAATCCCACGTAAAAGAGGAGCGACGTTCATATGTTGTTAATATTCAGTGTTTTATTGTTTGTAGTTAATATTTTAAATCCCACGTACAAGAGGAGCGACGTTCATATGTTGTTAATATTCAGTGTTTTATTGTTCGTAGTTATTTTGTAAATCCCACGTAAAACAGGAGCGATGTTCATATGTTGTTAATATTCAGTGTTTTATTGTTCGTAGTTAATATTGTAAATCCCACGTAAAAGAGGAGCGATGTTCATATGTTGTTAATATTCAGTGTTTTATTGTTCGTAGTTAATATTGTAAATCCCACGTAAAAGAGGAGAGATGTTCATATGTTGTTAATATTCAGTTTTATTGTTCGTAGTTAATATTGTTAATCCCACGTAAAAGAGGAGCGACATTCATATGTTGTTAATATTCAGTGTTTTATTGTTTGTAGTTAATATTGTAAATCCCACGTAAAAGAGGAGCGATGTTCATATGTTGTTAATATTCAGTGTTTTATTGTTCGTAGTTAATATTATAAATCCTACCTATAAGAGGAGCGATGTTCATATGTTGTTAATATTCAGTGTTTTATTGTTCGTAGTTATTTTGTAAATCCCACATAAAAGAGGAGCGATGTTCAAATGTTGTTAATATTCAGTGTTTTATTGTTCGTAGTTAATATTGTTAATCCCACGTAAAAGTGGAGCGATGTTCAAATGTTGTTAATATTCAGTGTTTTATTGTTCGTAGTTAATTTTGTAAATCCCATGTAGAAGAGGTGCAATGTTCATATGTTGTTAATATTCAGTGTTTTATTGTTCGTAGTTAATATTGTAAATCTCACGTAAAAGAGGAGCGACGTTCATATGTTGTTAATATTCAGTGTTTTATTGTTCGTAGTTAATATTTTAAATCCCATGTAAAAGAGGAGCGACGTTCATATGTTGTTAATATTCAGTGTTTTATTGTTCGTAGCTAATATTGTAAATCCCACGTAAAAGAGGAGCGACGTTCATATGTTGTTAATATTCAGTGTTGTATTGTTCGTAGTTAATATTATAAATCCTACGTACAAGAGGAGCGATGTTCACATGTTGTTAATATTCAGTGTTTTATTGTTCGTAGTTATTTCGTAAATCCCACGTAAAAGAGGAGCGACGTTCATATGTTGTTAATATTCAGTGTTTTATTGTTTGTAGTTAATATTGTAAATCCCACGTAAAAGAGGAGCGACGTTCATATGTTGTTAATATTCAGTGTTTTATTGTTCGTAGTTATTTTGTAAATCCCACGTAAAACAGGAGTGATGTTCATATGTTGTTAATATTCAGTGTTTTATTGTTTGTAGTTAATATTGTAAATCCCACGTAAAAGAGGAGCGATGTTCAAATGTTGTTAATATTCAGTGTTTTATTGTTCGTAGTTAATATTGTAAATCCCATGTAAAAGAGGAGCGACGTTCATATGTTGTTAATATTCAGTGTTTTATTGTTTGTAGTTAATAATTTAAATCCTACGTACAAGAGGAGCGATGTTCATATGTTGTTAATATTCAGTGTTTTATTGTTCGTAGTTAATATTGTAAATCCCACGTAAAAGAGGAGCGATGTTCATATGTTGTTAATATTCAGTGTTTTATTGTTCGTAGTTAATATTGTAAATCCCACGTAAAAGAGGAGCGATGTTCATATGTTGTTAATATTCAGTGTTTTATTGTTCGTAGTTAATATTGTAAATCCCACGTAAAAGAGGAGCGATGTTCATATGTTGTTAAGATTCAGTGTTTTATTGTTTGTAGTTAATATTGTAAATCCCACGTAAAAGAGGAGCGACGTTCATATGTTGTTAATATTCAGTGTTTTATTGTTCATAGTTAATATTGTAAATCCCATGTAAAAGATGTTCATATGTTGTTAATATTCAGTGTTTTATTGTTCGTAGTTATTTTGTAAATCCCATGTAAAAGAGGAGCAACGTTCATATGTTGTTAGTATTCGGTGTTTTATCGTTCGTAGTTAATATTGTAAATCCCACGTAAAAGAGGAGCGATGTTCATATGTTGTTAATATTCAGTGATTTATTGTTCGTAGTTAATATTATAAATCCTACGTACAAGAGGAGCGATGTTCACATGTTGTTAATATTCAGTGTTTTATTGTTCGTAGTTAATATTGTAAATCCCACGTAAAACAGGAGTGATGTTCATATGTTGTCAATATTCAGTGTTTTATTTTTCGTAGTTAATATTGTAAATCCCACGTAAAAGAGGAGCGATGTTCATATGTTGTTAATATTCAGTGTTTTAATGTTCGTAGTTAATATTGTAAATCCCACGTAAAACAGGAGTGATGTTCATATGTTGCCAATATTCAGTGTTTTATTTTTCGTAGTTAATATTGTAAATCCCACGTAAAAGAGGAGCGATGTTCATATGTTGTTAATATTCAGTGATTTATTGTTCGTAGTTAATATTATAAATCCTACGTACAAGAGGAGCGATGTTCACATGTTGTTAATATTCAGTGTTTTATTGTTCGTAGTTAATATTGTAAATCCCACGTAAAACAGGAGTGATGTTCATATGTTGTCAATATTCAGTGTTTTATTTTTCGTAGTTAATATTGTAAATCCCACGTAAAAGAGGAGCGATGTTCATATGTTGTTAATATTCAGTGTTTTAATGTTCGTAGTTAATATTGTAAATCCCACGTAAAACAGGAGTGATGTTCATATGTTGCCAATATTCAGTGTTTTATTTTTCGTAGTTAATATTGTAAATCCCACGTAAAAGAGGAGCGATGTTCATATGTTGTTCATATTCAGTGTTTTATTGTTCGTAGTTAATATTATAAATCCTACGTACAATAGGAGCGATGTTCATATGTTGTTAATATTCAGTGTTTTATTGCTCGTAGTTATTTTGTAAATCCCACGTAAAAGAGGAGCGACGTTCATATGTTGTTAATATTCAGTGTTTTATTGTTTGTAGTTAATATTTTAAATCCCACGTAAAAGAGGAGCGACGTTCATATGTTGTTAATATTCAGTGTTTTATTGTTCGTAGTTATTTTGTAAATGCCACGTAAAACAGGAGCGATGTTCATATGTTGTTAATATTCAGTGTTTTATTGTTTGTAGTTAATATTGTAAATCCCACGTAAAAGAGGAGCGATGTTCAAATGTTGTTAATATTCAGTGTTTTATTGCTCGTAGTTATTTTGTAAATCCCACGTAAAAGAGGAGCGATGTTCATATGTTGTTAATATTCAGTGTTTTATTGTTTGTAGTTAATATTGTAAATCCCACGTGAAAGAGAAGCGATGTTCATACGTTGTATTCAATGTTTTATTGTTCGTAGTTAATATTGTAAATCCCACGTAAAAGAGGAGTGACGTTCATATGTTGTTAATATTCAGTGTTTTATTGTTTGTAGTTAATATTGTAAATCCCACGTAAAAGAGGAGCGATGTTCATATGTTGTTAATATTCATTGTTTTATTGTTCGTAGTTATTTTGTAAATCCCACGTAAAAGAGGAGCGATGTTCATATGTTGTTAATATTCAGTGTTTTATTGTTCGTAGTTAATATTGTAAATCCCACGTAAAAGAGGAGCGATGTTCATATGTTGTTAATATTCAGTGTTTTATTGTTCGTAGTTAATATTGTTAATCCCACGTAAAAGTGGAGCGATGTTCATATGTTGTTAATATTCAGTGTTTTATTGTTCGTAGTTAATATTGTAAATCCCACGTAAAAGAGGAGCGATGTTCATATGTTGTTAATATTCAGTGTTTTATTGTTCGTAGTTAATATTGTTAATCCCACGTAAAAGTGGAGCGATGTTCAAATGTTGTTAATATTCAGTTTTATTGTTCGTAGTTAATATTGTTAATCCCACGTAAAAGTGGAGCGATGTTCATATGTTGTTAATATTCAGTGTTTTATTGTTCGTAGTTAATATTGTAAATCCCACGTAAAAGAGGAGCGATGTTCATATGTTGTTAATATTCAGTGTTTTATTGTTCGTAGTTAATATTGTTAATCCCACGTAAAAGTGGAGCGATGTTCAAATGTTGTTAATATTCAGTGTTTTATTGTTCGTAGTTAATATTGTAAATCCCATGTAAAAGAGGAGCGATGTTCATATGTTGTTAATATTCAGTGTTTTATTGTTCGTAGTTAATATTGTTAATCCCACGTAAAAGTGGAGCGATGTTCAAATGTTGTTAATATTCAGTTTTATTGTTCGTAGTTAATATTGTTAATCCCACGTAAAAGTGGAGCGATGTTCATATGTTGTTAATATTCAGTGTTTTATTGTTCGTAGTTAATATTGTAAATCCCACGTAAAAGAGGAGCGATGTTCAAATGTTGTTAATATTCAATGTTTTATTGTTCGTAATTAATATTGTAAATCCCATGTAAAAGAGGAGCGATGTTCATATGTTGTTAATATTCAGTGTTTTATTGTTCATAGTTAATATTGTAAATCCCACGTAAAAGAGGAGCAATGTTCATATGTTGTTAATATTCAGTGTTTTATTGTTCATAGTTATTTTGTAAATCCCACGTAAAAGAGGAGCGACATTCATATGTTGTTAATATTCAGTGTTTTATTGTTCGTAGTTAATATTATAAATCCTACGTACAAGAGGAGCGATGTTCATATGTTGTTAATTTTCAGTGTTTTATTACTCGTAGTTATTTTGTAAATCCCACGTAAAAGAGGAGCGATGTTCATATGTTGTTAATATTCAGTGTTTTATTGTTTGTAGTTAATATTGTAAATCCCACGTGAAAGAGGAGCGATGTTCATATGTTGTTAATATTCAGTGTTTTATTGTTCATAGTTAATATTGTAAATTCCCCTCATGGGAAATGTTGTCTTTTTCTCGGCAAAACACTACCGCTTTGGCCCACTGGCGCCGCCAAAATCAAGCAAAACCAAAAAGTTTTTTTTTTTTGAGGTGGTCTGTCATAACTTTTTCAGAATTCTATCGGACATTGTGACTTTTGGTATTAGTGATCCTGAAAAAAAGGTAGCCAAACACACATACTGTACAGATGTTTACAACTAAATGTGTATATATTATTTATACACATTGGCCCCCCCAGACACATTTTGTTCTCCCAATGTGGCCTCCCGAGTCAAAATATTTGCCCAGCTCTGATCTACACACACGACCGTGTACACAATTCAACCGGAACAGGCCCGCCAACGTTTTCATTTGGCTCGCCGAACATCACCCAAATAGGCTTGATGACACCATTCAAACTAGGTTTGATCATGTGTGCAGTACTACCGCCACCCACAGGGGGCAACAGCGAGACATATGTGTCACAATGAAGTAGAAGAAGACTACTCATTCAGCCCTGAAAAAAATCCCCACATTGGTCCAGACGGTAGAAATTCGCACAAGTAATCTTCATCACAAAACTTGGTCAAATCTTTGTAAGTAGAAATTGTGTATAATTATATTTAGTCTGGTTTGTATTGAAATTGTTGACTTTGTGATGTCTTTTGTATTCCTGGTCGTGTTGTGTGTGTCTGAGAGTCAAGCTCGATTCATAAATGTAGCGCTAAATTTGCCCAGTAAAGGGAGACAAGGCTACACTTTCGGTTTAATTGTGATAAGTCACCTACAGTGTGTGCGATGTTTGGTGTGTGAATGTTGTGTCATTTCTATATGTGTAAACATTTGTAATTTATTTGTTGCACCAGGCCGTGCCTTTATGTTGGGTTTTGTTAGTGTGTTATTTCCTGTCCTGTGCTTTTATTTTGGCGGATCTTCTGGTCTTATAATGGTTGTCCACATTTCTTTATTGCTTTATTTATTTTCCTATGATACTGTACTGAATCTTTGATTTATTTTGTACAATTTTCCATTTTGTTTACTATTTGTGCACTTTCATTTTTGAAGTTGTTCTTGATTTATGATACCAGTTGACTAAGTGCATCACTTCCTGTTAGAAATTGCACACTGACGAAGACATTGTCGAAACCGGTCTGTGTTTTGTAGCGCCTGCGCAGTTCATATTAGAATTTTTAGAAGGACACGAGTGTTGCTGGCCTTGCTTTTTCTTTTTCTTTTTCTTTTTCTTACTTGGTGTTTTCCCGTGGCTGCTTCACTTCTGTCCCAGAGCATTTCCCCTCACCTGTTTTCTGTTTGCAATTCAGACTATTTAAGTCGATCCTTTTTCTACCTTGTTTGTCGGGACATTGTTGATGTTATCTGTCCACTGGTGACTACAGACCATCTAGTATGCTCCTACTTTGTGGACACCATCTGCTCCACATTTCATAGTCAGTGTTTTTTGCTGTGTTCCAGCATTTTGTTTTGTGTCTGTCATAGTCTGACCGTTTAGAGCTCTTCCCTTCTGCTCTCGCCTTTTGTTTTTGCCTCTTTAATTCATATATACTCCTTTTTACTTCACGCTGCTACCTCCTTCATCTGCATCCCTAAAATCACAACAACCTCCTGCGTCTTCCGCAACACATCGTTTATCAACGCATTACATTATTGTGTGAATATATTTTATTCATGTAAAATACACAATGGACGTTATACTTTTGTCATGTTTAACTTATCTTTATATTTTCTGTCTTGCAAAATTAAATGAAGAAAGAAGTGTAAAGAAATAAAACTGAGGAAGCAAAATAATGCCAGAGAAGGAACGTCAATCCACAACAAAACGTATGGAGCTTCTGTTTCTTCAGGCTGTTAACTGTCTGTCTCGCCGCACACGCCGGAAACGAGTAGCGAGGGCAGAATAATGAATTTATTGACCACACCTATTAATATATCTATAAGTTAAAACTTTCATGCAACGTTAAATAATTGGGGCAACATTTTCCGAGCAATTCTGACAAGTTTTGATAACTTTCTTTCGTTTAAATTGTTAAAACTTGGTATAATTAAATCTGTGATACATTGAAGATGCAACAAAATTAAGTATACATTTTCAAAAAATGTCCAAACATTACATTGGCCAAAAATGAAATAAGACAGCAAATTAATTACACCACACCTATTATTAATATATATATATATATATATATATATATATATATATATATATATATATATATATATATATATATATATATATATATATATATATATATATATATATATAGATATATAGATATATAGATATATATATAGATATGTATATATATATATATATATGTATATCTATATATATATATATATATATATATAGATATACATATATATATATATGTGTATATATACACATATATATGTATATATATATATATATATATATATATATACACACATATTTATATATATGTATATATACACATATATATGTATATATATATACATATATATATATATATATATATATATATATATACATACATATATATATATATATATATATACATACACACACACACACACATATATATATATATATATATATATATATATATATATATATATATATATATATATATATATATATATATATATATATATATATATATATATATATATGTATATATACACACACATATATATATATATATATATATATATATATATATATATATATATATATATATATATATATATATATATATATATATATATATATATATATATATATATATATATATATATATATACTACCGTTCAAAAGTTTGGGGTCACATTGAAATGTCCTTATTTTTGAAGGAAAAGCACTGTACTTTTCAATGAAGATAACTTGAAACTAGTCTTAACTTTAAAGAAATACACTCTATACATTGCTAATGTGGTAAATGACTATTCTAGCTGCAAATGTCTGGTTTTTGGTGCAATATCTACATAGGTGTATAGAGGCCCATTTCCAGCAACTATCACTCCAGTGTTCTAATGGTACAATGTGTTTGCTCATTGGCTCAGAAGGCTAATTGATGATTAGAAAACCCTTGTGCAATCATGTTCACACATCTGAAAACAGTTTAGCTCGTTACAGAAGCTACAAAACTGGCCTTCCTTTGAGCAGATTGAGTTTCTGGAGCATCACATTTGTGGGGTCAATTAAACGCTCAAAATGGCCAGAAAAAGATAACTTTCATCTGAAATTCGACAGTCTATTCTTGTTCTTAGAAATGAAGGCTATTCCACAAAATTGTTTGGGTGACCCCAAACTTTTGAACGGTAGTGTGTGTACATATATATATATATATATATATATATATATATATATATATATATATATATATATATATCACCCAGCAGGAGATCATCTTGAGCGGAGACACGTCAGCAGCTGATGCACAGATGAGTGGTCCACCCCGGGTCCCGACTTTGGACAGCTAACGTCTCATCTGTGCACCCCCCTCCACGAAGGAGAGGGGGGCAGAGCAGGAAAAAAAAGGCAGATCAACTGGTCTAAAAGGGGGGTCTATTTAAAGGCTAGAGTACACAAATTAGTTTTAAGATGGGACTTAAATGCTTCTCTTGAGTCTATCTGATCGGGGTGTCATAGTGTAACGACCTGGCATTTACACTTTTTGTGTGGCCCTAAACGCATCAGTGTCAGACGACAAAGAGTTGGTCTTGGCCCAGTTTGTACGGCACAAAATGACCAGTTTTTCTAGATAGAAGTTTTTTTACTAATTGTTTTGTCGTGGTTACGGCCGAAAATAAAACGTTTTTGCTCAGTAAAAGTGATCGATGGGATGGATGTCCTCTTCGAAAGACGTTACAATGAACCGTGTTGATGGTCATTGTTGTATTTGCTTGTCGTCACCTGTCACTCACAGTTGCATTGCAAGATCCCACAGAACAAATAATTACCGTATTTCCCGGACTATAAGGCGCACTTAAAATCCTTTTTTTTCTCAAAACTCGACAGTGCGCCTTATAACCCGGTGCACCTAATGTACAGAATAATTCTGGTTTACATTCATCCTCCGCTGTTGCCATTTGTAATATAAAGTATTGTAAAGTTCTTACTTATATCTGTCAGTAAACTCGCCATGAAAGCGCTAAAACATACCGGTGTAGTGAGTTTACATTATTCACCCAAGAAACTTTAGTTATTATAGAGTTCCGGTCGGACGGTTTTTCACTGGACACATTTCCGGCCTTGTTGTAGTTTCTGGATGAGGAGATGCTGCTCTGTTATTGATTTAAGTAAAGTCTGAATGTCATTAAAACAGTAGGGAACGTTGATTACAACTGAGAAGGCGATATTTTTTGGCGGCCATCCAGGGTGCACTGGTGGCCCTATCGTTAAGAAACACTGGCGTGAACATAGCCAGCAATTGAAAAGCTAAGCCTGCCGAGAGTCGGATTGTGGATTTGTCTCCTGGGCTGCTGGCAAAAGTTTTGTCATCTGTTGGGACGCTGGAATCGACATCTGGCGGAGGCGACATGAACACGGCAATCTGAGCCGTGAGGGCTTGGCAGCATGAGGGTCTGGGGGTGCATGAGATGATACACTTAAGTCTGGTCAAACATGAACCTAGCGTTATTGTCGTGGTAAAGGCTGATTCTGAGGCCGCTCCCCTGGTTCATCCATCCAGACGTCAATCAGAAATACTGTATCAAGTAGTGTAAAGTTCTTACTTATATCTGTCAGTAAACTCGCCATGAAAGCGCTAAAACATACCGGTCTAGTGAGCTTACATTATTCACCCAAGGAACTTTAGTTATTAGAGAGTTCCGGTCGGACCGATTTTTACGGGACACACTTGTTCTTGTTTCTGGATGAGGAGATGCTGCTCTGTTATTGATTCAAGTAAAGTGTGAATGTCATTAAAAGAGTAGGGAACGTTGATTATAACTGAGAAACCGCTATTGTTTGGCTGTCCTCCAGGGGGCGCTGGTGGCCCTATGGTTAAGAAACACTGCCGTGAACATCCATTCATCCCCATCCATTTTCTACCGCTTATTCCCTTCGGGGTTGCGGGGGGCGCTGGAGCCTATCTCAGCTACAATCGGGCGGAAGGCGGGGTACACCCTGGACAAGTCGCCACCTCATCGCAGGGCCAACACAGATAGACAGACAACATTCACACTCACATTCACACAGTAGGGCCAATTTAGTGTTGCCAATCAACCTATACTGCCATGAACAAAGCCAGCAATTGAAAAGCTAAGCCTGCCGAGAGTTGGATTGTGGATTTGTCTCCTGGGCTGCTGGCAAAAGTTTTGTCATCTGTTGGGACGCTGGAATCGACATCTGGCGGAGGCGACATGAACACGGCAATCTGAGCCGTGAGGGCTTGGCAGCATGAGGGTCGGGGGGTGCATGAGATGATACACTTAAGTCTTGTCAAACACGAACCTGGCGTTATTGTCGTGGTAAAGGCTGATTCCGAGGCCGCTCCCCTGGTTCATCCATCCAGACGTCAATCAGAAATACTGTATCAAGTAGTGTAAAGTTCTTACTTATATCTGTCAGTAAACTCGCCATGAAAGCACTAAAACATACCGGTGTAGTGAGTTTACATTATTCACCCAAGGAACTTTAGTTATTAGAGGGTTCCGGTCCGACTGATTTTCACGGGACACACTTGTTGTTGTTTGTGGATGAGGAGATGCTGCTCTGTTATTGATTTAAGTAAAGTATGAATGTCATTAAAAGAGAAGGGAACGTTGATTATAACTGAGAAACCGCTATTGTTTGGCTGTCCTCCAGGGGGCGCTGGTGGCCCTATGGTTAAGAAACACTGCCATGAACAAAGCCAGCAATTGAAAAGCTAAGCCTGCCGAGAGTCGGATTGTGGTTTTGTCTCCTGGGCTGCTGGCAAAAGTTTTGTCATCTGTTGGGACGCTGGAATCGACATCTGGCGGAGGCGACATGAACACGGCAATCTGAGCCGTGAGGGCTTGGCAGCATGAGGGTCTGGGGGTGCATGAGATGATACACTTAAGTCTTGTCAAACATGAACCTGGCGTTATTGTCGTGGTAAAGGCTGATTCCGAGGCGTCTCCCCTGATTCATCAATCCAGACGTCAATCAGAAATACTGTATCAAGTAGTGTAAAGTTCTTACTTATATCTGTCAGTAAACTCGCCATGAAAGCACTAAAACATACCGGTGTAGTGAGTTTACATTATTCACCCAAGGAACTTTAGTTATTAGAGAGTTCCGGTCCGACTGATTTTCACGGGACACACTTGTTGTTGTTTCTGGATGAGGAGATGCTGCTCTGTTATTGATTTAAGTAAAGTGTGACTGTCATTAAAAGAGTAGGGAACGTTGATTATAACTGAGAAACCACTATTTTTTGGCGGTCCTTCAGGGGGAGCTGGTGGCCCTATGGTTAAGAAACACTGCCGTGAACATCCATCCATCCCCATCCATTTTCTACCGCTTATTCCCTTCGGGGTTGCGGGGGGCGCTGGAGCCTATCTCAGCAACAATCGGGCGGAAGGTGGGGTACACCCTGGACAAGTCGCCACCTCATCGCAAGGCCAACACAGATAGACAGATAACATTCACACTCACATTCACACACTAGGGCCAATTTAGTGTTGCCAATCAACCTATACTGCCGTGAACAAAGCCAGCAATTGAAAAGCTAAGCCTGCCGAGAATCGGATTGTGGTTTTGTCTCCTGGGCTGCTGGCAAAAGTTTTGTCATCTGTTGGGATGCTGGAATCGACATCTGGCGGAGGCGACATGAACACGGCAATCTGAGCCGTGAGGGCTTGGCAGCATGAGGGTCTGGGGGTGCATGAGATGATACACTTAAGTCTTGTCAAACATGAACCTGGCGTTATTGTTGTGGTAAAGGCTGATTCCGAGGCGTCTCCCCTGATTCATCCATCCAGACGTCAATCAGAAATACTGTATCAAGTAGTGTAAAGTTCTTACTTATATCTGTCAGTAAACTCGCCATGAAAGCACTAAAACATACCGGTGTAGTGAGTTTACATTATTCACCCAAGGAACTTTAGTTATTAGAGGGTTCCGGTCCGACTGATTTTCACGGGACACACTTGTTGTTGTTTCTGGATGAGTAGATGTTGCTCTGTTATTGATTTAAGTAAAGTGTTAATGTCATTTAAACAGTAGGGAATGTTGATTATAACTGAGAAACCGCTATTTTTTGGCTGTCCTCCAGGGGGCGCTGGTGGCCCTATGGTTAAGAAACACTGCCATGGACAAAGCCAGCAATTGAAAAGCTAAGCCTGCCGAGAGTCGGATTGTGGATTTGTCTCCTGGGCTGCTGGCAAAAGTTTTGTCATCTGTTGGGACGCTGGAATCGACATCTGGCGGAGGCGACATGAACACGGCAATCTGAGCCGTGAGGGCTTGGCAGTATGAGGGTCGGGGGGTGCATGAGATGATACACTTAAGTCTGGTCAAACATGAACCTGGCGTTATTGTCGTGGTAAAGGCTGATTCCGAGGCGTCTCCCCTGATTCATCCATCCAGACGTCAATCAGAAATACTGTATCAAGTAGTGTAAAGTTCTTACTTATATCTGTCAGTAAACTCGCCATGAAAGCGCTAAAACATACCGGTGTAGTGAGTTTACATTATTCACCCAAGGAACTTTAGTTATTAGAGAGTTCCGGTCGGACCGATTTTTACGGGATACACTTGTTCTTGTTTCTGGATGAGGAGATGCTGCTCTGTTATTGATTTAAGTAAAGTCTGAATGTCATTAAAACAGTAGGGAACGTTGATTATAACTGAGAAACCGCCTCTTTTTGGCGGTCCTTCAGGGGGTGCTGTTGGCCCTATCGTTAAGAAACACTGCCGTGAACAAAGCCAGCAATTGAAAAGCTAAGCCTGCCGAGAGTCGGATTGTGGATTTGTCTCCTGGGCTGCTGGCAAAAGTTTTGTCATCTGTTGGGACGCTGGAATCGACATCTGGCGGAGGCGACATGAACACGGCAATCTGAGCCGTGAGGGCTTGGCAGCATGAGGGTCTGGGGGTGCATGAGATGATACACTTAAGTCTTGTCAAACATGAACCTGGCGTTATTGTCGTGGTAAAGGCTGATTCCGAGGCGTCTCCCCTGATTCATCCATCCAGACGTCAATCAGAAATACTGTATCAAGTAGTGTAAAGTTCTTACTTATATCTGTCAGTAAACTCGCCATGAAAGCACTAAAACATACCGGTGTAGTGAGTTTACATTATTCACCCAAGGAACTTTAGTTATTAGAGGGTTCCGGTCCGACTGATTTTCACGGGACACACTTGTTCTTGTTTGTGGATGAGGAGATGCTGCTCTGTTATTGATTTAAGTAAAGTGTGAATGTCATTAAAAGAGAAGGGAACGTTGATTATAACTGAGGAACCGCTATTTTTTGGCGGTCCTTTAGGGGGCGCTGGTGGCCCTATGGTTAAGAAACACTGCCATGGACAAAGCCAGCAATTGAAAAGCTAAGCCTGCCGAGAGTCGGATTGTGGATTTGTCTCCTGGGCTGCTGGCAAAAGTTTTGTCATCTGTTGGGACGCTGGAATCGACGAGGCGACATGAACACGGCAATCTGAGCCGTGAGGGCTTGGCAGCATGAGGGTCGGGGGGTGCATGAGATGATACACTTAAGTCTGGTCAAACACGAACCCAGCGTTATTGTCGTGGTAAAGGCTGATTCTGAGGCCGCTCCCCTGGTTCATCCATCCAGACGTCAGTGTTTGAGTCTGGTGGACCCTTTTCACGGGAGACCTCGGTCGGAGTCGATCGTCGACATGATTTATGGAGATGTGAACGAGCTGCCTGCTCGTTCTGACGAATGGCAGCCCATTGTTTGTTTCCCTCACCGGCCAATTTTCACTCAGACGTGTTTAATCTGCCATGTTTTTCAGGAGGCAATTTTGATCCATTCCCCCCCCCTCCATATATCTCCCTCTTGACAGTTTCCGTGCGATTGACAACAACGTCGCAGCGGCGTGAGTCAGACTTGTAATGGAGCTGTAGTGTCCAAACACTTAATGGCTGTTTGGACGACAGGCATCTCTCGGGGACACGCACCACTTGTTGTCCCAATCATCCTGCTAGCAACACTTGATTAATGCCACTGTCTGGATAAAAGGCTGTGCATATTAGCGAGGTGATTACACCGCCCGGGAAACTCTTCGGGAAAACAACAGAAAAAGCCTCGGCAATCAACGCGGTAACTTTTTCAAAGTTTGCCTATTTAAGTTTTTTAATTGACTCCCCGCCACCCCTGAAGGGAAACGAGGGTCTTTGGTGAGCAATCAGCTTTGTCTTCATCAAAAACAAGGCTCGGCCCTGCGGATTAACGACGGGTAGCGTGGTTGGTGGGACCCCTCCAGGAAAATAAAGGAAGGTTGAATCAAACGTGCAGAGGAGCACTTTGGCCAGGTTGGAAGAGAGAACAATGGAGGTTTATTGCAGAGAGACTTAATGAGAGTCCCCAGCTCGGAGGACCGGAGGGGCTGCAACCTGTCGTCTCTCCAACGCTTCCACCGCCGAGGCGCCGCGGGAGGGAAAAAACACGGAATTGAGGAATGCTAATGAGGCGGCTTGAATCAACACAACACCTCTGCTAATGTTACGGAGGCCATGTTCGCCACAGTGCAAATGAGGAGGAATAACCCCGTGTGTGCCTTTTCACCGTTTCTTCTAAAGCAGGGGTGTGAAACTCATTTTAGATCAGAGGCCACATGGAGAAAAATGTACTCCCAAGTGGGCCGGACTGGTAAAATCACGGCATGATAACTTCAAAATAAAGACAACTTGTGTTCTCTATTTAAAAATAGAACAAGCACATTCTGAAATTGTACAAATCATCATGTTGTTAGGTTTTTTTTACACTTACATGTTGCGGTTAATAGTATTCTATCTGTATTTGTCGTTATTTTAATTTTCTGAATAAATTATGTGATAATGTTCATCAGTCAACTCGTTGGTGTTAATTTTCAATTTATTAAGAGAAAAACAATTATATCAAAATCAAATTACAGGATGTTATTTATGTAGTTTGATCATTTTCCTCGACAGGTGCACTAACATCATGTGGTTTATTTTGTACATATTTAGCACCATGTACAAAGATACAAAAAATTGGTATTGCCACATCTAGTGGACACATTTAGAACAGCTGTTTCTTTCATTCGAAAATTTTAGGTACATTTTTATACTTAGCAAACTCATTCCGCGGGCCGGATAAAACCTGTTCGTTGGCCTGATCCGGCCCTCGGGCCGTATGTTTGACACCACTGATCTAAAGTGTATCACCAGAAGTGGCTACTAACGCGCTACATTTACTCAAAGGAGCACGGCACTTTTTGGGGGAATGTTGGGTATCGTTCACAATACTTACGTCAGACTAGGGTTGTACGGTATACCGGTACTGGTATAGTATCGCTGTCACGTACGGGGGGTCGCAGCTTGCTGCAAGGTTTGTTCCCCCGGGATGCAGACGGACCACTCCGGACAGGACGTGCAGGTAGGAACATGATTTATTGTCGAAATCAAACAAGTACCAAAAACGGAAAACAAGTCAGAGGTAAAACGTGCCGATCGCACTGGACGCTAAGGCCAACACTTAGCATAGACTAGAGCAGGGGTCACCAACCTTTTTGAAACCAAGGGCTACTTCTTGGGTACTGATTAATACGAAGGGCTACCAGTTTGATACACACTTAAATAAATTGCCAGAAGTAGCCAATTTGCTCAATTTACCTTTAACTCTGTTATTATTAATAATTATATTTATCTTTGTGGAAACACTGATCATCTTAATGATTTCTCACAATAAATATATATAGAAACAGATAAATATCAATATGCAACACTTTATTTTTATATTTTCTCTAAATGCACATTTTTCAAATTGAACATTTTCAAATGATCACTTCTAAGACAGTCTTGTGAAATCACAATATCCCATTTTAACTAGCTAGCCACTAACATTTTTTAACAAATCATGAATTACTTTGCACCATGTTTGTACAAATAATAACTCATGTAAAATACAAAAGTAAACTCTCAAATTTTTAAATCATGTCACACTTTGAACTGGACACCAAATCTGTTATCTGTTTCTTTGTCAGTTAGTGGGAAGCCTGGCATTGCATGCTGTTAAATAGTGTGTTGTACTCTGGTGTGTAACTTGACACTGCAACTCTGAGTGAGTCTTGCAGATGTGCATCAGTGAGGCGTGTTCTGTGTTTGTTCTTGATGAAGTTCATGTCAGAAAAGGCTGATTCACAAAGATAAGATTTTTCCTCATTGTTTGCGGAACCTTCTTAATCTTTTGGACATATTTTCACAGCAATCTGGCCTTAAGCTTAATTATGATAAATGTAAAATGTTAAGGATCGGAAATCTAAAGGGAACGTCCTTTCGAATGGAATGCAAAGTGCCTGTTTTGTGGACAGATGGACCAGTTAACATACTTGGTGTTGTTGTCCCAGAAAATCTGGAAGATCTAGGCTCAGTAAATTATGATAATCGACTAAGAAAGCTGGACAAAATTATGCAATTATGGAAAGGGAAATCCCTAACCTTGTATGGTAAAATGTCTATTGCCAACTCGTTAATTATTCCTCAATTTATTTATTTGTTTTTGTCATTACCAGCTCCATCACAAAACTTTTTCAAGATTTATGAGCGGAGGGTCTTCGATTTTGTCTGGAACGGCAAACCAGAAAAGATTAAAAGAAAGGTCTTGTACAAAGAGTATGAATATGGGGGCCTGAAACTTCTCAACCTTGAAGCTATGTGTCTGTCTTTAAAAGCATCAATTGTTCCAAAGATGTATTTAAACATTGAGTGGTACACAAATGTCCTGTTGGACAAAAAACATGTACTGTATCAAAAGAAATTGTATCCTTTTTTACAAGTGATCCCCTCCCAGAGAGTCTGCTGGGAAACATGGCGGGGTTCATAAAGGAAACAATCCACTCATAGTGGTGTTTTCAATTTTATGTGCCAGAAAAAAGAGACGATATTTTGCAGCAGTTAATATGGATGAACTCTAATATTGTAATAGATGGAAAGCCTTTCTTTTGGAAAAATATGTTTGAAAGAGGAATCATTTTTGTCAATGATATTATCAATGAGAATGGTAAAATTATGAAGTATGATGAATTTAGAGCTATGTATGGTGATGCTTGCTCAAGCTTTTCATTTTATCAACTAACTGGAGTAATTGGGAAAAGATGGAAACAAATAAATAATTATGGAACTACTAAATTATTAGTTTGTAAACCTCTAATAAGAAATTCTAGTTGGCAAAAAGGAACTAAAATAAATAGAAAAAGATATCATTTTTATTTAATAAAGAAATCTTTGAAGGCTGCCTCATACAACACAAATGGAAAATGGGAGGACTTTTTTGACTGCCCGTTGCCATGGGATGCCATATTCAAACTAATCTATAAAACCACTATCGATGTGCAAAATCGTTATTTTCAAATTAAAATTATTTATAACTTCTTACCCACAGGGAAAATGTTAAAATTATGGAATATGACAGAGTCAGATGATTGCCGATTTTGTTGTCAGGAGCCTGAATCCACCCTGCATTTGTTTTGGTATTGTCATATTGTGTCTTTGTTTTGGGTGGAAGTTGAAAAAATGTGTTTAAGGATTGGTTTGTTTATGAAGCTTAATGTGGTTTCTGTTATTTTAGGAGAGTTCATTGACAATCATGATTTAGTCAATTTAATTATAGTACTCGGTAAAAGGTTTATTTTTAAGGCAAAAAACAGATATTCACTTAGTATTACTTTCTTTAAAACATTTATTCAGTATTTTCTAATTTTAGAAAGTTACAAGGTTGAAAACGATAATGATGCCAAAAAACATTAAAGAAAAGATGAGAAGTCCTCAAAGGCTTATTTTGAAAGTATAATTATGTTTATAGATTATATGATATCTGTTGTTGTGTTCCCTAATTTGAGTGACCTGGACATAATCTGGACTGTACATAAATGCTTATTTTGAAAATGTAATTTTGTTCATAAATTATATGCAATCTGTTGTGTTCCCTAATTTTTTTCTGTGTACATGAATGAAGGTGTGTGTTTCTGAGTCCGACTTGGACATTATCTGGACTGGGCCTGGTTTAAAAAACCCTTTAAACAAATCTAATTTCATTGACAACCTGGTCTGTTGAAGATAAGGCCCTTTTTTAAAAAATAAAATAAAATAAGATAAATAAATAAAAAACATTTTCTTGGATAAAAAAGAAAGTAAAACAATATAAAAATAATTACATAAAAAATAGTAATTAATAAGAATGTTAGTGGACCAGCAGCCTATACAATCATGTGTGCTTCAGGGACTGTGTCCCTTGCAGATGTGTTGTCTATGTTGTGGGAACCAGAATATTGGTAGCAGAAAGAAATAACCCCTTTTGTGTGAGTGGGTGTGGATGAGTGTGCATGGGGGAGGTTGTTTGGGTTGATGCACTGATTGAAAGTGTATCTTGTGTTTTTTCTATGTAGATTTAATTTAAAAAAAAAAAAAAAAAAATTTTTTTTTTTTTTTTTTTTTACATATTTTTTTTTTTTTTTTTTTTTTTTTTTTTTTTAAGAACAGGCCCGCGGGCGACTCATCTGGTCCTTACGGGCGACCTGGTGCCCGCGGGCACCGCGTTGGTGACCCCTGGACTAGAGACAGGAAATACTCACGTAACGGTAGCAGGAAGCAAACAATGAAGACAGCCCGACTGACCGGCAAAGGCAGGATTAAATAGTCCCTCTGATTCAATCAATCAATCAATCAATCAATCAATGTTTATTTATATAGCCCTAAATCACAAGTGTCTCAAAGGGCTGCACAAGCCACAACGACATCCTCGGTACAGAGCCCACATACGGGCAAGGAAAAACTCACCCCAGTGGGACGTCGGTGAATGACTATGAGAAACCTTGGAGAGGACCGCATATGTGGGTAACCCCCCCCCCCCCCTCTAGGGGAGACCGAAAGCAACGGATGTCGAGTGGGTCTGACATAACATTGTGAAAGTCCAGTCCACAGTGGATCCAACACATCAGCGGGAGTCCAGTCCACAGCGGGGCCAACAGGAAACCATCCCGAGCGGAGACGGGTCAGCAGCGCAGAGATGTCCCCAACCGATGCACAGGCTAGTGGTCCACCCGGGGTCCCGGCTCTGGACAGCCAGCACTTCATCCATGGCCACCGGACCTATGCAACTCCCCCTCGCAAGGGACAGGGGAGAAGAGGAGAGAAGAAAAGAAACGGCAGATCAACTGGTCTAAAAAAGGGGGGGTCTATTTAAAGGCTAGATTATACAAATGAGTTAGTGCTCGGGAAACAGGTGAGCGTCCCGAGCACCAATCAGAGACAGGTGGAAACAATAAGCACCCATGGTAACTAAAAGCAAACAAGGGTGCACAAAAACAGGAACTAAGGGAGTCCAAAACTAACAGAATATAACTAAAATATGATCCAGGCCACGGATCATGACAATCGCAGTACTCATGAATCCAAAACGGTACCATACTCTGTTTGAAAAGTACCGGTTTCGGTGCGTCGTCACGTCGTGACATTGCTAGTTTTACGAGCAGAGGAGCATTTTCGGCAGCGCACACACACGGAGTACTTACCAAAATAAAAGCACAGGACAGGAACTAACACAAAACACCGGAGAACTCTAACAAAACCCAACATAAAGGCACGGCCTGGTGTAACCAGCACCATGTTTGGGACCAACTCTGGAACCGAGTTGTCCACACTCTCTCTGTAGACGGTTTTGTTTATGACTCACTTACATTCGTGGTCAAAAGTTTACAAAAATGGAGCTGTTTGGCCACAATACCCAGCAATATGTTTGGGAGGAGAAAAGGTGAGGCCTTTAATCCCAAGAACACAATTCCTACCGTCAAGCATGGTGGTGTTAGTATTATGCTCTGGGCCGGTTTTGCTGCCAATGGAACTGGTGCTTTACGGAGAGTAAATGGGACAATGAAAACGGAGGATTACCTCCAAATTCTTCAGGACAACCTAAAATCATCATCACGGAAAGCGTTACCAGTCAGACGAGCACCCGGAGAGAAACACCTGAGAGTGACGGACGTTCTCCGAGTGAGCCCGGCCGACTCGTTCTCTCTGCGGCGTGCCTTACCTCTCATACACTGCCCGGGCCCAGGGAGGCGGAGGAAGAAGGGGGGATCAGAGAAGGGGGATGAAGGGGGGCGGGGGGGGATTGGTGCTCACAAGATTGCTTCCCGCTCTCCTGGCGGGAAGGCCGCTAATGGATAAGCTCGCTGCCAGAAGCGTAGGAGCCCGTCGCTTGAGCTCCGTAACGAGAAGCCAAATAGACGGGGTGTGCGCGACGTGGTCTATATGGGGAGATTTCAGCTGGTCGGGGGGGAAGTAAACAAATACCATCCCCTCCTCCTCGGCTGTGAGACTTTATCAGCGAGCAAAAGTCAAAGCATAAACACTCGCTTGCCCAATTTCATGCACACAAACAAAGAAGATGCGGCGGCACGACTGCTCGGCGGGCGCCCCGCTCCGTTTGTTTGTCTCTCAGCGTGCTTCTCCTCGACACGCTCGGCAGACGCACCTTGAGGGGCGCCGCTGTGTCGCACGTGGTCACGGGAGGAGGACGCCGACCAATACGAGGACACGGCAGGGGAGGGACGAGGCAAACGGCGACGCTCGACATTCGGCAGCTTTATCGCGCATGAATCTGCCGGAGCGATAACAACCTGACCAGCGGGGGGTCGGAACAGAACGATCAAGACGGGATGATCTCACCTCGGCTGATGGGATGGTCGCCTCCTGCAGATGTTTCATCTCAAGGAGGAGTCCATTGACTTTTGATTGAGGACGAGGTAGCGCTGACTGAGCATTCATGTCACGATCTTATCTGGAGTGTTGTGTTGTGTTGGGCTCTTCTTGTTTGTCTGCAAGCTTGACGGATTAGGTGTCCCCGGGAAACTGGAGTCCATCCTAACTACAAACCCCACAACCAGTGAAGTTGGCACGTTGTGTTAATGGTAAATAAAAACAGAATACAATGATTTGCATATCCTTTTCAAGTTTCTGGGTGTTGTTGATGAATGGCTTTCGCTTTGCATGATAGTGTTTTGACTTACACTTGCAGATGTAGCGACAAATTGTAGTTACTGACAGTGGTTTTCTGAAGTGTTCCTGAGCCCGTGTGGCGATATCCTTTACACACTGATGTCGCTTTTTGATGCGGTACCGCCTGAGGTACCGCACGGGGCATTCAATGTCGGTTTTCAGCCTTGCTGCTTACGTGCAGTGATTTCTCCAGATTCTCTATATATTCAATTGAACAGACCGCAAAGACAAGATATTTAACGTTCCAACTGGAAAACGTTGTTATTTTTTGCAAAGATTAGCTCATTTGGAATTTGATGCCTGCAATCAAAAAAGACGGAGAAAGTTGAGGAATGCTCATCAAACACTTATTTGGACACATCCCACAGGTGAACAGGCTAATTGGGAACAGGTGGGCGCCATGATTGGGTATAAAAGCAGCTTCCGTGAAATGCTCAGTCTTTCACAAACAAGGACGGGGCGAGGGTCACCACTTTGTCAACAAACGCGTGAGCAAATTGTCGAACAGTTTAAGAACAACATTTCTCAACCAGCTATTGCAAGGAATTTAGGGATTTCACCATCTACGCTCCTTAATAACATCAAAAGGTTCAGAGAATCTAGAGAAATCACTGCATGTAAGCGATGATATTACGGACCTTCGATCAATCAGTCGATACTGCATCAAAAAGTGACACCAGTGTGTAAAGGATATCACCGCATGGGCTCAGGAACACTTCAGAAAACCACTGTCAGTAACTACAGTTGGTCGCTACATCTGTAAGTGCAAGTTAAAACTCTAGTATGCAAAGCGAAAAGCCATTTATCAACAACACCCAGAAATGCAGCTGGCTTCGCTGGGCCCGAGCTCATCTAAGATGGACTGATGCAAAGTGGAAAAGTGTTCTGTGGTCTGACGAGTCCACATTTCAAATTTTTTGGGAAACTGTGGACGTGGTGTCCTCTGGACCAAAGAGGAAAAGAACCATCCGGATTGTTCTAGGCGCTAAGTGTAAAAGCCAGCATGTGTGATGGTATGGGGGTGTATTAGTGCCCAAGACATGGGTAACTTACACATCTGTGAAGGCCCCATTAATGCTGAAAGGTACATACAGGTTTTGGAGCAACATATGTTGCCATCCAAGCAACGATGATCTTGTAACTACTTGGTATCGGATCGATACTTAAATGTGTGGTATCATCCAAAACTAATGTAAAGTATCAAACAAGAGAAGAATAAGTGATTATTACATTTTAACAGAAGTGTAGATGGAACATGTTGAAACAGAAAATAAGCAGATATTAACAGTAAATGAACAAGTAGATTAATAATTAACTTTTACAGCTTGTCCTTCATAATGTGGACAAAATAATAGAATATAAATGACACAATATGTTACTGCATACGTCAGCAGACTAATTAGGAGTCTTTGTTTGTTTACTTACTACTAAAATTGTCTAGTATGTTCACTATTTTATTTAAGGACTAAATTGTTCTTAAATTGCAGTAGTATGGAAATACATTCTGGCACCGGTACCGGTACCATAATATTGGTATCGGGACAACCCTAGTTAGGAACAGATCTTGATGTCATTGTCCTAATATTAATCCCTGTGATGCACATTGATGATATGTGCCTCCTTTATGTTATTTCCAGTATTGACAGCATGTTTACACGTCAGTGGTTGTACTTAGTGACTTGCTGCTTTTCTGCAGTTGAACTACATCTTGAGGTCTTTCAAAAACTCATCGGGAGTCCGGACAAAACCCGAAAATGGCAGAAAATTTATATTTTTCCGAAACTTTTTCTCGCTAAAATGTCGTAAGGGGGACTCTTACACTTCAACAGCACAATACTGGTCCTGTAGTTGTAGAAGACATCTCAAAACCTCATCTAGAGTCCCGACAAAACCCAAAAAAGGCAGAAAATGTATATTTTTCCAAAACTTTTTCCCGTTAAAATGTCGTAACCCTTACACAAAGATTAAAAAACCGGTCGTGCTTCAACAGCACAATACTGGTCCTTTAGTTGTAGAAGACATCTCAAAACCTCATCTAGAGTCCCGACAAAACCCAAAAATGGCAGAAAATTTATTTTTTTCCCCAAATGTTTTTCGCTAAAATGTCATAACCCTTACACAGAAATTAAAAAACGGTCTTACTTCAACAGCGCAATACTGGTCCTTCAGTTGTAGAAGACATCTCAAAACCTCATCTAGAGTCCCGACAAAATCCAAAAATGCCAGAAAATGTATATTTTTCCCAAACTTTTTTTTGCTAAAATGTTGTAAAACCTTACACAAAAAATAAACAAACTGTCTTGCTTCAACAGCACAATACTGGTCCTGTAGTTGTAGAAGTCATCTCAAAACCTCATCTAGAGTCCCGACAAAATCCAAAAATGCCAGAAAATGTATATTTTTCCCAAACTTTTTTTTGCTAAAATGTTGTAAAACCTTACACAAAAAATAAACAAACTGTCTTGCTTCAACAGCACAATACTGGTCCTGTAGTTGTAGAAGTCATCTCAAAACCTCATCTAGAGTCCCGACAAAACCCAAAAATGGCAGAAAATTTATTTTTTTCCCCAAATGTTTTTCGCTAAAATGTCATAACCCTTACACAGAAATTAAAAAACGGTCTTACTTCAACAGCGCAATACTGGTCCTTCAGTTGTAGAAGACATCTCAAAACCTCATCTAGAGTCCCAACAAAACCCAAAAATGGCAGAAAATTTATATTTTTCCAAAACTTTTTCCCACTAAAATGTCGTAACCCTTACACAAAGATTAAAAAAACGGTCTTGCTTCAACAGCACAATACTGGTCCTGTAGTTGTAGAAGTCATCTCAAAACCTCATCTAGAGTCCTGAAAAAACCCAAAAATGGCAGAAACTTTATTTTTGCCCAAATGTTTTTCGCTAAAATGTCATAACCCTTACACAGAAATTAAAAAACGGTCTTGATTCAACAGCACAATACTGGTCCTTCAGTTGTAGAAGACATCTCAAAACCTTATCTAGAGTCCCAACAAAACCCAAAAATGGCAGAAAATTTATATTTTTCCAAAACTTTTTCCCATTAAAATGTCGTAACCCTTACACAAAAATTTAAAAAACTGTCTTGCTTTAACAGCGCAATACTGGTCCTGTAGTTGTAGAAGACATCTCAAAACCTTATCTAGAGTCCCAACAAAACCCAAAAATGGCAGAAAATTTATATTTTTCCAAAACTTTTTCCCATTAAAATGTCGTAACCCTTACACAAAAATTTAAAAAACTGTCTTGCTTTAACAGCACAATACTGGTCCTGCAGTTGTAGAAGTCATCTCAAAACCTCATCTAGAGTCCTGAAAAAACCCAAAAATGGCAGAAACTTTATTTTTGCCCAAATGTTTTTCGCTAAAATGTCATAACCCTTACACAGAAATTAAAAAACGGTCTTGATTCAACAGCACAATACTGGTCCTTCAGTTGTAGAAGACATCTCAAAACCTTATCTAGAGTCCCAACAAAACCCAAAAATGGCAGAAAATTTATATTTTTCCAAAACTTTTTCCCATTAAAATGTCGTAACCCTTACACAAAAATTTAAAAAACTGTCTTGCTTTAACAGCACAATACTGGTCCTGTAGTTGTAGAAGACATCTCAAAACCTCATCTAGAGTCCCGACAAAACCCAAAAATGGCAGAAAATGTATATTTTTCCCAAATGTTTTTCGCTAAATTGTCATAACCCTTACACAAAAATTTTAAAACTGTCTTGCTTCAACAGCACAATACTGGTCCTTCAGTTGTAGAAGACATCTCAAAACCTTATCTAGAGTCCCGACAAAACCCAAAAATGGCAGAAAATGTATATTTTTCCAAAACTTTTTCCCATTAAAATGTCGTAACCCTTACACAAAGATTAAAAAAACGGTCTTGCTTCAACAGCATATTACTGGTCCTGTAGTTGTAGAAGTCATCTCAAAACCTCATCTAGAGTCCTGAAAAAACCCAAAAATGGCAGAAACTTTATTTTTGCCCAAATGTTTTTCGCTAAAATGTCATAACCCTTACACAGAAATTAAAAAACGGTCTTGATTCAACAGCACAATACTGGTCCTTCAGTTGTAGAAGACATCTCAAAACCTTATCTAGAGTCCCAACAAAACCCAAAAATGGCAGAAAATTTATATTTTTCCAAAACTTTTTCCCATTAAAATGTCGTAACCCTTACACAAAAATTTAAAAAACTGTCTTGCTTTAACAGCACAATACTGGTCCTGTAGTTGTAGAAGACATCTCAAAACCTCATCTAGAGTCCCGACAAAACCCAAAAATGGCAGAAAATGTATATTTTTCCCAAATGTTTTTCGCTAAATTGTCATAACCCTTACACAAAAATTTAAAAACTGTCTTGCTTCAACAGCACAATACTGGTCCTTCAGTTGTAGAAGACATCTCAAAACCTTATCTAGAGTCCCGACAAAACCCAAAAATGGCAGAAAATGTATATTTTTCCAAAACTTTTTCCCATTAAAATGTCGTAACCCTTACACAAAGATTAAAAAAACGGTCTTGCTTCAACAGCATATTACTGGTCCTGTAGTTGTAGAAGTCATCTCAAAACCTCATCTAGAGTCCTGAAAAAACCCAAAAATGGCAGAAACTTTATTTTTGCCCAAATGTTTTTCGCTAAAATGTCATAACCCTTACACAGAAATTAAAAAACGGTCTTGATTCAACAGCACAATACTGGTCCTTCAGTTGTAGAAGACATCTCAAAACCTTATCTAGAGTCCCAACAAAACCCAAAAATGGCAGAAAATTTATATTTTTCCAAAACTTTTTCCCATTAAAATGTCGTAACCCTTACACAAAAATTTAAAAAACTGTCTTGCTTTAACAGCACAATACTGGTCCTGTAGTTGTAGAAGACATCTCAAAACCTCATCTAGAGTCCCGACAAAACCCAAAAATGGCAGAAAATTTATATTTTTCCCAAATGTTTTTCGCTAAATTGTCATAACCCTTACACAAAAATTTAAAAACTGTCTTGCTTTAACAGCACAATACTGGTCCTTCAGTTGTAAAAGACAACTCAAAACCTTATCTAGAGTCCCAACAAAACCCAAAAATGTCAGAAAATTTTTATTTTTCCAAAACTTTTTCCCGTTAAAACGTCGTAACCCTTACACAAAAATGTAAAAAACTGCCTTGCTTCAACAGCACAATACTGGTCCTTTAGTTGTAGAAGACATCTCAAAACCTTATCTAGAGTCCCGACAAAACCCAAAAATGCCAGAAAATTTATATTTTTCCCAAAGGTTTTTCGCTAAAATGTCGTAACCCTTACACAGAAATTAAAAAACTGTCTTGCTTCAACAGCACAATACTGGTCCTTCAGTTGTAGAAGACATCTCAAAACCTCATCTAGAGTCCCGACAAAACCCAAAAATGACAGAAAATTTATATTTTTCCCAAATGTTTTTCGCTACAAGGTCGTAACCCTTACACAAAAATAAAAAAACCTGTCTTGCTTTAACAGCACAATACCGGTCATGTAGTTGTAGAAGACATCTCAAAACCTCATCTAGAGTCCCGACAAAACCCAAAAAAGGCAGAAAATTAATATTTTTCCAAAACTTTTTTTCCTAAAATGTCGTAAGGAGGGACCTTTACACAAAAATGTTAAAAGCTGTCTTGCTTCAACAGCACAATACTGGTCCTGTAGTTGTAGAAGACATCTCAAAACCTCACCTAGAGTCCCGACAAAACCCAAAAATGGCAGAAAATGTATATTTCTCCAAAACTTTTTTTTGCTAAAATGTCGTAAGGAGGGACCCTTACACAAAAATGTTAAAAGCTGTCTTGCTTCAACAGCACAATACTGGTCCTGTAGTTGTAGAAGACATCTCAAAACCTCACCTAGAGTCCCGACAAAACCCAAAAATGGCAGAAAATGTATATTTCTCCAAAACTTTTTTTTGCTAAAATGTCGTAAGGAGGGACCCTTACACAGAAATGTTAAAAGCTGTCTTGCTTCAACAGAACAATAATGGTCCTGTAGTTGTAGAAGACATCTCAAAATGTTATTTCCCGTATTTACAGCATGTTTACAAGTCAGTGGTTGTACTTAGTGACTTGCTGCTTTTCTGCAGTCGAACTACATCTGGAGATCTTCCAAACAAGCCTCTAATTGTATCCGTGAGCAAAGTAAACTCATGTTCAAAACCCGTGCCTAAAGTGTGAAATACCAAACCTCACTTGGTCGCCGGCTTGACGGAATAAACTCCATTTTCCACTCCAGCAAGAAGCACCTCCAAGTCTTTGTCAGTGAAATTCTTCTTTTCTGCCATCTTGCTCCTCATTATCTTGCTGTTTTCTGTGGGCTCTCTGGAGCCCGGCTCATTTAAATATGATTTGCCTATTTAAATGGGATGTACACAAGAATATTGCAAGCGCACACTTTAATGCGGGTGTGTTCAAACTTATTCCAGCGAGGGCCGCTTCAAAAAGAATTGAAGGATGCACTTTGATACATTTTGTACAATAAACAATCATTATATGCCAAACTATTTGAATACAATATTAGCTTTGTGTTATCAGTAACAAAACACATTATACGTAATTCTGCCTTAAATTAGGAATTTTCAAGTATAACAATGGCTAAGTGCTCTGATTGGACAGACTAAGAAGGAAACAAAACGAAATGTGGAAACACAGCAAAAACACTCACAAGAAATGTGGAGCAGATGGCGTCCACAAAGTACATGCGTACTTGATCTCAGCATGGAAAGAATTGTCTATTAGTGAATTATATAGTAGATAGTATAATAATAGAATAATAAAATACATATATAATTATTTTATATAAATAATAGTCTTTGAATAGTTAAAAATAATAAATAATTCTTACTTTGACGTTTATTTATTAATATCACTTGAAATAATAATAATAATCGTCTATTAGTGGATTATATTGTAGATAGTATAATAATAGAATAATAAAATAAATATATAATTATTTTATATAAATAATAGTATTTAAATAATTTAAAATGATTAATAGTAAATTATTCTTATTTTGACGTTTAATGTATTAATATCACTTTAAATAATAATAATAATCGTCTATTAGTGAATTATATAGTAGATAGTATAATAATAAATATTGAAATAAATATATAGTTATTTTATATAAATAATAGTATTTAAATAATAAAAAATAATTCTTATTTTGACATTTAGTTTATTAATATCACTTTAAATAATAATACTAATAATCGTCTATTAGTGAATTATATAGTAGATAGTATAATAATATAATATTAAAATAAATATATAATCATTTTATATAAATAATAGTATTTAAATAATACAAAATTATAAATAATACATTATTCTTATTTTGATGTTTAATTTATTATTTTTCACTTTAAATAATAAATCATTAAAAAAATATATATATATATATATATATATATATATATATATATATATATATATATATATATATATATATATATATATATATATATATATATATATATATATATATATATATATATATATATATATATATATATATATATGTGTGTGTGTGTATATATATACATATATATATATATATATATAATTATAATAATAATAATAGAAAATAACTACCAGTAAATAATGTAGCGACAATCCAATGGTGTCGCAACCTCATCTTATATAGCGCTAATTACAAACAGAAAACAGGTGAGGGGAAACGTGCTCAAAGGCAGTCGTAAAGCAGCTGCAGGGAAAGGGGAAACAAGAAGTGAAAAACCACAAAATAAGAGCGCAAGACAGGAACTAGAACTACACCCAGAAAATGACCAAGAAACTCGAAATAAGGCGCGGCGTGGTGTGACAAGCCGTGACAATACAGAATGCGGGCCGCACTTTGGACGCCCCTGCTTATCTGAATTTTGTGGTGCGTTCGACATTATGCTAAGTCTTAATACAATCCAGTCCGGACCACGGCTGCCTCCCCCACAGCTCGTTCAAAGGGGCCGAGTACGAGTCCAGTGTTTGGCAGTTGTCTTTCTTCTTTTGCCGTGCGTGGAAAAAAAGCAAAGATGAAGAGGATGATAGCCGGCTTATCTAAACCTCATTGATTTTCAAATGTTCTTTGTCGAGGCGCACCCCCCTCCGGGGCCCAAGCCTTCAACAGACTCGCCGGGAAGCTCGTCGGAGTGGAAGAGGCTGATGAGAAAGAGAAAAAGAGCTCTCCGCCCACACTTTGCGAGCACATTTCCTCTCTTTAAACAAAATGGTAGTGTCGGACACACTGAGGTGTTTGTGCAGAACACAAGTAATTGGCCTCCGTGCCTGCAGCTCTACTTGCCGCCATCAGCCTATTTTATGGAGCATGTACGCCTACTAGGGCGCAGAGAACCGAGAACACCGGAGTCTAGCAGCATTGTAACAAGAGATGCTGATGTCGCCGGGGAAACCAGTCATCTGCTCACTTTCAATTATTCACTCCAGTTCGGAGGGAGCCCACGGACTTGAACCTCAAGGACAACCTGGAAGATTTTGTAAGACGGCGTAACATAGACGTGTCTTGTCATGTGTCATGTTGACTACCTTGCTTCCTCTCCGGAACAAGAGTATTTTTTTTAAAGTGGTGTGTAGTGAGGTGATACTTGTCCGAGGAGATGATGTACGTCGCAGTGAGATGATGCCGCTGTCCTCCGGGTACCACATGATGAGGCAGAAAAGTCATTAATTTCCAAAACTTTTTTTTCGCTAAAATGTCGTAAGGGGGGGGGACCCTTCCAAAAAGACAAAAAATAAAAACGGTGGATGGCCCAGGTGGGCCTTGTTATCTAATCACCTGTCGCCTTTATTAGCAGCAGCCGGAACGAGACACGTTGTTGGCGTTGGAGGGGGAAATTGTGGGGACAAGACGGGGATAAGACAGAGAGACAAAAGCAACAACAGCAAACACAACAACAACAACAACAACAACAACAACAATAGAGCAACATCAGCAAACAGGATATGTACAAATATGATGGTAAAAGTGATAGCAAAGTAGCAGTTAGCGAAATAAATAATAATACAGAAATGACAATGAGCATTATTACACTACAAATGGAGCAATATGAATACCAATAGAAATAGCGCTATTGGTAATGAACAATACCAATAATTTACCTTTATTATCAACAATACAGTTGTTCAAATGCAACAATACATATACGTAATGATAACTAGAGATGCAAAAGAATGCAGAAAAATGGAGGGGAAGAAAGAGAAGCAACCTATATTAACCTTGTAGATTGTTATAGGATAAATAGGTTAAGCTTTGTCAGTGTGCCATGTGTTACCCAGTTTACCCTAGGGCAACAAAGTTAATATATTTGATGAAACGTGATTATGTGCATGAGTGTGTGTATGTATATGTACTTGTACATGTACAGTATGTGTATATGTATGTTTGTACAGTGAATGTATATGTACAGTATGTGTATATGTATGTTTGTACAGTGAATGTACATGTACAGTATGTGTATGTATGTTTGTACAGTGAATGTATATGTACAGTATGTGGACCGTATTTTTTGGAGTATAAGTCGCACCGGCCGAAAATGCATAATAAAGAAGGAAAAAAACATATATAAGTCGCACTGGAGTATAAGTCGCATTTTTTGAGGAAATGTATTTGATAAAAGCCAACACCAAGAATAAACATTTGAAAGGCAATTTAAAATAAATAAAGAATATTGAACAATAGGCTGAATAAGTGTACGTTACACTGCAAAAACTTAAACATCTCCAATAAGGGTGACATTTGCTTATTTTCTGTCTGATAAGATAATTCTTCTCACTAAGCAGATTTTATGTTAGAGTGTTTTACTTGTTTTAAGGGTTTTGGTCCTAAATGATCTCAGTAAGATATTACAGCTTGTTGCTGAGATTTGATGACCTATATTGAGTAAAACATGCTTGAAACTAGAATATCAACTGTTGCAAAGCTGTGTCATCAACACTCACAAGTATAAAACTACTTTTTAAAGTAATAATTTCTTATTTCAAGCATGAAAAAAAATAAGGATTTTGACACAATTGTGTCTCATAATTAAAACAGATGGCAGCCAAATGGACTTTGCTGTTTTATTTTCAATGAAACAATAGAAAAGATGTACTCATATAGTAGTACAGTTGGCACAGTACAGTAAACTGACAGTTAATATTTAAACATTTAACATTTCAAACTATTTTGAACAGAAATAGTTCATGCACATTCAGATAAATTCTTCAAAATTACATTTAAAAAAATGTTGGCCGGGGGCCGGGCTGTATATATGCGCACTAAGTGACTGAAAGAGCACGCACTTGGCGCGATGATGTCATGTTATCCATGGAAAAATGCATTTTTAGACCATATGATTTGCCTGAG
Source organism: Entelurus aequoreus (assembly GCF_033978785.1). Classification (NCBI taxonomy): domain Eukaryota; kingdom Metazoa; phylum Chordata; class Actinopteri; order Syngnathiformes; family Syngnathidae; genus Entelurus; species Entelurus aequoreus. Next base: position 8,445,631 of record NC_084745.1, read on the forward strand.
CGGCTAGGAAACACAGAGAGTAACAAGCGGTTGCCTTGTTGCCTTTCCATTAAGAACAATAAACTAGTTTTTAGTATAAGTTTGCTGGTTTCAAGAAATGTAATGCCGAGCGCATATCATTATGTCAAGATAATGGCACTAGCATTTACTTAATTTAATAATATTTTTCAACATATTGAGCAAAAAGGTCTTTTTTTTTCTACCAAGAAAAGTGCACTTGTTATTAGTGAGAATATTCTTATTTTAAGGTATTTGTGGGTTCATTGAGGTTAGCTAATTTGACTTGTTTTGGAAAGTCTTGACAAGCCCAATTTTCTTGTTCTATTGGCAGATAATTTTGCTTAGTTCAAATAAAACACCCCTAATTTTTGTTTGTTTTTTTTTACACAAAAAATAAAAAAACTGTCTTGCTTCAACAGCACAATACTGGTCCTGTAAATGTAGAAGACATCGCAAAACCTCTTCTAGAGTCCCGAAAAAACCCAAAAATGGCAGAAAATTTATATTTTTCCTAAATGTTTTTCGCTAAAATGTCGTAACCCTTACACAGAAATTAAAAAACGGTCTTGCTTCAACAGTGCAATACTGGTCCTTCAGTTGTAGAAGATATCTCAAAACCTTATCTAGAGTCCCAACAAAACCCAAAAATGCCAGAAAATGTATATTTTTCCAAAACTTTTTCCAGTTAAAATGTCGTAACCCTTACACAAAGATTAAAAAAATGGTCTTGCTTCAACAGCACAATACTGGTCCTTTTAGTTGTAGAAAACATCTCAAAACCTTATCTAGAGTCCCAACAAAACCCAAAAATGCCAGAAAATTTATATTTTTCCAAAACTTTTTCCCGTTTAAACGTTGTAACCCTTACACAAAAATAAAAAAAACTGTCTTGCTTTAACAGCACAATACTGGTCCTTTAGTTGTAGAAGACATCTCAAAACCTCATCTAGAGTCCTGACAAAATCCAAAAATGCCAGAAAATGTATATTTTTCCCAAACTTTTTTTTGCTAAAATGTTGTAAAACCTTACACAAAAAATAAACAAACTGTCTTGCTTCAACAGCACAATACTGGTCCTGTAGTTGTAGAAGTCATCTCAAAACCTCATCTAGAGTCCCGACAAAACCCAAAAATGGCAGAAAATTTATTTTTTTCCCCAAATGTTTTTCGCTAAAATGTCATAACCCTTACACAGAAATTAAAAAACGGTCTTACTTCAACAGCGCAATACTGGTCCTTCAGTTGTAGAAGACATCTCAAAACCTCATCTAGAGTCCCAACAAAACCCAAAAATGGCAGAAAATGTATATTTTTCCAAAACTTTTTCCCGTTAAAATGTCATAAACCTTACACAAAGATTTAAAAAACTGTCTTGCTTCAACAGCACAATACTGGTCCTTCAGTTGTAGAAGACATCTCAAAACCTCATCTAGAGTCGCGACAAAACCCAAAAAAGGCAGAAAATTAATATTTTTCCAAAACTTTTTCCTGTTAAAATGTCGTAACCCCTTACACAAAAATAAAAAAAACTGTCTTGCTTTAACAGCACAATACTGGTCCTGTAGTTGTAGAAGACATCTCAAAACCTCATCTAGAGTCCCGACAAAACCCAAAAATGGCAGAAATTTTTTATTTTTCCCCCAAATGTTTTTTGCTAAAATGTCATAACCCTTACACAGAAATTAAAAAACGGTCTTGATTCAACAGCACAATTCTGGTCCTTCAGTTGTAGAAGACATCTCAAAACCTTATCTAGAGTCCCGACAAAACCCAAAAATGGCAGAAAATTTATATTTTCCCAAAACTTTTTCCCATTAAAATGTCGTAACCCTTACACAAAGATTAAAAAAACCGGTCTTGCTTCAACAGCATATTACTGGTCCTGTAGTTGTAGAAGACATCTCAAAACCTCATCTAGAGTCCCGACAAAACCCAAAAATGGCAGAAAATGTATTTTTGCCCAAATGTTTTTCGCTAAAATGTCATAACCCTTACACAGAAATTAAAAAACTGTCTTACTTCAACAGCACAATACTGGTCCTTCAGTTGTAGAAGACATCTCAAAACCTCATCTAGTCGCGACAAAACCCAAAAAAGGCAGAAAATTAATATTTTTCCAAAACTTTTTCCCGTTAAAATGTCGTAACCCTTACACAAAAATAAAAAAAACTGTCTTGCTTTAACAGCACAATACTGGTCCTTTAGTTGTAGAAGACATCTCACAGTGTATATGAGGCATAAATAACCAACTGAGAACGTGCCTGGTATGTTAACGTAACATATTATGGTAAGAGTCATTCAAATAACTATAACATATAGAACATGCTATACGTTTACCAAACAATCTGTCACTCCTAATCGCTAAATCCCATGAAATCTTATACGTCTAGTCTCTTACGTGAATGAGCTAAATAATATTATTTGATATTTCACGCTAATGTGTTAATAATTTCACACATAAGTCGCTTCTGAGTATAAGTCGCAAACCACGAAAAAAAACTGCGACTTATAGTCCGAAAAATACGGTATGTGAGATTCGTTTTCAGGAGCATATAAAATACATAGAGAGAAATTTCGGTCATCTTTAAAGGCCTACTGAAATGCGATTTTCTTATTTAAACGGGGATAGCAAGTCCATTCTATGTGTCATACTTGATCATTTCGCGATATTGCCATATTTTTGCTGAAAGGATTTAGTAGAGAACATTGACGATAAAGTTCGCTGATAATAAAAGCCTTGCCTGTACCGGAAGTAGCGTGACGTCACAGGTTGTGGAGCGCCTCACATCTGCACATTGTTTACAATCATGGCCACCAGCAGCGAGAGCGATTCGGACCGAGAAAGCGACGATTTCCCCATTAATTTGAGCGAGGATGAAAGATTTGTGGATGAGGAAAGTGAGAGTGAAGGACTAGAGGGCAGTGGAAGCGATTCAGATAGGGAAGACGCTGTGAGAGGCGGGTGGGACCTGATATTCAGCTGGGAATGACTAAAAGAGTAAATAAACACAAGACATATATATACTCTATTAGCCACAACACAACCAGGCTTATATTTAATATGCCACAAATTAATCCGGCATAACAAACACCTCCCACCTCCCGTCCATAAAACCCGCCAATACAACTCAAACACCCGCACAACACACTCAATCCCACAGCCCAAAGTACCGTTCACCTCCCCAAAGTTCATACAGCACATACACTACCGTTCAAAAGTTTGGGGTCACATTGAAATGTCCTTATTTTTGAAGGAAAAGCACTGTACTTTTCAATGAAGATAACTTTAAACTAGTCTTAACTTGAAAGAAATACACTCTATACATTGCTAATGTGGTAAATGACTATTCTAGCTGCAAATGTCTGGTTTTTGGTGCAATATCTACATAGGTGTATAGAGGCCCATTTCCAGCAACTATCACTCCAGTGTTCTAATGGTACAATGTGTTTACTCATTGGCTCAGAAGGCTAATTGATGATTAGAAAACCCTTGTGCAATCATGTTCACACATCTGAAAACAATTTAGCTCGTTACAGAAGCTACAAAACTGGCCTTCCTTTGAGCAGATTGAGTTTCTGGAGCATCACATTTGTGGGGTCAATTAAACGCTCAAAATGGCCAGAAAAAGAGAACTTTCATCTGAAACTCGACAGTCTATTCTTGTTCTTAGAAATGAAGGCTATCCCACAAAATTGTTTGGGTGACCCCAAACTTTTGAACGGTAGTGTATATTTCCCCAAAGTCCCCAAAGTTACGTACGTGACACGCACATAGCGGCACGCACGTACGGGCAAGCGATCAAATGTTTGGAAGCCGCAGCTGCGTACTCACGCTACCGTGTGTAGTGGATTGTCCGAAGCTTAAGCAGGCAACAAAAGTAGTTTAGTACAACAAATTTATTTACCCATTATCAGAAGTGCAGGTTGAATTGAGTTGGTCGGGCAGACAAACCACAAGTTACTCCGGAGCCAACAAGACACACACAAGCCAAAATCACCCCCGAGTTCCGGTCTTCTGCCATTTTTTATATGTCTGTTGTGCGTCATCGTTCCTTATCTAATGCGTCAATGTCGTGTTTTGCTTTTCCTATCTGTTCCATAACAACTCGAATCCTTTAGACAGTCAACACGTTCTATAGACAGGTTGGCACGACTTAATATTCACTTTTGTCCCACAACTGGTCCATTCAATGGCACAAAAATACAAGAGTATTGAAAATGAGCGGACATTCTTAAAAGACAAGAAATATAGGTCAAAAGGTCAGAAATTCTACTACACGTGTCTGCGTATCCAACTCAAAGTCCTCCTGGTAAGAGTCGCTGTTGTCCCAGTTCTCCACAGGCCAATGGTAAAGCTTGACTGTCATCTTTCGGGAATGTAAACAATGAAACACCGGCTGGGTCGTTTTTTTTATAGGGTGCCATTTGGACTTCATAACTTGTAAAAAATAAATAGTTGATTTACCAATATTTTTATGTTCTATTGTATACATGACATATGTAACTTGCTGAAAAACATATTGGTCGAACTCAGGCACCTAAATCATAGTATATTTAGCTATATTAATGAGAGGTGACACACGGGATATGTCCATATGTACTTTTAACACCAATGTATTTGCTGTATATGATATTTTGCAACAGCAGTGATGATTAACCAAGAATTATGAAAGAAACTGCTGTTGAATGCATAATAGCACTACATATACATTGTGATAAGTCAACATTACTATATACATGTCCACTCTGTTAGGTTGATGTCCACCGTGTTAGTTGAATGAGGCTAACACGGTGGACACTAACACGGTGGACATTTTGAGCTAAAGTTAGCCTTCAGCCTGCCTGTGTTAACATAACAGCTAGCATGGACTTGAATAATTGTTAAGAAATCTATAATTTCACACAAACATGTTTTGAAAAATTTCAATTTGATTGATCTCCTTATTATTTAGGCCTAACAGAGTGGACACGTTATGTTCAACCACATTAAATTCACTTCATAAAAACATCAACATCAGATAGTAAGAGAGCTAAAAAACCACAGCTTACCAGAGTTGAGTTTCCCGCCACTGGTGTGATGTTACCTGATGAGAATGATGTCACTGACAAATGTGGTTGTTTTCTTAAAGGGACAGTAACGCAACTTAACAGAGTGGACAGCGACCACAGGGACAGACATAGAACCTTATTTTTTTGTAATTCTTTTTTGCGATTTTGATAATATACACCATATGACTAAAGAGAGCTTGTCTATGATAATTATATCATAACAAAAAAAAATTAAAAATATATGTTTTTATTTGTTATTTTCTAGATTAAAGTTGAATAAACAGCACCAGGGACATGGCAAAATCGCATAATAGAACTTTAACAAAAGCTTTAAAAAATATATATTCTAATGTTTGAAGCCCATATCACTGTATTTATGATAGACAACAATTTACCATACACAAAGAAACTAATGGAATGAGCAATTGTAAATATTTTGAGAAAATATGACATGATTTATACTGGGGACGCAAAAGGCACCATATAAAAAAAATGACCCGGCTACGTGTTTGTGTTGCTGCAGCCGGCCGCTAATACACCGCTTCCCACCTACAGCTTTCTTCTTTGCTGTCTTCATTTGTTCATTGAACAAATTGCAAAAGATTCACCAACACAGATGTCCAGAATACTGTGGAATTTTGCGATGGAAACAGACGACTTAATAGCTGGCCACAATGGTGTCCCTAAAATGTCCGCTACAATCCGTGACGTCACGCGCAAACGTCATCATACCGAGACGTATTCAGCAGGATAATTTGCGGGAAATTTAAAATTGCACTTTATTATAAGTTAACCCGGCCGTATTGGCATGTGTTGCAATGTTAAGATTTCATCATTGATATATAAACTATCAGACTGCGTGGTCGGTAGTAGTGGCTTTCAGTAGGCCTTTAACATCCTCATTCATCTTGAGAGCCACACAAGCCTGACTTCCAGGCCGCCCATAATTCCCCCCCACGTACTGATAGGATATTACAAACAATGTGGGATAACGGCGTGTCTTTTGTTAAAAAACACTGAGATTTATGGCACCATTTGTCTGAAATAGAGCCGGCAAAGTTTCCGGGGGTTTGTGATCCCAGCCAAGGCTGTGTTGCGTGGAAGTCCCCTGGGATGGAAATAATCCGTGCACCATGGAGCAGGGGGAGGGCACTTTTTATCCTTCACTGATATGCCCCCTACCATCTCCTCAGTCATCATCCCCGGAGGGCTGCTATATCATTTTTACTGCAACGCCAACTTGGATGCGCCTCCCTTGCCAAGTGTCATTGTCACAGTTACGATGATGAGGGTGGGCGCCACCCGACAACCTCAAAGACGTTTACGACGACACTTTCGGTTTATTTATGGCTGCCATTGTCCTCAATGTGCTTATCATTTTGATAACGGCATGAATATTCTAGGTGATTGACACAATTACGCTCATTAGTTTTCAGATTGCTGCTGGTCTCAGTTGGAATTGATGACAAGTCTTCAAGCAATCGACATGCTTGTTGCTTGCTTTGTGTTATATAGTCCATAAGTACGCACCCATTAATAGCTGGTATTGTTCCAGTGTTCTATATCAGGCATTCTCAAACTGTGCTGGTACGCCGGCACCATCTAGTGGTACGCCGACGAATCACTTCATCAAGTATTCAAACACAGTGTTACTGTTTAAACCAGGGGTCACCAACCTTTTTGAAAGCAAGAGCTACTTCTTGGGTAGTGATTAATGCGAAGGGCTACCAGTTTGATACACACTTAAATAAATTGCCAGAAATAGCCAATTTGCTCAATTTACCTTTAACTCTATGTTATTATTAATAATTAATGATATTTACACTTAATTGAACGGTTCAAAAGAGGAGAAAACACGAAAAAAAATTACAATTAAATTTTGAAACATAGTTTATCTTCAATTTCGACTCTTTAAAATTCAAAATTGAACCGAAAAAAAGAAGAGAAAAACTAGCTAATTCGAATCGTTTTGAAAAAATTAAAAAAAGAATTTATGGAACATCATTAGTAATTTTTCCTGATTAAAATTAATTTTAGAATTTTGATGACATGTTTTAAATAGGTTAAAATCCAATCTGCACTTTGTTAGAATATATAACAAATTGGACCAAGCTATATTTCTAACAAATCATTATTTCTTCTAGATTTTCCAGAACAAAAATTTTAAAAGAAATTCAAAATACTTTGAAACAAGATTTAAATTTGATTCTACAGATTTTCTAGATTTGCCAGAATAATTTTTTTGAATTTTAATCATAATAAGTTTGAAGAAATATTTCACAAATATTCTTCGTCGAAAAAACAGAAGCTAAAATGAAGAATTAAATTAAAATGTATTTGTTATTCTTTACAATAATTTAAAAAAAAAAATTACTTGAACATTGATTTAAATTGTCAGGAAAGAAGAGGAAGGAATTTAAAAGGTAAAAAGGTATATGTGTTTAAAAATCCTAAAATAATTTTTAAGGTTGTATTTTTTCTCTAAAATCGTCTTTCTGAAAGTTATAAGAAGCAAAGTAAAAAAAATAATGAATTTATTTAAACAAGTAAAGACCAAGTCTTTAAAATATTTTCTTGGATTTTCAAATTCTATTTGAGTTTTGTCTCTCTTAGAATTAAAAATGTCGAGCAAAGCGAGACCAGCTTGCTAGTAAATAAATAAAATTTAAAAAATAGAGGCAGCTCACTGGTAAGTGCTGCTATTTGAGCTATTTTTAGAACAGGCCAGCGGGCTACTCATCTGGTCCTTACGGGCTACCTGGTGCCCGCGGGCACCGCGTTGGTTACCCCTGGTTTAAACTGTGTTTAATGTTACAAAAAAATTAAATATTCAAAACCCAAAACCAGTGAAGTTGGCACGTTGTGTAAATGGTAAATAAAAACAAAATACAAACCCCGTTTCCGTATGAGTTGGGAAATGGTGTTAGATGTAAATATAAACGGAATACAATGATTTGCAAATCATTTTCAACCCATATTCAGTTGAATATGCTACAAAGACAACATATTTGATGTTCAAACTGATAAAGTTTTTTTTTTTTTGCAAATAATCATTAAAGGCCTACTGAAATGAATTTTTTTTATTTAAACGGGGATAGCAGATCTATTCTATGTGTCATACTTGATCATTTCGCGATATTGCCATATTTTTGCTGAAAGGATTTAGTATAGAACAACGACGATAAAGATTGCAACTTTTGGTATCTGATAAAAAAGCCAAAGCTGCATACTCACAGTAGCACGTCTGCGTCTTTGTCATCCAAATCAAAGTAATCCTGGTAAGAGTCTGTGTTGTCCCAGTTCTCTACAGGCGTCTGTGTATCGAAGTCAAAAGTCCTCCTGGTTAGAGTCTCTGTTATCCGAGTTCTTCCATCTTGACTGCATCTTTCGGGAATGTAAACAAAGAAGCGCCGGCTGTGTACTGTTGTGGCTGACTACGTTCGAAAAATACGTCCATTTCGCACAGACAACTTTCTTCTTTGCTTGCTCAGCTTCCTTCTCCATAATGCAATGAACATGATTGAAACAGATTCACGAACACAGATGTCCAGAATACTGTGGAATTATGAAATGAAAACAGAGCTTTTTCGTATTGGCTTCAATGTGGAAGGCATACCCGTGTTCGCCGGGCAACGTCACGCGCATACGTCATCCTCAGAGGCGTTTCGAACCGTAAGTTTAGCGGCAAATTTAAAATGTCACTTTATAAGTTAACCCGGCCGTATTGGCATGTGTTATAATGTTAAGATTCCATCATTGATGTATAAACTATCAGACTGCGTGGTCGGTAGTAGTGGGTTTCAGTGGGCCTTTAACTTTAGAATTTGATGCCAGCAACACGTGACAAAGAAGTTGGGAAAGGTGGCAATAAATACTGATAAAGTTGAGGAATGCTCATCAAACACTTATTTGGAACATCCCACAGGTGAACAGGCTAATTGGGAACAGGTGGGTGCCATGATTGGGTATAAAAGTAGATTCCATGAAATGCTCAGTCATTCACAAACAAGGACGGGGCGAGGGTCACCACTTTGTCAACAAATGCGTGAGCAAATGGTTGAACAGTTTAAGAAAAACCTTTCTCAACCAGCTTTTGCAAGGAATTTAGGGATTTCACCATCTACGCTCCGTAATATCATCAAAGGGTTCAGAGAATCTGGAGAAATCACTGCACGTAAGCAGCTAAGCCCGTGACCTTCGATCTCTCAGGCTGTACTGCATCAACAAGCGACATCAGTGTGTAAAGGATATCACCACATGGGCTCAGGAACACTTCAGAAACCCCCTGTCAGTAACTACAGTTGGTCGCTACATCTATAAGTGCAAATCAAAACTCTATGCAAGGCGAAAACCGTTTATCAACAACACCCAGAAACGCCGTCGGATTCGCTCATCTAAGATGGACTGATGCAAAGTGGAAAAGTGTTCTGTGGTCTGACGAGTCCACATTTCAAATTGTTTTTGGAAACTGAGGACGTCGTGTCCTCCGGAACAAGGAGGAAAAGAACCATCCGGCTTGTTCTAGGCGCAAAATGGAAAAGCCAGCATCTGTGATGGTATGGTGGTGTATTAGTGCCCAAGGAATGGGTAACTTACACATCTGTGAAGGCACCATTAATGCTGAAAGGTACATACAGGTTTTGGAGCAACATATGTTGCCATCCAAGCAACGTTATCATGGACGCCCCTGCTTATTTCAGCAAGACAATGCCAAGCCATGTGTTACATCAACGTGGCTTCATAGTAAAAGAGTGTGGGTACTAGACTGGCCTGCCTGTAGTCCAGACCTGTCTCACATTGAAAATGTGTGGCGCATTATGAAGCCTAAAATAGCACAAGGGAGACCCCCGGACTGTTGAACAACTTAAGCTGTACATCAAGCAAGAATGGGATAGAATTCCACCTGTAAAGCTTAAAAAATTGGCCTCCTTAGTTCCCAAACGTTAACGTTAAAACGTTAAAAGGAAAGGCTATATAGCACAGTGGTAACATTTTTATTTTCAGTATCAAATGTTTAAAGACAGTCAAATAAATGTTTATAGTTGAAATATGGACTAACATTTTTAGGGAATTTTAGGCAAATTGATGCATTATAAATTTGTTCTCTTACAAACTAAAAACAATGTTAATAAAGTTGTCGATTTATGTTTCTTTCATTTTTGTTTTCTTTAATGTTAATAAGGGTACAATGTTATGCAGAGGTGTACTTATAACAATTTAATAAACAAATGATACTATTAAGGATTGGATAGGATATAATCTATGTATCCCACTTAGCAAAGCTACCTTGTGTAGATAGAGTTGACAAGAAGTAAATATTTTTACAGTATACATTTTAAAGTATATTTTTTAAGTAATATTTATTTTCATTTCCATCAACGTTTGAACAGCAATAGCAATTTCCGTGCAAACAATGAAGTGAAAACAAGGCCAAAAAGCTACATTTTGGTTTCATCTGACCACAGAACTTTCCTCCAGAAGGTCTTATCTTTGTCCATGTGATGTCAGATGAAACAAAAATGGAGCTGTTTGGCCACAATACCCAGCAATATGTTTGGAGGAGAAAAGGGGATGCCTTTAATCCCAGGAACACCACTTCTACCGTCAAGCATGGTGGTGGTAGTATTATGCGCTGGGCCTGTTTTGCTGCCAATGGAACTGTTGCTTTACAGAGAGTAAATGGGGCAATGAAAAAGGAGCATTACCTCCAAATTCTTCAGGACAAGCGAAAATCATCAGCCCGGAGGTTGGGTCTTGGGCGCAGTTGGGTGTTCCAACAGGACAATGACCCCAAACACATGTCAAAAGTGGTAAAGGAATGGCTAAATCAGGCTCCCAGTCTGTGGAACGCTCTCCCTGACCACCTGAGGGCACCACAGACTGTGGATGCTTTTAAAAAAAGGCTTAAAAACCCTTCTTTTTAAAAAAGCCTTTTTTTTAGATATATGCATACTAGTTCTAGCTATTTGGCTGTTCTAGTTTTTATTTGTATGTATTTTTTATTATCTTTTTATTTAAAAATTTTTAATAAACTGTAGCACTTTGAGGTTGTTTACTCAATGTAAAGTGCTTTTTATTTTGGAATGGCCTTCCCAAAGTCCTGACTTAAACGTGTGGACAATGCTGAAGAAACAAGTCCATGTCAGAAACCCAACAGATTTAGCTGAACTGCACCGATTTTGTCAAGAGGAGTGGTCAAGAATTCAAGCAGAAGCTTGTGGATGGCTACCAAAAGCGCCTTATTGCAGTGAAACTTGCCAAGGGACATGTAAGCAAATATTAACATTGCTGTATGTATACTTTTGACCCAGCACATTTTCAGTAGACCCATAATGAATTCATAAAAGAACCAAACTTCATGGATGTTTTTTTTTACCAACAAGTATGTGCTCCAATCACTCTATCACAAAACAATAAGAGTTGTAGTGTGGTGGAAGGTCCGAATCTTAAACAGCAACAAAAGTGAATTTAGTACAAAAGTTTTATTTACCCATAATCAAATGGTACAAGGTTGGATTGAATTGTCATGCAAACAGACAACTTCCTCTGGAGACGTTGGATGACTCGAGAATCATGCGAATCATACATAGACTTGGTCTACTTGGCCATTTATGTGTTTCCCTCGTGTGTCAAGGTCCCGTTGTTTTGGACCTGTTTATTCTGCAACCTCCTTGAATCCTTTAGCCATAACAAACAATCAAAACATTTTGTACAATGGTCAGGCCGACCATATAGTCAACTTTAACCCACATATGCTCCTTTCGATGGTTCAGAACAGAAAAAAAGAGAAACGAGCAGACATTCCACTACTTTCTTAATGCTTTTCGACCTCGCCCTCTTTCCGGACTTTGACAGACACCAAATATGGTACAGAAGGTCAGAAATTCCACCACATACCCCCCCTTATCCTGTTCGTGATGCCAATTTTATGTGGTGGAAGGTCCGAATCTTAAACAGCAACAAAAGTGAATTTAGTACAAAAGTTTTATTTACCCATAATCAAATGGTACAAGGTTGGATTGAATTGTCATGCAAACAGACAACGTCCTCTGGAGACGTTGGATGAATCGAGAATCATGCGAATCATACATAGACTTGGTCTACTTGGCCATTTATGTGCTTCCCTCGTGTGTCAAGGTCCAGTTGTTTTGGACCTGTTTATTCTGCAACCTCCTTGAATCCTTTAGCCATAACAAACAATCAAAACATTTTGTACAATGGTCAGGCCGACCATATATTCAACTTTAACCCACATATGCTCCTTTCGATGGTTCAGAACAGAAAAAAAGAGAAACGAGCAGACATTCCACTACTTTCTTAATGCTTTTCGACCTCGCCCTCTTTCCGAACTTTGACCGACACCAAATATGGTACAGAAGGTCAGAAATTCCACCACATACCCCCCCCTTATCCTGTTCGTGACGCCAATTTTATGTGGTGGAAGGTCCGAATCTTAAACAGCAACAAAAGTGAATTTAGTACAAAAGTTTTATTTACCCATAATCAAATGGTACATGGTTGGATTGAATTGTCATGCAAACAGACAACTTCCTCTGGAGACGTTGGATGAATCGAGAATCATGCGAATCATACATAGACTTGGTCTATTTGGCCATTTATGTGTTTCCTTCGTGTGTCAAGGTCCCGTTGTTTTGGACCTGTTTATTCTGCAACCTCCTTGAATCCTTTAGCCATAACAAACAATCAAAACATTTTGTACAATGGTCAGGCCGACCATATATTCAACTTTAACCCACATATGCTCCTTTCGATGGTTCAGAACAGAAAAAAAGAGAAACGAGCAGACATTGCACTACTTTCTTAATGCTTTTCGACCTCGCCCTCTTTCCGGACTTTGACAGACACCAAATATGGTACAGAAGGTCAGAAATTCCACCACATACCCCCCCTTATCCTGTTCGTGACGCCAATTTTATGTGGTGGAAGGTCCGAATCTTAAACAGCAACAAAAGTGAATTTAGTACAAAAGTTTTATTTACCCATAATCAAATGGTACAAGGTTGGATTGAATTGTCATGCAAACAGACAACTTCCTCTGGAGACGTTGGATGACTCGAGAATCATGCGAATCATACATAGACTTGGTCTACTTGGCCATTTATGTGCTTCCCTCGTGTGTCAAGGTCCAGTTGTTTTGGACCTGTTTATTCTGCAACCTCCTTGAATCCTTTAGCCATAACAAACAATCAAAACATTTTGTACAATGGTCAGGCCGACCATATATTCAACTTTAACCCACATATGCTCCTTTCGATGGTTCAGAACAGAAAAAAAGAGAAACGAGCAGACATTCCACTACTTTCTTAATGCTTTTCGACCTCGCCCTCTTTCCGAACTTTGACCGACACCAAATATGGTACAGAAGGTCAGAAATTCCACCACATACCCCCCCTTATCCTGTTCGTGACGCCAATTTTATGTGGTGGAAGGTCCGAATCTTAAACAGCAACAAAAGTGAATTTAGTACAAAAGTTTTATTTACCCATAATCAAATGGTACATGGTTGGATTGAATTGTCATGCAAACAGACAACTTCCTCTGGAGACGTTGGATGAATCGAGAATCATGCGAATCATACATAGACTTGGTCTATTTGGCCATTTATGTGTTTCCTTCGTGTGTCAAGGTCCCGTTGTTTTGGACCTGTTTATTCTGCAACCTCCTTGAATCCTTTAGCCATAACAAACAATCAAAACATTTTGTACAATGGTCAGGCCGACCATATATTCAACTTTAACCCACATATGCTCCTTTCGATGGTTCAGAACAGAAAAAAAGAGAAACGAGCAGACATTGCACTACTTTCTTAATGCTTTTCGACCTCACCCTCTTTCCGGACTTTGACAGACACCAAATATGGTACAGAAGGTCAGAAATTCCACCACATACCCCCCCCTTATCCTGTTCGTGACGCCAATTTTATGTGGTGGAAGGTCCGAATCTTAAACAGCAACAAAAGTGAATTTAGTAAAAAAGTTTTATTTACCCATAATCAAATGGTACAAGGTTGGATTGAATTGTCATGCAAACAGACAACTTCCTCTGGAGACGTCGGATGACTCGAGAATCATGCGAATCATACATAGACTTGGTCTATTTGGCCATTTATGTGTTTCCTTCGTGTGTCAAGGTCCCGTTGTTTTGGACCTGTTTATTCTGCAACCTCCTTGAATCCTTTAGTCATAACAAACAATCAAAACATTTTGTACAATGGTCAGGCCGACCATATATTCAACTTTAACCCACATATGCTCCTTTCGATGGTTCAGAACAGAAAAAAAGAGAAACAAGCAGACATTCCACTACTTTCTTAATGCTTTTCGACCTCGCCCTCTTTCCGGACTTTGACAGACACCAAATATGGTACAGAAGGTCAGAAATTCCACCACATACCCCCCTTATCCTGTTCGTGACGCCAATTTTATGTGGTGGAAGGTCCGAATCTTAAACAGCAACAAAAGTGAATTTAGTAAAAAAGTTTTATTTACCCATAATCAAATGGTACATGGTTGGATTGAATTGTCATGCAAACAGACAACTTCCTCCGGAGACGTTGGATGAATCGAGAATCATGCAAATCATACATAGACTTGGTCTACTTGGCCATTTATGTGTTTCCCTCGTGTGTCAAGGTCCCGTTGTTTTGGACCTGTTTATTCTGCAACCTCCTTGAATCCTTTAGCCATAACAAACAATCAAAACATTTTGTACAATGGTCAGGCCGACCATATATTCAACTTTAACCCACATATGCTCCTTAGATGGTTCTGAACAGAAAAAAAGAGAAACAAGCAGACATTCCACTACTTTCTTAATGCTTTTCAACCTCGCCCTTCCAAATATGGTAAAGAAGATCAGAAATTCCACCACAGTAGAAATGATTGTAAACTCAAGACAGCCATGACATCATGTTCTTTACAAGTGTATGTACACTTTTGACCACGACTGTATATCACTGCTTCCTCTGCACAACCGGGGACCGTTCAAGGCTGGTTCAATGTTGCCGCAGCGTAACGATTGTAAAAGTGTGTCTCCGACTGGTGTGGTCTCACGTTGGGTCCACGGAAGTGAAATGTCAAGGGGACACGCTGCTTTGTGTTCAGTTTGACGTGTGAAATAGACAATTTGTGTCTGAAGGCTCTTTTGTAAACATTGCTCCGCAGGAAGCCGCATGCCCAGCGAACATTAGCGACTAACCAGGACCTTCTGTTTGGGTTCTGCTCTGCGTCACCTTGAGTTTGGAGCAGGTCTGCCTCCTTTCCACCCAATAAAACTACTTTTTTCTCGCTCTCCCCCGCCTTCCAGCAGCAACTCACGTTCTTTCTATTTACCTGGCCCGTGAGTCGATGCTCCACTTAGTTGTCCGTAGATCAATCCTGGGCCTCTTCAGCTAATTGTTGCGAGCCATGTGTGCTTCATCCCAGCGGGGGTCGGGGGGCGGGGGGGGGCATGATCCATCAGTGGATCGATGGTATCGGCGTGTGGAAGTCTGCATGTCTTGACATGTGTTTATCACAAAGCTGCAGCGAGGAGCGGTTATTAGTTGCCTTGATGGATGGGTCTGCCTCTACGAGAAAACGCCGAAAAAAATGATGAAATTGTAAACTTTGAGTCAACTAAATGTGATTGGCAACACTAAATGGTCCCTAGTGTGTGAATGTGAGTGTGGATGTTGTCCGTCTATCTGTGTTGGCCCTGTGATGAGGTGGCGACTTGTCCAGGGTGTACCCCGCCTTCCGAGATAGGCTCCAGCACACTGCAAAAAGTCAGTGTTCAAAAACAAGGAAAAAAGATACAAAAATTAGGGGTATTTTACTTGAACTAAGCAAAATTATCTGCCAATAGAACAAGAAACTTTGGCTTGTCAAGACTTTCCAAAACAAGTCAAATTAGCTAACCTCAATGAACCCCAAAATACCTTAAAATAAGTATATTCTCACTAATAACAAGTGCACTTTTCTTGGTAGAAAAAACAAATATGAGACCTTTTTTCTCAGTATTTTGAAAAACAATCTTAAATTAAGTAAATGCTAGCGCCATTATCTTGACATAATGATATGCGCTCGGCATTACATTTCTTGAAACCAGCAAACTTTTAATAAAAACTAGTTTATTTTTCTTAATGGAAAGGCAACAAGGCAACCGCTTGTTACTCTCGGGGTCTACGAGCCGCTCAGGCAAATCATATTGTCTAAAAATGCATTTTTCCATCGATAACATGACATCATCGCGCCAAGTGCGTGCTCTTTCAGTCAATTAGTGCGCAAGGAATATATATATATATATATATATATATATATATATATATATATATATATATATATATATATATATTTTTTTTTTTTTTTTTTTTTTTTTTAATTGTAATTTTGAAGAATTTATCTGAATGTGCATGAACTAATTCTGTTCAAAATTGTTTGAAATGTCAAATGTTTAAATATTAACTGTCAGTTTACTGTGCCAACTGTACTACTATAAGAGTACATATTTTCTACTGTTTCATTGAAAATTAAACAGCAAAGTCAATTTGGCTGTCATCTGTTTTAATTATGAGACACAATTGTGTCAAAATCATGATTTTTTTTCATGCTTGAAATAAGACATTTTTACTTTGAAAAAACAGTTTTATACTTGTGAGTGTTGATGACACAGCTTTGCAACACTTAATATTCTATTTTCAAGCATGTTTTACTCAATATAGGTCATCAAATCTCAGCAACAAGCTGTAATATCTTACTGAGATCATTTAGGACCAAAACCCTTAAAACAAGTAAAACACTCTAACATAAAATCTGCTTAGTAAGAAGAATTATCTTATCAGACAGAAAATAAGCAAATATCACCCTTATTTGAGATATTCAATCTTACTTAGATTTCAGTTTTTGCAGTGTAAAAGTAGCAATTCTTCACAAAAATACTCAAGTATGTCGCAATAAAAAATACCCTAACAAGTAGGATTCCTGGAATCTTGGAAAAAAATGGAATTTTTCCAGTTCAAAAAATAACTTTGTTTTTTTTCCTGATTAAAAGGAATGTTTGGACGGTGGAACGGTTGAAGTGGGTTGAAAAATGTGGGAGGAGTAGTCGCCAGAAAAAAGGGTGAAAATAGGGCTTTGGAAAACCAGGAATTCTGGAAAATCCTGGAATTTTTTTTGAACTTGGAAAAAAAAGTAGTTTGAATTTCCGGAATGGTGGAATGTGTTGGAGGTGCAATGGTTTGAATCGGTTGAAAAATGTGGAAATGGTGAAAGTTTGAAAAATGGCCAATTCATTTTAAATGGGGAAAAATGTCCCGGAAAACCTGGAATTTGGGGAAATCTGGGAATTTTTGGAAATTTGTCAACGGGAAAGCCCGCGATTCCCGAATAGGCTGAACAGTTGGAACAGTTTGAATCAGATGAAAAATGTGGGAGTTGTGGAACTTTGAAGAATGTCCCATTGATTTCAATGGGAATTTCCGGAAAATGTGGAATTTTTTTGAAAATGACCAAAAAAAACTTGAATGGTCTGAGTAAGTTGAAATGGTTGGTGTTGGAATTTTTCAAATCGGTCGAGAAATGTTGAAATGGTAATTATTAGTATTATTACTTTGAAAAAGTAGTTTTATACTTGTGAGTGTTGATGACACAGCTTTGCAACACTTGATATTCTAGTTTCAAGCATGTTTTACTCAATATAGGTCATCAAATCTCAGCCACAAGCTGTAATATCTTACTGAGATCATTTAGATTAGATTAGATTTAGATTTAGATGTATTGGTCCCTGTTGGGGAAATTCATTTTCACAATAGACACTACACATCACGAACAAAAATAACAAAAAGACATCATACATGACCAACACATTTACAGGCTTGTCAGACAGGTCAGCCGGGCCTGCTGTTTAGGGCGGCTATAGCTGCAGGGATAAGGCTTATCCCGAGCAGGCCCGGCCCGTGGCATAGGCCGTATAGGCAAATGCTAAGGGCGCCGTCCATCAGGGGGCGCCACGCCAGTGCCACAAATGTTGGAGAAAAAAAAAAAGGTGGTACTATTATTTCTAAATACAAAAAATAATCCCACGTTAATTAAAATGCAAAGTAAAGCCTATTTAATAGAAATATTATTTGTTGCACGGTGCGCCCCCTCCCTTCCCGTATCATGACTCTTTTTGGACGTCACCACAAATGTCAAAACGGCCAAAACTGTCAGGTGCCCAGGGAAGAAAAAAGAGAAAAGAAGAGGAGGAGAAACGAGAAAAAGACAGAGGGAGCAGGTAGGTAACGTTAGCCTACATGAAATTATTGGTCTGTTACAGAATGTGATAGTAACCTGGCTTTTTAGCATTAAGCTAATGTTACATGATTCGGCAATTGCTAATCAATAAATAGCTAGTTCTGTTTTAACGTCGGGTTAATATTGTGGAGGGGGCTAAATTGTTATGGAAAATAATAATGTAACGTTAGGTAATTACAGTACTCCCACCAAACATTCCTCAGGGACATTTGTATTAGATCTTTTAAGCAGGTGTTTTTTGTTGACATTGTTATTGCCTTCTGGTTAGCTAATGTTTGCCCTGCAGGTAATAGTCACTTTTCCACCCCTTTATATATTAGGTATAGTTGTAAGCGTAGTTGTTAAAGTGCACATCATTCATGTTAATTAAGCAATATCACATGAGAGGGAATTTTTTAATTTGAGCACTGCTGTGATTCGGTTAAAGATAATCATAACAACATTCTCATATAATATGTTAATTTGCTTTCTTTAAGTAAAAAAAAGGTCAACGACAAAGCTATTCGGTTTCTTGTGAGTATATACACTTCACTGCCGATGTGGGGGGAGGGGCGCCACCTAAAATCTTGCCTAGGGCGCCAGATTGGTTAGGGCCAGGCCTGATCCCGAGGCTGGACCAAAACCCTTAAAACAAGTACCCGGTAAAACACTAACATAAAATCTGCTTAGTGAGAAGAATGATCTTATCGGACATAAAATAAGCAAATATCACCCTTGTTTGAGATATTTAATTTACTTAGATTTCAGTTTTTGCAGACCGCCCACAAAACGGTGCATCCGGAAGCGACTGTCAGATAGCGGCTTGAAGATGATCTGTAAAACATCATCTATGCAACATTTTGACCAAGGACCCACCATTACATGTTATGTAGACCACAAGGAAGTCTTTTACATTTAGAAAAAAATTCTAATTTTGCGCCTTATAATCCGGTGTGCCTTTTATCTGAAAATAGCCTGACGAGACCCGCTCATCGGCAGTGCGCCTTTTAATCCGGTGCGCCCTATGGTCCGGAAAATACAGTACTTATTTTCCTAATCAGCCTGACCTAAGCCTCAGGTTTATCATGAACATCGGTTTGGAAAGGTTAGATTAAACGACTACAATTAAGATGACTAATTCATATTTGAGTGGGTCCCCTGAAATAAATACTTTACAGTTTTGTGGAGCAAATAAATGGCGGATCAGCTGTGTAGAATATTTGTGCGCGCGATCGATAACAAAGCGGACTTTCAAAGGCGCAGTGAAGCGCGCAAAAAGTGTCTCCACGCCGCCGCGCTCATTTGGCACAGACAAGCGGAGGAGGTTTCAGTCAGCTGAGAGGCGACCAGACATTAAAATTAATTCACTGGCAGGGTCGTTAATGGAAGAGAACATGCACACTTTTCTTAATAAGCTCCCTGGTTATTATAGCGCACAATGAGCGGCCAGCCGTTAGTCGCTTTATATGTCACCTTCACTCACGTGCTCGGCTGCAAGACCCGGCAAGATGCGTTCAAGGGTTACGGTGGTGCCACATCCGTGAGAACTGGGAGGAGGATCCGACTCCTGGAGGCGCTGAAACTGAAGCCTGATGTCGGGACAGTGAGGAGTCGTGTTCACACTGCTTCTATTGTACTAAACATGCAGTCGGAATGTTACACTGTCGCAGCTGGGGCCTTCAAAGTCCTCATTTTGTCATCGAGAATGTAGAGATGTGGAATGTAGCGATTAGTCACACTAATATTGGTATTAAATGCATTTAATTCCAATTTATTTGATACATATGACAGCAGAAAGCTCAGATGGGGACTTTAAAAGTCTTATATAAGTGTTATAATGAAGGCAACACATGATGTAAGTGTCTATATTAGTTATACTAGCCTACTATCAAAATTACTTTAAAAGTCTTATATAAGTGTTATAATGAAGACAACACGTGAAGTGTCTATTCCAGCTATATTAGCCTACTATCAAAATGACTTTAAAAGTCTTATATAAGTGTTATAATGAAGGCAACACATGATGTAAGTGTCTATATTAGTTATATTAGCCTACTATCAAAAATACTTTAAAAGTCTTATATAAGTGTTATAATGAAGGCAACACATGATGTAAGTGTCTATATTAGCTATATTAGCCTACTATCAAAAGGACTTTAAAAGTCTTATATAAGTGTTATAATGAAGGCAACACATGATGTAAGTGTCTATATTAGCTATATTAGCCTACTATCAAAAGGACTTTAAAAGTCTTATACAAGTGTTATAATGAAGACAATACATGATGTAAGTGTCTATATTAGCTATATTAGCCTACTATCAAAATGACCTATAAAAGTATTTTATAAGTGTTATAATGAAGGCAACACATGATGTAAGTGTCTATATTAGCCATATTAGCCTACTATCAAAATGACTTTAAAAGTCTTATATAAATGTTATAATGAAGGCAACACATGAGGTAAGTGTCTATATTAGCCTACTATCAAAATGACTATAAAAGTCTTATATAAGTGTTATAATGAAGACAACACATGATGTAAGTGTCTATATTAGCTATATTAGCCTACTATCAAAATGA
Source organism: Entelurus aequoreus (assembly GCF_033978785.1). Taxonomy (NCBI): domain Eukaryota; kingdom Metazoa; phylum Chordata; class Actinopteri; order Syngnathiformes; family Syngnathidae; genus Entelurus; species Entelurus aequoreus. The sequence goes on from NC_084745.1 coordinate 8,466,535, forward strand.
CTTTAAAAGTATTTTATAAGTGTTATAATGAAGGCCATACATGATGTAAGTGTCTATATTAGCTATATTAGCCTACTATCAAAATGACTATAAATGTATTTTATAAGTGTTATAATGAAGGCAACACATGATGTAAGTGTCTATATTAGCCTACTATCAAAATTACTTTAAAAGTATTTTATAAGTGTTATAATGAAGGCAACACATGATGTAAGTGTCTATATTAGCTATATTAGCCTACTATCAAAATTACTTTAAAAGTATTTTATAAGTGTTATAATGAAGGCAACACATGATGTAAGTGTCTATATTAGCTATATTAGCCTACTATCAAAATGACTTTAAAAGCCTTATATAAGTGTTATAGTGAAGGCAACATGTGATGTAAGTGTCTATATTAGCTATATTAGCTTACTATCAAAATGACTTTAAAAGTCTTATATAAGTGTTACAATGAAGACAACACATGATGTAAGTGTCTATATTAGCTATATTAACCTACTATCAAAATGACTATAAAAGTCCTATATAAATGTTATAATGAAGGCAACACATGATGTAAGTGTCTATATTAGCTGTATTAGCCTACTATCAAAATGACTATAAAAGTCTTATATAAGTGTTATAATGAAGGCAACACATGATGTAAGTGTCTATATTAGCTATATTAGCCTACTATCAAAATGACTTTAAAAGTCTTATATAAGTGTTATAATGAAGGCAACATGTGATGTAAGTGTCTATACTAGCTATATTAGCTTACTATCAAAATGACTTTAAAAGTCTTATATAAGTGTTATAATGAAGACAATACATGATGTAAGTGTCTATATTAGCTATATTAGCCTACTATCAAAATGACTATAAAAGTATTTTATAAGTGTTATAATGAAGGCAACACATGATGTAAGTGTCTATATTAGCCATATTAGCCTACTATCAAAATGACTTTAAAAGTCGTATATAAATGTTTTAATGAAGGCAACACATGAGGTAAGTGTCTATATTAGCCTACTATCAAAATGACTATAAAAGTCTTATATAAGTGTTATAATGAAGACAATACATGATGTAACTGTCTATATTAGCTATATTATCCTACTATCAAAATGACTTTAAAAGTATTTTATAAGTGTTATAATGAAGGCCATACATGATGTAAGTGTCTATATTAGCTATATTAGCCTACTATCAAAATGACTTTAAAAGTATTTTATAAGTGTTATAATGAAGACAATACATGATGTAAGTGTCTATATTAGCTATATTAGCCTACTATCAAAATGACTATAAAAGTATTTTATAAGTGTTATAATGAAGGCAACACATGATGTAAGTGTCTATATTAGCCATATTAGCCTACTATCAAAATGACTTTAAAAGTCTTATATAAGTGTTATAATGAAGACAACACGTGATGTAAGTGTCTATATTAGCTATATTAGCCTACTATCAAAATGACTATAAACGTCTTATATAAGTGTTATAATGAAGGCAACACATGATGTGTCTATATTAGCTATATTAGCCTACTGTCTAAATGACTTTAAAAGCCTTATATAAGTGTTATAATGAAGACAACACATGATGTAAGTGTCTATATTAGCTATATTAGCCTACTATCAAAATGACTATAAACGTCTTATATAAGTGTTATAATGAAGACAACACGTGATGTAAGTGTCTATATTAGCTATATTAGCCTACTATCAAAATGACTTTAAAAGTCTTATATAAGTGTTATAATGAAGGCAACACATGATGTAAGTGTCTATATTAGTTATATTAGCCTACTATCAAAAATACTTTAAAAGTCTTATATAAGTGTTATAATGAAGGCAACACATGATGTAAGTGTCTATATTAGCTATATTAGCCTACTATCAAAAGGACTTTAAAAGTCTTATATAAGTGTTATAATGAAGGCAACACATGATGTAAGTGTCTATATTAGCTATATTAGCCTACTATCAAAAGGACTTTAAAAGTCTTATACAAGTGTTATAATGAAGACAATACATGATGTAAGTGTCTATATTAGCTATATTAGCCTACTATCAAAATGACCTATAAAAGTATTTTATAAGTGTTATAATGAAGGCAACACATGATGTAAGTGTCTATATTAGCCATATTAGCCTACTATCAAAATGACTTTAAAAGTCTTATATAAATGTTATAATGAAGGCAACACATGAGGTAAGTGTCTATATTAGCCTACTATCAAAATGACTATAAAAGTCTTATATAAGTGTTATAATGAAGACAACACATGATGTAAGTGTCTATATTAGCTATATTAGCCTACTATCAAAATGACTTTAAAAGTATTTTATAAGTGTTATAATGAAGGCCATACATGATGTAAGTGTCTATATTAGCTATATTAGCCTACTATCAAAATGACTATAAAAGTATTTTATAAGTGTTATAATGAAGGCAACACATGATGTAAGTGTCTATATTAGCCTACTATCAAAATTACTTTAAAAGTATTTTATAAGTGTTATAATGAAGGCAACACATGATGTAAGTGTCTATATTAGCTATATTAGCCTACTATCAAAATTACTTTAAAAGTATTTTATAAGTGTTATAATGAAGGCAACACATGATGTAAGTGTCTATATTAGCTATATTAGCCTACTATCAAAATGACTTTAAAAGCCTTATATAAGTGTTATAGTGAAGGCAACATGTGATGTAAGTGTCTATATTAGCTATATTAGCTTACTATCAAAATGACTTTAAAAGTCTTATATAAGTGTTACAATGAAGACAACACATGATGTAAGTGTCTATATTAGCTATATTAACCTACTATCAAAATGACTATAAAAGTCCTATATAAATGTTATAATGAAGGCAACACATGATGTAAGTGTCTATATTAGCTATATTAGCCTACTATCAAAATGACTATAAAAGTCTTATATAAGTGTTATAATGAAGGCAACACATGATGTAAGTGTCTATATTAGCTATATTAGCCTACTATCAAAATGACTTTAAAAGTCTTATATAAGTGTTATAATGAAGGCAACATGTGATGTAAGTGTCTATACTAGCTATATTAGCTTACTATCAAAATGACTTTAAAAGTCTTATATAAGTGTTATAATGAAGACAATACATGATGTAAGTGTCTATATTAGCTATATTAGCCTACTATCAAAATGACTATAAAAGTATTTTATAAGTGTTATAATGAAGGCAACACATGATGTAAGTGTCTATATTAGCCATATTAGCCTACTATCAAAATGACTTTAAAAGTCGTATATAAATGTTTTAATGAAGGCAACACATGAGGTAAGTGTCTATATTAGCCTACTATCAAAATGACTATAAAAGTCTTATATAAGTGTTATAATGAAGACAATACATGATGTAACTGTCTATATTAGCTATATTATCCTACTATCAAAATGACTTTAAAAGTATTTTATAAGTGTTATAATGAAGGCCATACATGATGTAAGTGTCTATATTAGCTATATTAGCCTACTATCAAAATGACTTTAAAAGTATTTTATAAGTGTTATAATGAAGACAATACATGATGTAAGTGTCTATATTAGCTATATTAGCCTACTATCAAAATGACTATAAAAGTATTTTATAAGTGTTATAATGAAGGCAACACATGATGTAAGTGTCTATATTAGCCATATTAGCCTACTATCAAAATGACTTTAAAAGTCTTATATAAGTGTTATAATGAAGACAACACGTGATGTAAGTGTCTATACTAGCTATATTAGTCTACTATCAAAATGACTTTAAAAGTCTTATATAAGTGTTATAATGAAGGCAACACATGATGTGTCTATATTAGCTATATTAGCCTACTGTCTAAATGACTTTAAAAGCCTTATATAAGTGTTATAATGAAGACAACACATGATGTAAGTGTCTATATTAGCTATATTAGCCTACTATCAAAATGACTATAAACGTCTTATATAAGTGTTATAATGAAAACACGTGATGTAAGTGTCTATATTAGCTATATTAGCCTACTATCAAAATGACTTTAAAAGTCTTATATAAGTGTTATAATGAAGGCAACACATGATGTGTCTATATTAGCTATATTAGCCTACTATCTAAATGACTTTAAAAGCCTTATATAAGTGTTATAATGAAGACAACACGTGATGTAAGTGTCTATATTAGTCTACTATCAAAATGACTTTAAAAGTCTTATATAAATGTTATAATGAAGGCAACACATGAGGTAAGTGTCTATATTAGCCTACTATCAAAATGACTATAAAAGTCTTATATAAGTGTTATAATGAAGACAATACATGATGTAACTGTCTATATTAGCTATATTAGCCTACTATCAAAATGACTTTAAAAGTATTTTATAAGTGTTATAATGAAGGCCATACATGATGTAAGTGTCTCTATTAGCTATATTAGCCTACTATCAAAATTACTTTAAAAGTATTTTATAAGTGTTATAATGAAGGCAACACATGACGTAAGTGTCTATATTAGCTATATTAGCCTACTATCAAAATGACTTTAAAAGTCTTATATAAGTGTTATAATGAAGGCAACACATGATGTAAGTGTCTATATTAGCTATATTAGCCTACTATCAAAATGACTATAAAAGTCTTATATAAGTGTTATAATGAAGGCAACACATGATGTAAATGTCTATATTAGCTATATTAGCCTACTATCAAAATGACTATAAAAGTCTTATATAAGTGTTATAATGAAGGCAACACATGATGTAAGTGTCTATACTAGCTATATTAGCCTACTATCAAAATGACTTTAAAAGTCTCATATAAGTGTTATAATGAAGGCAACACATGATGTAAGTGTCTATATTAGCTATATTAACCTACTATCAAAATTACTTCAAAAGTCTTCTATACTTCTTCTAATGAAGACAACACTACTACCGTCCAAAACTATCGTAGTATGTTTGTTAGCTTGTTTTTATACTTTTTGTACTTATTTTCTGCCTCTGCAGATCTTTGTGCTATACATTTTCTATATAGTGTATTCTTCTTATTACAAACATTTTTTAATCCTTTTGTCATCTATGGTTGATTATTCTTTGTCTACTTTCTACTGAGTTGTCTCCATGGACATTGTTTGTCATCAAGTGTTATGAACTTGTTTAAGAAATGTTCATATGCTTCATCGTTGATGTGTTCCAAAAAGTTCTTAATGTTGTTGTAGTTTGCATGCAAGCTTCTGCTATTAAAATGAATAATTGACAATGTGTTAACACATTTAATGTTGCTATTATAATGTTCATCTGTATAATAAAAACAGTTCTTACTGACGTGGGAGAAAAAATGTGTATCTGGATCTATATCATTTTCCAAATCTTGGTTTTTGGGATCGTTGTTGCAGAAGTTTTTTAGTTCCATATTTTCTTGTTCAACAATCTTTGATGTTGTTTCAATAATCTCTTTAAGTGTAGGTGAATGCAATCCTGAATCGAGGTCCTCTTGTTTAGTCGTCCCTTGGAACATAGTAGTGTTGATGTTGAATTTAGGTGTTTGTTTTCTGTCAGAGTCCATTATCATCGTTGTTGTGGAAGCTGTGTAACCTTTAAAATGTGTCCAGGTCCTCGATGTCATGGACAACAAGTACTCTTGCTTCTGGACTTCCATTCAGCCTGATGTAGATTCTACAGTTGGTGCTCCAAGTTCCCGGGATTTTTCCCTGCTTCCTCAAGTCGCGTGCTTTCTAGACGATCCCAGCGTTACGTTTTGTTAGATGCTCGTTCATGTACACACTTGTTCCTTTCAGCTTCTTTCCCTGTCTCAGCAGTGCCATTTTGGATTTTCTGTTTATGAGTTTCACGAGCATGACTGGAGAGGCGTTGTTGTTTCTTCCGTTCAGTGGGATGCATGTTTCGATGGTATTAATGTCCATTTCGATTTGCTTTGATTGCAGAAAGTTGACCACTTGCTGTTCTGCTGAGACCATATCCATTTTGTCTGGTTCACCTTCATTATTCACAGCTTTCGCATGGGATCTTGGTTTAATTCGGTGCCCTGTCACGATGATATCATTCATTCGTTTGTCCTGATCCATTTCATCTATGATATTCCACAGCATGTTGTTGTCTTCTTGAAGGGTCTTCATTTGTTTCCACAGCATGTTGTTGTCTTCTTGAGGGGTCTTCATTTGTTTCAACAGAATATTGTTGTCTTCTTGAGGGGTCTTCATTGGTTTCAACAGAATATTGTTGTCTTCTTGAGGGGTCTTCATTTGTTTCAACAGAATATTGTTGTCTTCTTGAGGGGTCTTCATTTGTTTCCACAGAATATTGTTGTCTTCTTGAGGGGTCTTCATTTGTTTCAACAGAATATTGTTGTCTTCTTGAAGGGTCTTCATTTGTTTCAACAGAATATTGTTGTCTTCTAGAGGGGTCTTCATTGGTTTCAACAGAATATTGTTGTCTTCTTGAGGGGTCTTCATTTGTTTCAACAGAATATTGTTGTCTTCTTGAGGGGTCTTCATTTGTTTCAACAGAATATTGTTGTCTTCTTGGAAGGTCTTCTGAGTTTGCAGACTTTCTATATTTTTCTGCAGACTTTTCACATCTTGTTTGTGTTCTGTCGTTGCCTTTCTCAGATCTTCTTTCATTTCTTTCATTACTTCTTTCATTTCTTCTTTCCATCCATCCATCCATTCTTTCCACACTTCTTTCATTTCTTCTTTAAATTCATGGAATAGTTTTCGTAGTATCCCTTCTTGATTCCCATCATGTCCTGTATCCAACCTCAGGTCTTGTTCCCCCTTGTGTCCTGTGTCAGCTGACGCCGAACGTTTCGGGATTTCAGTTTTTCCTTTAGCTTTTGGCATCGCGGCAGTTCGCTGACGTCAGTTACTCCTTTAGCGACTTGCGGCACTTTTAACTCGTTTGTTTCAACAATTACGTACCTTGCGCCGTTCAGAGATCAATTTGAGGCGTCAGCCTGTCGACTTGTATCACTCCGCGTCGTCGGAAGCACTTTAAAACCGCTATGAACTCGCCGTAGCTTTTGGTTGCTCGGCAACCGCTTTGAATTGCGGTAAGGCGCCGTTGGCTTTGAGGCTAACGGCTCTTCCAACTCGCCTTATTTCAGCGTATCAGTGCCTCTCAAACGACCAAAATCAGGTCGAAGATGCCAGGTGACTCTCCTGTGGCTGTGATCGCAAATCAGTGGTCAAAATCTTCAGACTTTACAAAAACTCCGGTAGCAGAAGCGGAGCCTTTTTTCTTCGCTTCCTTTCTCATTGACAGGAAGTGACGTATCTCATACAAAACATATTAACATACTTTATTTCTGGACGTGCAGTTTGACTTACTCGTGTAAAGGACCTCACCCGGAGTATTTTATTGACCACCTGTTATTTGTCAACTAAGCTAGAACACTTTTTTCAAATAATCAGAATTAGAATCAGAAATACTTTATTAAACCCCGAGGGGGGGGGGGATTCATTTCAGCTCAATCCCATTCAAGATCAGACAAACATTACAGGGAGACAGAACAGGATCGCTGACGCCCCTTACAAAAAAGGTGAGAAACAGATCAACGCTGGGGGTCCAGACTGAGGTCAAGGGAGAAAAAAAACTCATAGCCATTTATATACGAACCCCATTTCCATATGAGTTGGGAAATTGTGTTGGAGGTAAATATAAACGGAATACAATGATTTGCAAATCATTCTCAAGCCATATTCAATTGAATGCACTACAAAGACAACATATTTGATGTTCAAACTCATAAACTTAATTTGTTTTTTTTTTGCAAATAATAATTTAACTTAGAATTTCACGGCTGCAACACGTTTTTCATTGATTGATTGAGACTTTTATTAGTAGGTTGCACAGTGAAGTACATATTCCGTACAATTGACCACTAAATGGTAACACCCGAATAAGTTTTTCAACTTGTTTAAGTCGGGGGTCCACTTAAATTGATTCATGATACAGATATATACTATCATATATACTATCATCATAATACGGTCATCACACAAGATAATCACATTGAATTATTTACATTATTTACCATCAGGGGTGTGGAGGGGACGGGGGTAGGATATGGCCAGCAAGTAGTGGACATAGAGAGAGAGAGAGAGAGAGAGAGAGAGATCAGAAGGCATAAGAAAAAGTATCTACATTTGATTGTTTACATTTGATTATTAGCAATCCGGGGAGGGTGTTAGTTTAGGGTTGTAGCTGCCTGGAGGTGAACTTTTATTGCGGTTTTGAAGGAGGATAGAGATGCCCTTTCTTTTATACCTGTTGGGAGTGCATTCCACATTGATGTGGCATAGAAAGAGAATGAGTTAAGACCTTTGTTAGATCGGAATCTGGGTTTAACGTGGTTAGTGGAGCTCCCCCTGGTGTTGTGGTTATGGCGGTCATTTACGTTAAGGAAGTAGTTTGACATGTACTTCGGTATCAGGGAGGTGTAGTGGATTTTATAGACCAGGCTCAGTGCAAGTTGTTTAACTCTGTCCTCCACCCTGAGCCAGCCCACTTTAGAGAAGTGGGTAGGAGTGAGGTGGGATCTGGGGTGGAGGTCTAGAAGTAGCCTGACTAGCTTGTTCTGGGATGTTTGGAGTTTAGATTTGAGGGTTTTGGAGGTGCTAGGGTACGTGCCAAAGTAGTTGGGAAAGGGCGTGTTCACCACTGTGTTACATGGCCTTTCCTTTTAACAACACTCAATAAACGATTGGGAACTGAGGAAACTAATTGTTGAAGCTTTGAAAGTTTATATTTACATCTAACACAATTTCCCAACTCATATGGAAACGGGGTTTGTAGATTACCATAGTAACTAACTAGATTACCATAGTAACTAGTATATCATGCAAAAGTGCTGATTCCAACCATTGAAATACTTTGTATAGTTCAAGACTTACGGTCATTTAAAAACATCCTGCACATCATAATACAGTTTCCATCTTAAAGATCTAAAAAATGTGGGAATGTCCGGCGGGCCAGATTGGAAAGCTTAACGGGCCGAATGTGGCCCCCGGGCCTTAATTTGCCCAGATCTCTTTTTATAGGAAGGGCTGGGCAATAAAACAATACCAAAATATACTGGGATGGACACATAATCGATAGGGGTGCACCAAAAAAATTGATTCACATCCAAATCACGGTTCTTATTCATTCCGATTCTAAATCGATGAATCATTTTCAAAAATCGATTTAAGAAAAACATTTAAAATCGATTTAAAAAAAAAAAAATGTTTTAAGCCATTTCAATGCAACCAAAAGGAGCTTGTCTAACCTGTAACCTGTTTGGAAAAAGTTGAATTATAATTATTATACCAAATGATATCATGAGAAAATCATGTTGAATCCAATATCGATTCTCAAACGAATCGTCACCGCAGGAATCCGAATCGGATCAAATCGTTAGGTCCCAAAGATTCCCACACCCCAGTAATCGATATCAATAAAAAATGTCTTCAATAAAACGTTCTCTAATTTTGTTTTTTTCTCCTTTGCCAGAAGAAACTGGAGGTTGCGAAGCAAGTTTGGGTGGCATGGACAAAAGCATCCGTTCTCTGGTCATCGAGCAACACAGGAAGTGATCAGTGGGAGTGACGCGCCAACAGCCAATCAGGTAACAGTATCAACTACCCTTTCCATTGCAACAACTTGTTTTCTCTCGCTGTTGATTCTTAAGTGAGAAGTGAAAGTAAAAGTGAGAGCATCGCACAGCGAAGAAATTGTGGATAATATACCACACCACCTTAGCTGTGCTCACCCTTTAGAGCACAGCTGTAACTTCCTGGCACTAAACCTGCAGAATATAGAATATAGTTCTTCTCAGGTTTCTCTATGTTTACATTTTACATTTTGTTAAGCATTTTTTACGTATCCCTTATTTTTGCATCTTAATATTAAGAGGTTATTGTTAAGTGTTAAGCTAGATGAGGCAATTCCTGCTCCAATGCTGAAGTTGAACTGAAATGCTGACAAAATGTAGTATGAATGTAAGAATAGTTTGAATAGGTTGGGAAATTGTTAGTTGGATGAGTGGAATGTGTTGATGTTGGAATGGTTTGAATCGGTTGAAAAATGTGGGAATTGTGGAAGTTTAAAAAATGGACAATTCATTTCAAATAGGGAAAATGTCCTTGAAAACTGGAATTCTTGGAAATCTGGGAATTCATTATTTTTTTGAACAGGCTGAATATTTTGCAGTTAGAACAGTACAAATCGGATACAAAATGTGGGAGTTGTGGAACTTTTTCAATATGAATTTCATGGAAATTTCAGGAAAAGCAGGAATTTTTTGGGAAATGTTAAAAGACTTTAATGTTCTGAATGAGTTGAAATGGTTGGTGTTGGAATTTTTCAAATCTGTCGAGAAGTGTTGAAGTAGTAACATTTTTAATTGAGAAATGGTATTATGGAATTTCAGGAAAATCTGGAATTTTTCCAGTTCAAAAAACAATTTGTTTTTTGTCCTGTTAAGAGGAATGTTTGGACGGTGGAACGGTTAAAGTGGGGTGAAACATGTGGAAGAAGTAGTCGACAGAAAGAAGGGTTTGAAAAAAAAGGAATTCTGTGAATTCCTGGAATTTTTTTTAACTTGGAAAAGTGATAGTTTGAATTTCCAGGATGAGTGGAATATGTTGAAGGTGGAATGGTTTGAATAGGTTTAAAAATGTGGGAATTGTGGAAGTAAAAAAAATGGAGAATTCATTTCTAATGGGGAAAATGTCCCTGAAAACTGGGAATTCTTGGAAATCCTGGAAATTCCACAAAAAAAATTGAAGGAGAGCACAAAATTTTGAACAGGCCGAATATGTTGGAGTTGTATTGGTTTGAATCGGATATAAAATGTGGGAGTTGTGGAACTTTGAAAAATGTCCCGTTCATTTCAATGGGAATTTTATGGAAATTTGGGAAAAGCGGGAATTTTTGGGAAAATGTTAAAAGACTTGAATATTCTAAATGAGTTGGTGTTGGAATTTTTCAAATCGGTCGAGAAATGTTGAAGTAGTAACATTTTTATTTGAGAAATGGTATTAAGGAATTCCAGGAATTTCGGGAAAACTGGGAATTTTTCCAGTTTGTTTTTTGTCCTGATTAAGAGGAATGATTTGACGGTGGAACGGTTGAAGTGGGTGGAAAAATGTGGAAGGAGCAGTCTACAGAAAAAAAGGGTGGAAATAGGGCTTTGGAAAAGCAGGAATTCTGGAAAATCCTGGAATTTTTTTTTTTTGAACTTGGAAAAAAGGACATTTGAATTTACAGAATGGTGGAATGTGTTGAAGGTGGAATGGTTTGAATGGGTTGAAAAATTTGGAAATGGTGGAAGTTTGATAAATTGCCAATTCAGGAAAACCTGGAATTTTGGGAAATCTGGGAATTTTTTGAATTTTGGAACGGTTTGAAACGGGTGAAAAATGTGTAATGTAGAGCGCGCCCAAATCTGGAGAAGAAGAAGAAGAATAAATAGCTGAATTTTGGTGTAGAAAAGCCTATGTGTGAATGTATTGGAACATTCACACAATAACGATATCAACCAATACAAAACACTAATATCACGATACAGTTCCCAGACACATCACCCAGTCCTACATGAGTCTTTTGTATTCCAGGCTGTTTCATAGCCAGAGAGAGAAGAGTTTTAAATGTTCTTCACCAAGTTTGATGAGGGCTGATGAACTAAATCAGTTCTTGCGCATTAAGGAAGAAAAACAGGATAAAAAAGTCACGCCTAACATTCATCCAGGCAGACAAAAGGGGGAACACAGAAATATGGATAATTATATTTCCTACCTTTCTCCACCAGTGGCATCCATTGTCCCAATTAATTTCATTATTTTCGGAGGCGCTGGCTGTTGAGAGCAGATTAGTTGTGTGGGGGATAAACATGGCTGTAATTGCTTATTACTCTCAGAGGCCGCAGCAGATTACTGCTCAGCTAATGAATGAGAAAATATCCAATCACCTTTAACACGCTTTTTGTTTTCTTGCCTTTTGTTTCGCCCCGTGATGCGAGAAGGTCAGCTGCGGGAAGCAAGACGCTTTTTTATTTTTGAAGGACCGCGGTGACCAGGTGGAGAGACCCGGGAGACGCGCCGCCAGGTCAAAAGGATTGTTGGTAGGCTGCGTTCATGATAAGGAGTGATTATTGATATTGGGCCGATATCAGCAAAAAACAAGTATCGGATTATATCGGCTAACATTCTAAAATATCCACACATGTGTCCATATAAACAAGTATCAAATAAATACAATCCCCAAGGCAGATACAGATAAAAAAGTATCCAGTAACAAGAGTGTCCGCATCATTGAACGCACTTAAGCGTGGCCAAAAAAATGACAATTACCGCTTCAACAGGGCGTGAGGGAGACAATGTGGAGTTTGTCGGGAGAAGAAGACTTGTGGGATTGTTGGTAGGCTGCGTTCACGATAAGGAGTGATTATTGATATTGGTCCGATATCAGCAAAAAACAAGTATTGGATTATATCGGCTAACATTCTAAAATATCCACAATATTTCGGTTTAAAACCGCACATTTGTCAATATAAACAAGTATCAAATAAATACAGTCCCCAAGGCAGAAACAGATAAAAAAGTATCCAGTAACAAGAGTGTCCGCATCATTGAACGCACTTATGCGTGGCCAAAAAAATGGCAATTACCGCTTCAACAGGACGTGAGGGAGACAATGTGGAGTTTGTCGGGAGAAGAAGACTTGTGGGATTGTTAGTAGGATGCGTTCATGATAAGGAGTGATTATTGATATTGGTCCGATATCTCAAAAAAAAAAGTATCGGATTATATCGGCTAACATTCTAAAATATCCACAGTATTTTGGTTTAAAACCGCACATTTGTCAATATAAACAAGTATCAAATAAATACAGTCCCCAAGGCAGAAACGGATTAGAAAGTATCCAGTAACAAGAGTGTCCGCATCATTATTGTGGCCATGGAGGTGTGGCCAAAGAAATGACAATTACCGCTTCAACAGGACGTGAGGAAGACAATGTGGAGTTTGTCGGGAGAAGAAGACTTGTGGGATTGTTGGTAGGCTGCATTCACGATAAGGAGTGATTATTGATATTGGTCCGATATCAGCAAAAAACAAGTGTTGGATTATATCGGCTAACATTCTAAAACATCCACACATTTGTCAATATTAACAAGTATCAAATAAATACAACCCCCAAGGCAGAAACAGATTAAAAAGTGTCCAGTAACAAGAGTGTCCGCATCATTATTGTGGCCATGGGTGTGGCCAAAAAAAAAGACAATTACCGCTTCAACAGGACGTGAGGAAGACAATGTGGAGTTTGTCGGGAGAAGAAGACTTGTGGGGTTGTTGGTAGGCTGCATTCACGATAAGGAGTGATTATTGATATTGGTCCGATATCAGCAAAAAACAAGTATCGGATTATATCGGCTAACATTCTAAAATATCCACAGTATTTCGGTTTAAAAACGCACATTTGTCAATATAAACAAGTATCAAATAAATACAGTCCCCAAGGCAGAAACGGATTAGAAAGTATCCAGTAACAAGAGTGTCCGCATCATTAGTGTGGCCAAAAAAATGACAATTACCGCTTCAACAGGACGTGAGGAAGACAATGTGGAGTTTGTCGGGAGAAGAAGACTTGTGGGATTGTTGGTAGGCTGCGTTCACGATAAGGAGTGATTATTGATATTGGTCCAATATCACCAGAAAACAGGTATTGGATTATATCGGTTAACATTCCAAAATATCCACAATATTTCGGTTTAAAACCGCACATTTGTCAATATAAACATGTTTCAAATAAATACAGTCCCCAAGGCAGAAACAGATTAGAAAGTATCCAGTAACAAGAGTGTCCGCATCATTAGTGTGGCCAAAAAAATGACAATTACCGCTTCAACAGGACGTGAGGAAGACAATGTGGAGTTTGTCGGGAGAAGAAGACTTGTGGGATTGTTGGTAGGCTGCGTTCACGATAAGGAGTGATTATTGATATTGGTCCAATATCACCAGAAAACAGGTATTGGATTATATCGGTTAACATTCCAAAATATCCACAATATTTCGGTTTAAAACCGCACATTTGTCAATATAAACATGTTTCAAATAAATACAGTCCCCAAGGCAGAAACAGATTAGAAAGTATCCAGTAACAAGAGTGTCCGCATCATTGAACGTACTGCAGCGTGGCCAAAAAAAATGACAATTACCGCTTCAACAGGACGTGAGGGAGACAATGTGGAGTTTGTCGGGAGAAGAAGACTTGTGGGATTGTTGGTAGACTGCATTCACGATAAGGAGTGATTATTGATATTGGTCCGATATCAGCAAAAAACAAGTATCGGATTATATCGGCTAACATTCTAAAATATCCACAATATTTCTGTTTAAAACCGCACATTTGTCAATATAAACAAGTATCAAATAAATACAGTCCCCAAGGCAGAAACAGATAAAAAAGTATCCAGTAACAAGAGTGTCCGCATCATTGAACGCACTTAAGCGTGGCCAAAAAAATGACAATTACCGCTTCAACAGGACGTGAGGGAGACAATGTGGAGTTTGTCGGGAGAAGAAGACTTGTGGGATTGTTGGTAGACTGCATTCACGATAAGGAGTGATTATTGATATTGGTCCGATATCAGCAAAAAACAAGTATCGGATTATATCGGCTAACATTCTAAAATATCCACAATATTTCTGTTTAAAACCGCACATTTGTCAATATAAACAAGTATCAAATAAATACAGTCCCCAAGGCAGAAACAGATAAAAAAGTATCCAGTAACAAGAGTGTCCGCATCATTGAACGCACTTAAGCGTGGCCAAAAAAATGACAATTACCGCTTCAACAGGACGTGAGGGAGACAATGTGGAGTTTGTCGTGAGAAGAAGACTTGTGGGATTGTTAGTAGACTGCATTCATGATAAGGAGTGATTATTGATATTGGTCCGATATCAGCAAAAAACAAGTATCGGATTATATCGGCTAACATTCTAAAATATCCACGGTATTTCGGTTTAAAAACACACATTTGTTAATATAAACAAGTATCAAATAAATACAGTCCCCAAGGCAGAAACGGATGAGAAAGTATCCAGTAACAAGAGTGTCCGCATCATTGTTGTGGCCATGGAGGTGTGGCCAAAAAAATGACAATTACCGCTTCAACAGGGCGTGAGGAAGACAATGTGGAGTTTGTCGGGAGAAGAAGACTTGTTGGATTGTTGGTAGGCTGCATTCACGATAAGGAGTGATTATTGATATTGGTCCGATATCAGCAAAAAACAAATATCGGATTATATCAGCTAACATTCTAAAATATCCACAGTATTTCGGTTTAAAACCGCACATTTGTCAATATAAACAAGTATCAAATAAATACAGTCCCCAAGGCAGAAACTGATTAGAAAGTATCCAGTAACAAGAGTGTCCGCATCATTATTGTGGCCATGGAGGTGTGGCCAAAAAAATGACAATTACCGCTTCAACAGGACGTGAGGAAGACAATGTGGAGTTTGTCGGGAGAAGAAGACTTGTGGGATTGTTGGTAGGCTGCGTTCACGATAAGGAGTGATTATTGATATTGGTCCGATATCAGCAAAAAACAAGTGTTGGATTATATCGGCTAACATTCTAAAACATCCACACATTTGTCAATATAAAAAAGTATCAAATAAATACAATCCCCAAGGCAGAAACAGATTAAAAAGTGTCCAGTAACAAGAGTGTCCGCATCATTATTGTGGCCAAGGGGTGTGGCCAAAGAAATGACAATTACCGCTTCAACAGGACGTGAGGAAGACAATGTGGAGTTTGTCGGGAGAAGAAGACTTGTGGGATTGTTAGTAGGATGCGTTCATGATAAGGAGTGATTATTGATATTGGTCCGATTTCACCAAAAAACAAGTATCGGATTATATCGGCTAACATTCTAAAATATCCACAGTATTTTGGTTTAAAACCGCACATTTGTCAATATAAACAAGTATCAAATAAATACAGTCCCCAAGGCAGAAACAGATAAAAAAAGTATCCAGTAACAAGAGTGTCCGCATCATTGAACGTACTGCAGCGTGGCCAAAAAAAATGACAATTACCGCTTCAACAGGACGTGAGGGAGACAATGTGGAGTTTGTCGGGAGAAGAAGACTTGTGGGATTGTTGGTAGGCTGCGTTCACGATAAGGAGTGATTATTGATATTGGTCCGATACCACCAAAAAACAAGTATCGGATTATCTCGGCTAACATTCTAAAATATCCACAATATTTCGGTTCAAAACCGCACATTTGTCAATATAAACAAGTATCAAATAAATACAGTCCCCAAGGCAAAAACGGATTAGAAAGTATCCAGTAACAAGAGTGTCCGCATCATTATTGTGGCCATGGAGGTGTGGCCAAAAAAATGACAATTACCGCTTCAACAGGACGTGAGGAAGACAATGTGGAGTTTGTCGGGAGAAGAAGACTTGTGCGATTGTTGGTAGGCTGAATTCACGATAAGGAGTGATTATTGATATTGGTCCAATATCAGCAAAAAACAAGTATCGGATTATCTCGGCTAACATTCTAAAATATCCACAATATTTCGGTTTAAAACCGCACATTTGTCAATATAAACAAGTATCAAATAAATACAGTCCCCAAGGCAGAAACGGATTAGAAAGTATCCAGTAACAAGAGTGTCCGCATCATTAGTGTGGCCAAAAAAATGACAATTACCGCTTCAACAGGACGTGAGGAAGACAATGTGGAGTTTGTCGTGAGAAGACTTGTGGGATTGTTAGTAGGCTGCGTTCATGATGAGGAGTGTCCCGATCGGATCATTGATATTGGTCCGATATCAGCAAGAAAACAAGTATTGGATAAGATTAAAAAATATCCATGACGCTGACATACACTAACATATTTTACACTAACAAATTTTAACATGCACTAACACATGCTAACATACACTAACATATTTTAACATGTGCTAACACATGCTAACATACGGTAGCATATTTTAACATGTGCTAACACATGCTAACATACGCTAACATATTTTAACATGCGCTAACACATGTTAACTTTCGCTGACATATACTAACATATTTTACACTAACATATGTTAACATCCACTAACAAATGCTAACATACGCTAACATATTTTAACATGCGCTAATACATGCTAACATACGCTTACATAAACTAAAATATCTTAACATGCGCTAACACATGTTAACTTTCGCTGACATATACTAACATATTTTACACTAACATATTTTAACATGCACTAACACATGCTAACATACGCTAACATATTTTAACATGCGTTAACACATGCTAACATACGGTAGCATATTTTAACATGTGCTAACATACACTAAGATAAAGCAACATATGCAAAGATAGTAGCATACTTACACAATAACATTTGTTAATGACATACACTAACATATTTTAACATGCACTAACACATGCTAACATACGCTAACATATTTTAGCATGTGCTAACACATGCTAACATACGCTTACATAAACTTACATATTTTAACATGCGCTAACACATGTTAACTTACGCTGACATATACTAACATATTTTACACTATCACGGTAGAAAATGGATGGATGGATATTTTAACATGCACTAACACATGCTAACATGCGCTAACATATTTAAACATGTGCTAACATACATTAAGATAAAGCAACATATGCAAAGATAGTAACATACTTAAACAATAACATTTGTTAATGACATACACTAACATATTTTAACATGCGCTAACACATGCTAACATACGGTAGCATTATTTAACATGTGCAAACATACACTAAGATAAAGCAACATATGCAAAGATAGTAGCATACTTAAACAATAACATTTGTTAATGACATACACTAACATATTTTAATATGCACTAACACATGCTAACATACGCTAACATATTTTAACATGCGTTAATACATGCTAACATACGGTAGCATATTTTAACATGTGCTAACATACACTAAGATAAAGCAACATATGCAAAGATAGTAGCATACTTAAACAATAACATTTGTTAATGACATACACTAACATATTTTAATATGCACTAACACATGCTAACATACGCTAACATATTTTAACATGCGTTAACACATGCTAACATACGGTAGCATATTTTAACATGTGCTAACATACACTAAGATAAAGCAACATATGCAAAAATAATAACATATTTAAACAATAACATTTGTTAATGACATACACTAACATATTTTAACATGCACTAACACATGATAACATACGCTAACATATTTTAACATGCGTTAACACATGCTAACATACGGTACCATATTTTAACATGTGCTAACATACACTAAGATAAAGCAACATGTGCAAAGATAGTAGCATACTTACACAATAACATTTGTTAATGACATACACTAACATATTTTAACATGCGCTAACACATGCTAACATCCGCTAACATATTTTAGCATGTGCTAACACATGCTAACATTCACTAAGGTAAAGTAACACAAGTAAATGTCTTAACTTGCACTAACACATGTTAACTTACGCTGACATATACTAACATATTTTACACTAACATATGTTAACATCCACTAACACATGCTAACACATGCTAACATACGCTAACGTATTTTAACATGCGCTAACACATGTTAACTTATGCTGACATATGCTAACATATTTTACACTAACATATTTTAACATGCACTAACACATGCTAACATACACTAACATATTTTAACATGCACTAACACATGCTAACATACGCTAACATATTTTAGCATGCGTTAACACATGCTAACATACGGTAGCATATTTTAACATGTGCTAACATACACTAAGATAAAGCAACATATGCAAAGATAGTAGCATACTTACACAATAACATTTGTTAATGACATACACTAACATATTTTAACATGCACCAACACATGCTAACGTACGCTAACATATTTTAACATGCGTTAACACATGCTAACATACGGTAGCATATTTTAACATATGCTAACATACACTAAGATAAAGCAACATATGCAAAGATAGTAGCATACTTAAACAATAACATTTGTTAATGACATACACTAACATATTTTAACATGCACTAACACATGCTAACCTACGCTAACATATTTTAACATGCGTTAATACATGCTAACATACGGTAGCATATTTTAACATGTGCTAACATACACTAAGATAAAGCAACATATGCAAAGATAGTAGCATACTTACACAATAACATTTGTTAATGACATACACTAACATATTTTAACATGCACTAACACATGCTAACATACGCTAACATATTTTAACATGCGTTAACACATGCTAACGAACGGTACCATATTTTAACATGTGCTAACATACACTAAGATAAAGCAACATATGCAAAGATAGTAGCATACTTACACAATAACATTTGTTAATGACATACACTAACATATTTTAATATGCACTAACACATGCTAATATACGCTAACATATTTTAGCATGTGCTAATACATGCTAACATTCACCAAGGTAAAGTAACACAAGTAAACGTTTTAACTTGCACTAACACATGTTAACTTACGCTGACATATACTAACATATTTTACACTAACATATGTTAACATCCACTAACACATGCTAACACATGCTAACATACGCTAACGTATTTTAACATGCGCTAACACATGTTAACTTATGCTGACATATACTAACATATTTTACACTAACATATTTTAACATGCACTAACACATGCTAACATACACTAACATATTTTAACATGCACTAACACATGCTAACCTACGCTAACATATTTTAACATGCGTTAACACATGCTAACATACGGTAGCATATTTTAACATGTGCTAACATACACTAAGATAAAGCAACATGTGCAAAGATAGTAGCATACTTACACAATAACATTTGTTAATGACATACACTAACATATTTTAACATGCACTAACACATGCTAACCTACGCTAACATATTTTAACATGCGTTAACACATGCTAACATACGGTAGTATATTTTAACATGTGCTAACATACACTAAGATAAAGCAACATATGCAAAGATAATAACATATTTAAACAATAACATTTGTTAATGACATACACTAACATATTTTAACATGCACTAACACATGATAACATACGCTAACATATTTGAACATGCGTTAACACATGCTAACATACGGTAGCATATTTTAACATGTGCTAACATACACTAAGATAAAGCAACATGTGCAAAGATAGTAGCATACTTACACAATAACATTTGTTAATGACATACACTAACATATTTTAACATGCACTAACACATGCTAACCTACGCTAACATATTTTAACATGCGTTAACACATGCTAACATACGGTAGCATATTTTAACATGTGCTAACATACACTAAGATAAAGCAACATATGCAAAGATAGTAGCATACTTAAACAATAACATTTGTTAATGACATACACTAACATATTTTAACATGCACTAACACATGCTAACCTACGCTAACATATTTTAACATGCGTTAACACATGCTAACATACGGTAGCATATTTTAACATGTGCTAACATACACTAAGATAAAGCAACATGTGCAAAGATAGTAGCATACTTACACAATAACATTTGTTAATGACATACACTAACATATTTTAACATGCACTAACACATGCTAACCTACGCTAACATATTTTAACATGCGTTAACACATGCTAACATACGGTAGTATATTTTAACATGTGCTAACATACAATAAGATAAAGCAACATATGCAAAGATAATAACATATTTAAACAATAACATTTGTTAATGACATACACTAACATATTTTAACATGCACTAACACATGATAACATACGCTAACATATTTGAACATGCGTTAACACATGCTAACATACGGTACCATATTTTAACATGTGCTAACATACACTAAGATAAAGCAACATGTGCAAAGATAGTAGCATACTTACACAATAAAATTTGTTAATGACATACACTAACATATTTTAACATGCACTAACACATGCTAATATACGCTAACATATTTTAGCATGTGCTAACACATGCTAACATACGGTAGCATATTTTAACATGTGCTAACATACACTAAGATAAAGCAACATGTGCAAAGATAGTAGCATACTTACACAATAAAATTTGTTAATGACATACACTAACATATTTTAACATGCACTAACACATGCTAATATACGCTAACATATTTTAGCATGTGCTAACACATGCTAACATTTACTAAGGTAAAGGAACACGAGTAAACGTCTTAACTTGCACTAACACATGTTAACTTACGCTGACATATACTAACATATTTTACACTAACATATGTTAACATCCACTAACACATGCTAACACATGCTAACACATGCTAACATACGCTAACGTATTTTAACATGCGCTAACACATGTTAACTTATGCTGACATATACTAACATATTTTACACTAACATATTTTAACATGCACTAACACATGCTAACATACGCTAACATATTTTGACATGCATTAACACATGCTAACATACGGTTGCATATTTTAACATGTGCTATCGTACACTAAGATAAAGCAACATATGCAAAGATAGTAGCATACTTAAACAATAACATTTGTTAATGACATACACTAACATATTTTAACATGCACTAATACATGCTAACCTACGCTAACATATTTTAACATGCGTTAACACATGCTAACATACGGTAGCATATTTTAACATGTGCTAACATACACTAAGATAAAGCAACATATGCAAAGATAATAACATATTTAAACAATAACATTTGTTAATGACATACACTAACATATTTTAACATGCACTAACACATGATAACATACGCTAACATATTTTAACATGCGTTAACACATGCTAACATACGGTACCATATTTTAACATGTGCTAACATACACTAAGATAAAGCAACATGTGCAAAGATAGTAGCATACTTACACAATAAAATTTGTTAATGACATACACTAACATATTTTAACATGCGCTAACACATGCTAACATCCGCTAACATATTTTAGCATGTGCTAACACATGCTAACATTCACTAAGGTAAAGTAACACAAGTAAACGTCTTAACTTGCACTAACACATGTTAACTTACGCTGACATATACTAACATATTTTACACTAACATATGTTAACATCCACTAACACATGCTAACACATGCTAACATACGCTAACGTATTTTAACATGCGCTAACACATGTTAACTTATGCTGACATATACTAACATATTTTACACTAACATATTTTAACCTGCACTAACACATGCTAACATACACTAACATATTTTAACATGCACTAACACATGCTAACATACGCTAACATATTTTAGCATGCGTTAACACATGCTAACATACGGTACCATATTTTAACATGCGCTAACATACACTAAGATAAAGCAACATATGCAAAGATAGTAGCATACTTAAACAATAACATTTATTAATGATATACACTAACATATTTTAACATGCGCTAACACATGCTAACATACGCTAACATATTTTAGCATGTGCTAACACATGCTAACATTCACTAAGGTAAAGTAACACAAGTAAACGTCTTAACTTGCACTAACACATGTTAACTTACGCTGACATATACTAACATATTTTACACTAACATATGTTAACATCCACTAACACATGCTAACACGTGCTAACATACGCTAACGTATTTTAACATGCGCTAACACATGTTAACTTATGCTGACATATACTAACATATTTTACACTAACATATGTTAACATCCACTAACACATGCTAACACATGCTAACACATGCTAACATATGCTAACGTATTTTAACATGCGCTAACACATGTTAACTTATGCTGACATATACTAACATATTTTACACTAACATATTTTAACATGCACTAATACATGCTAACATACACTAACATATTTTAACATGCACTAACACATGCTAACATACGCTAACATATTTTAGCATGCGTTAACACATGCTAACATACGGTACCATATTTTAACATGTGCTAACATATACTAAGATAAAGCAACATATGCAAAGATAGTAGCATACTTACACAATAAAATTTGTTAATGACATACACTAACATATTTTAACATGCGCTAACACATGCTAACATACGCTAACATATTTTAGCATGTGCTAACACATGCTAACATTCACCAAGGTAAAGTAACACAAGTAAACGTAGCAACATACTTAGGTTAGTGTGTTTCATACCTATAATTGTTCTGTTTGAGCCATTTTCAGGTAACATTCATCAAGTATCAAAATATTTGATGCTGAGGTAGCAAAAGAGCTAGCATGCTAATATTTTTTTTTTAAATTGCCTGATATAAAACAACAATATATATAACACAATGTATCGATAATGACTTGTTCAAGCAAAATAAAGTCAACGATGCAAACTAAGTCAGGCCGCGCTTTCAAGTCTTATATAAGTGGAGGCACAGGCTTGTACAGAATGTCTGGCCACGACTAGAAACCGAGGGACATGTTGTCCAACCTCTAATTGATCAATATCTCCTGATCCGTGGAACACGGAAATGTCTTTCTGCTCCAATAACGATAAGACGGTTTGACCCGAGGGTGGACTATGTGCTTAGCGTGTCAAGACTCCGCCGGTGGGGGGTGCGGATCAGAGGCAAGTCGGCGACACAGAGACACAAGTGTGTTCTGTCAGGCGGCGTGAAAGCTTTGGCGAAAAGGCGAGCCTCAGACGGGGAACAAAGCCTCTTTGTGCCGCGGACGCCTCGCTGAAAAGGCCACGCAACAAAATACACGAGCGGTAATGGAGATGATGATGAGGGCGCGGATGAAAGAGACGCTGGAGGAGCTGAAACATGGACGACTGCACTGTGTGTCGGTCACAACATTAGGTACGCCCTCCAATGAAAGGCAGTGCTTGTTGCAGACACTATTTACTATTTACATCATAATTATACGCATTTTAGGTACCCGACGGTACCTATTTTCGGTAATTTTGTGTGTGTTAATAAATAATAATTATTTTTGAAAATAAAAACTTCCATGAAATGCTAACGCAAACAAGGACGGGGCAAGGGTCACCACTTTGCGTACAAATGCGTGAGCAAATTGTCCAAAAGTTTAAAAACAACATTTATCAACCAGCTATTGCAAGGAATTAAGGGATTTCACCATCTACGCTCCGTAATATCATCAAAAGGTTCAGAGAATCTGGAGAAATCACTGCACGTAAGCCATGATATTACGGACCTTGGATCCCTCAGGCGGTACTGCATCAAAAAGCGACATCAGTGTGTAAAGGATATCACCACAAGGGCTCAGGAACACTTCAGAAAACCACTGTCAGTAACTACAGTTTGTCGCTACATCTGTAAGTTAAAACTCTACTATGCAAAGCGAAAGCCATTTATCAACAACACCCAGAAACGCCGACGGTAGGTGACTATCCGCCAAGTGGACACTATTTACTATTTACATCATTATTATACGCATTTTAGGTACCAGACGGTACCAATTTTCGGTACTTTTGTGTGTGTTAATAAATATAAATTATTTTTGAAAATAAAAACTACCATGAAATGCTAACACTAACAAGGACGGGGCGAGGGTCATCACTTTGTCAACAAATGCGTGAGCAAATTGTCCAAAAGTTTAAAAACAACATTTATCAACCAGCTGTTGCAAGGAATTAAGGGATTTCACCATCTACGCTCCGTAATATCATCAAAGGGTTCAGAGAATCTGGAGAAATCACTGCACGTAAGCCATGATATTACGGACCTTCGATCCCTCAGGCGGTACTGCATCAAAAAGCGACATCAGTGTGTAAAGGATATCACCACGTGGGCTCAGGAACACTTCAGAAAACCGCTGTCAGTAACTACAGTTGGTCGCTACATCTGTAAGTGCAAGTAAAAACTCTACTATGCCAAGCGAAAGCCATTTATCAACAACACACAGAAACGCCGACGGTAGGTGACTATCCGCCAAATAGACACTATTTACTATTTACATCATTATTATACGCATTTTAGGTACCCGACGGTACCTATTTTCGGTAATTTTGTGTGTGTTAATAAATATAAATTATTTTTGAAAATAAAAACTTCCATGAAATGCTAACGCTAACAAGGATGGGGCGAGGGTCACACTTCAGAAAACCACTGTCAGTAACTACAGTTGGTCGCTACATCTGTAAGTGCAAGTTAAAACTCTACTATGCAAAGCGAAAGCCATTTATCAACAACACCCAGAAACGCCGCCGGCTTCGCTGGGCCCCGAGCTCATCTAAGATGGACTGACGCAAAGTGGAAAAGTGTTCTGTGGTCTGACCAGTCCACATTTCAAATTGCCCTCCAATGAAAGGCAGTGTTTGTTGCAGACCCCTGTGGTTGGTGACTATCCGCCAAGTAGACACTATTTACTATTTACATCATCATTTTTTATTGCAACATTTAAAAATGAACTGATTATGACTTTTTTTTAAATGATCATCATGTTCTAATTTTCAAGTATGACATGAAGTTGCAATCACAGTTGCAAGTCCAAGACGTTAGATGGCAATAGTTCAGACCTGGGCAAAATACAGCCCGCTGGCCACATGCGGCCCATTAAGATTTTCAATCTTAATGGGTTACCGTAAGTCTTGAACTATAGAAAGTATTTCAATGGTTGAAATCTGCGCTTTTTGAGTGTTATAGGAGTTATTACGGTAGTCTGCGTCACATGAAGACGCTGAATAATTAGCTGTTCTGGAGACGTTGTTGCAAAGTCTTCTTAAGAAACGTTGCTGTTGTCATCCTTAGTTGCCTCCTTCTTCATGGAGGATTCATTGATGTTGTAACGGCAGCTGGTAGCTCGAAGCCAATTAGCTACCTTCGTTTTAGCACAGCAACAAGGAGGCTCACCCTTTCTCCGACGGTAGGCAGCTTCTTCCCGGGCTTGGGTTTTGCATCAGAAGGCACAGAAGGTTTGGACAACAATGGAGAGAAATACAAATGTTCAAGAGCCGACATGGCGGTCGGCTGTCGTTAATGTGGTCGAGCCAATCAGCTGTCAGGAAAGAGAACTCTGCGCTCTGTGATTAGTCCGCCATCAGCCAGTAGTTTGCCGTGTACGAGGTCACGTGGGCAAGGCAGCTCCGCTACTCCACGGACAGATAACTCCGACTGAAATAGATCATGCTAGTGAAAGTACATGTTTTTACATTGGTGGGCAGATCACTGCCCCTCTCATCCAGGCTTCCAGCTATTGTCCTCTCTTTTATGCCAGAGCCAACAGGAGGCTCTCTCTGCCGCTTCCCCCAGCCTACGAACGGCTGTTTTCCTCAAGATGCCTCTCAATCCGACCCTCGTCATCAGATTCCACACAGATTGAGCACGGAATCCTCGACATCCAACTTCCACTGTCGTCAGCCATGCTGTCCACCCCTTGTCCCGGCAGTCCTGGACAAGTTGTTGGTGCTTTGTTTTCTTCCTCTCTGCCGCTTCCTCACAACCCTCCTCCCACGGGACAGTAAGTTCCACCAGTTCCCTCTGGGGACCACATAACTATGTCTGGTCTCAGAGTGGTGGACAGTACCGCCTCTGGGAAGAGGAGCTTCCTCCCCAGGTCGACCTCCATCTCCCAACCCTGGGCCAACTGCAGGAGGTTTTGCTTGGCTTGGCCTCGGACAACTGGTCTATGAGCCTCTTTCACGAAGGTGATGGTGCTCAGCAGTGGCTCAGTTTTGGCCGGGTGTTTCTTTCTCCTCCCTTGCTCCAAGATGTCTGCGAGCATTGCCAACACCTTGTCATGGCGCCACCTGTATCTTCCCTGGGTCAATGCTGTTTTGCACAGCGGATCCTCCCTCATTCCCCACCTATGCAAGTTGACTGGGGTCGGCAGGGTGTCGCATACTGCTCGGAGCAGAAACGAGATACAAAAATATCACCGGTCCGAGAGTGTGGTTATCAATCACAGTTTGGTTACTCTAGCTTTTTATTTTACTTTTATCGCGGTTCATTATTAAAACCGTTCTGCCCTTTCTAATCCATTTTCTACTCCTCGTTACTCTCGGCGTCTCCTTGCCGCTCAGGCAAATCATATTGTCTAAAAATACATTTTCCCATCCACAACGTGACATCATCGGCAAGTACAGCCCAGCCCCCGGCCAGATTGTTTCAACCCAATGCGGCCCCCGAGTCAAAAAGTTCAGGGACCCCTGTGTTAGAGTAAACCAGTGGTACCTCGGTTTCCATATGCCCCATTTACGGACCAAACTATTCAGCTTACCGTTCCGCAGTGCCCAGACAAAGAATCCCATGCGTTGGTGACTCGGTCTTTCTGTGTTTTTTTTATTTTTATTAAATACGACTGCAAAATAATCCACCAGGGGACCCCAAAAAATGGTGAGAAACACTATTGAGCTTCAGAAAGAACGTGCGGCGCCTCTCCGCTCGTCGCCAACAAAGGTTATTTATAAAAAAATCAGATAAATTAAATAAAAGTGATGTTCAATCGTCCTTAAAAAATGAATAAATATATAAAAATATAAAATTGTATTTAATTTATGCATTTCATTAATCTTTTATATGTATTTAACATTGTTTTATGCATATAAAACTGTATTTTTTTCTCTATACATTTGTTTTTCATATTTTTGGGCAGTAGGAACTGATCTTTGAATTGACTTTATTTCTTATAGGAAAAACTGCTTTGTTTTTCGTCCCGGAAAACCTGGAATTTGGGTAAATCTGGGAATTTTTGGAATTCGTCAAGGGAAAGCCCACAATTCCTGAATAGGCTGAACAGTTGGAACAGTTTGAATCAGATGAAAAATGTGGGAGTTGTGTAACTTTGAAGAATGTCCCATTGATTTCAATGGGAATTTCCCAAAAATTGGGAATTTCGGGAAAAGGGGGATTTTTTGAAAAAATTATGAAAAAAACTTAAATGGTCTGAATAAATTTAAATGGTTGGTGTTGGAATTTTTCAAATCGGTCTAGAAATGTTGAAGTAGTAATATGTTGAATTGAGAAATGGTATTATGGAATTCCTGGAATTTTGGGAAAACCGGGAATTTTTCCAGTTCAAAAAATAACTTAGTTTTTTGTCCTGATTAAGAGCAATGTTTGGACGGTGGAACGGTTGAAGTGGGAAATGTGGGAGGACTAGTCGCCAGAAAAAAGGGTGGAAATAGGGCTTTGGAAAACCAGGAATTCTGGAAAATCCTGGAAATTTTTTTGAACTTGGAAAAAAAAAAGTAGTTTGAATTTCCAGAATGGTGGAATGTGTTGAAGGTGCAATGAAAGTTGAAAAATGTGGAAATAGTGAAAGTTTGAAAAATGGCCAATTAATTTTAAATGGGGAAAAATGTCCCGGAAAACCTGGAATTTGGGTAAATCTGGGAATTTTTGGAATTTGTCAAGGGAAAGCCCACAATTCCCGAATAGACTGAACAGTTGGAACAGTTTGAATCAGATGAAAAATGTGGGAGTTGTGTAACTTTGAAGAATGTCCCATTGATTTCAATGGGAATTTCCCAAAAATTGGGAATTTCGGGAAAAGGGGGATTTTTTGAAAAAATTATGAAAAAAACTTAAATGGTCTGAATAAATTTAAATGGTTGGTGTTGGAATTTTTCAAATCGGTCTAGAAATGTTGAAGTAGTAATATGTTGAATTGAGAAATGGTATTATGGAATTCCTGGAATTTTGGGAAAACCGGGAATTTTTCCAGTTCAAAAAAATAACTTAGTTTTTTGTCCTGATTAAGAGCAATGTTTGGACGGTGGAACGGTTGAAGTGGGACATGTGGGAGGACTAGTCGCCAGAAAAAAGGGTGGAAATAGGGCTTTGGAAAACCAGGAATTCTGGAAAATCCTGGAATTTTTTTTGAACTTGGAAAAAAAAAGTACTTTGAATTTCCAGAATGGTGGAATGTGTTGAAGGTGCAATGAAAGTTGAAAAATGTGGAAATAGTGAAAGTTTGAAAAATGGCCAATTAATTTTAAATGGGGAAAAATGTCCTGGAAAATCTGGAATTCGGGGAAATCTGGGAATTTTTGGAATTTGTCAAGGGAAAGCCCGCGATTCCCGAATAGGCTGAACAGTTTGACGTTGGAACGGTTTGAATCGGGTGAAAAATGTGGACGGTAGAGCGCTTTGGAGCATTCCCACAATAAACACTGCGTTACTGGTGTTAATGAAGAAGGACTCTGCAGTATCCTTAACACCAAACGGGGATGGGGATGGCGAGGGGGTGACCTGCTGTTCTCACTTTCCCGCCGTGGAGTAAGTGACAAGGCGCTCCGCGGTGCAGCGTGCAGCCGAGCGGGGAGGAGCGCCGCTGGGAATGGCCGCTAAAGGTAACGCGGTCGGACAGCTGCACGTTAGCCGCGCGTCACGTGCTCCGACACGGTGTGCCTTCCTTTACCTGGGCCCGCCAGGCATGCTCACCCCGACCGGGACCAGGGATCTGGGAGCGGAGCTCTCCAAATGCCCTGCAGGCTCCCCGTAACCTTTGGAGAGTCTTGGCCACGTATTGTTGGACTAGGCGGAGGTTGTCAGTCGCCATCATCTTGACTGAACATTCTTTCTTTTCATTCTCCGCCCGTCTGCACACACAGCTGAGGGTGGTGAGCACGCAGTAACACACTAGCCCACTAGGGTGCAGTGTCGCATCTATCAGGGGTTTGCTCTCATCTGCTCAAGGTCTCATGTTATAATATTCTTTTTTTTTAAACATTTTCAAATAGAGGTGCTGAAATTGTGTTTAACTCTAAAATTACACCATTTGTGTGTGTCTGTAGCTTTAATGCTAATGAGCTGTGTTTGTCTCCACTCTTGTGTATTTTATACACATCCACTCCACATCCACTCCAGATTTTGCCGCGCTCTACCATGCACATTTTTCACCCGATTCAAACCCTTCCAACGTCAAACTGTTCAGCCTATTCGGGAATCGCGGGCTTTCCCTTGACGAATTCCAAAAATTCCCAGATTTCCCCGAATTCCAGGTTTTCCAGGACATTTTTCCCCATTTAAAATGAATTGGCCATTTTTCAAACTTCCACCATTTCCACATTTTTCAACCTTCATTCCACCTTCAACACATTTCACCATTCTGGAAATTCAAACTACTTTTTTTTTTCCAATTTCCAAAAAATTCCAGGATTTTCCAGAATTCCAGGTTTTCCAAAGCCCTATTTCCACCCTTTTTTCTGGCGACTAGTCCTCCCACATTTTTCAACCCACTTCAACCGTTCCACCGTCCAAACATTCCTCTTAATCAGGACAAAAAACAAAGTTATTTTTTGAACTGGAAAAATTACCGGTTTTCCCAAAATTCCAGGAATTCCATTACACCATTTCTCAATTAAACATGTTACTACTTCAACACTTCAACACCAACCATTTCAACTTAGTCAGACCAATCAAGTTTTTTTTAAATCAATTTCAAAAAAATTCCACCTTTTCCCAAAATTCCCAATTTTGGGGAAATTCCCATTGAAATCAATGGGACATTTTTCAAAGTTCCACAACTCCCACATTTTTCATCTGTTTCAAACTGTTCCAACTGTTCAGCCTATTCGGGAATCGCAGGCTTTCCCTTGACAAATTCCAAAAATTCCCAGATTTCCCAGAATTTCAGGTTTTCCAGGACATTCTTCCCCATTTAAAAGGAATTGGCCATTTTTCAAACTTTCACTATTTCCACATTTTTCAACCTTCATTCCACCTTCAACACATTCCACCATTCTGGAAATTCAAACTACTTTTTTTTTCCAAGTTCCAAAAAATTCAAGGATTTTCAAGAATTCCTGGTTCCTCTTAATCAGGACAAAAAACAAAGTTATTTTTTTAACTGAAAAAATTCCCGGTTTTCCCAAAATTCCAGGAATTCCATAACACCATTTCTCAATTAAACATGTTACTACTTCAACACTTCAACACCAACCATTTCAACTTATTCAGACCAATCAAAAAAATTGTTTATCAATTTCCAAAAAATTCCCCCTTTTCCCAAAATTCCCAATTTTTGGGAAATTCCCATTGAAGTCAATGGGACATTTTTCAAAGTTCCACAACTCCCACATTTGTCATCTGTTTCAAACTGTTCCAACTGTTCAGCCTATTCGGGAATCGCGGGATTTCCCTTGAAAAATTCAAAAAATTCCCAGATTTCCCCGAATTCCAGGTTTTCCAGGACATTTTTCCCCATTTAAAATGAATTGGCCATTTTTCAAACTTTCACCATTTCCACATTTTTCAACCTTCATTCCACTTGCAACACATTCCACCATTCTGGAAATTCAAACTACTTTTTTTTTTCCAATTTCCAAAAAATTCCAGGATTTTCCAGAATTCCAGGTAATCCAAAGCTCTATTTCCACCCTTTTTTCTGGCGACTAGTCCTCCCACATTTTTCAACCCACTTCAACCGTTCCACCGTCCAAACATTCCTCTTAATCAGGACAAAAAACAAAGTTACTTTTTGAACTGGAAAAAATCCCGGTTTTCCCAAAATTCCAGGAATTCCATAACACCATTTCTCAATTAAACATATTACTACTTCAACACTTCAACACCAACCATTTCAACTTATTCAGACCAATCAAGTTTTTTTTAAATCAATTTCAAAAAAATTCCACCTTTTCCCAAAATTCCCAATTTTGGGGAAATTCCCATTGAAATCAATGGGACATTTTTCAAAGTTCCACAACTCCCACATTTTTCATCTGTTTCAAACTGTTCCAACTGTTCAGCCTATTCGGGAATCGCAGGCTTTCCCTTGACAAATTCCAAAAATTCCCAGATAACCCAGAATTTCAGGTTTTCCAGGACATTCTTCCCCATTTAAAAGGAATTGGCCATTTTTCAAACTTTCACTATTTCCACATTTGTCAACCTTCATTCCACCTTCAACACATTCCACCATTCTGAAAATTCAAACTACTTTTTTTTTCCAAGTTCCAAAAAATTCAAGGATTTTCCAGAATTCCTGGTTCCTCTTAATCAGGACAAAAAACAAAGTCATTTTTTTAACTGGAAAAATTCCCGGTTTTCCCAAAATTCCAGGAATTCCATTACACCATTTCTCAATTAAACATGTTACTACTTCAACACTTCAACACCAACCATTTCAACTTATTCAGACCAATCAATTTTTTTTTTATCAATTTCAAAAAAATTCCCCCTTTTCCCAAAAATTCCCACTTTTTGGGAAATTCCCCTTGAAATCAATGGGACATTTTTTAAATTTCCACAACTCCCACATTTTTCATCTGTTTCAAACTGTTCCAACTGTTTAGCCTATTCCGGAATCGCAGGCTTTCCCTGGAAAAATTCCAAAAATTCCCAGATTTCCCCGAATTCCAGGTTTTCCAGGACATTTTTCCCCATTTAAAATGAATTGGCCATTTTTCAAACTTTCACCATTTCCACATTTTTCAACCTTCATTCCACCTTCAACACATTTCACTATTCTGGAAATTCAAACTACTTTTTTTTTTCCAAGTTCCAAAAAATTCAAGGATTTTCCAGAATTCCTGGTTTTCCAAAGCCCTATTTCCACCCTTTTTTCTGGCGACTACTCCTCCCACATTTTTCAACCCACTTCAACCGTTCCACCGTCCAAACATTCCTCTTAATCAGGACAGAAAACAAAGTTATTTTTTGAACTGGAAAAATTCCCGGTTGTCCCAAAATTCCAGGAATTCCATAACACCATTTCTCAATTAAACATGTTACTACTTCAACACTTCAACACCAACCAATGCAACTTATTCAGACCAATCAAGTTTTTTTTTTATCAATTTCAACAAAAAAATCCCCCTTTTCCCAAAATTCCCAATTTTTGGTAAATTCCCATTGAAATCAATGAGACATTTTTCAAAGTTCCACAACTCCCACATTTTTCATCTGATTCAAACTGTTCCAACTGTTCAACCTATTCGGGAATCGCAGGCTTTCCCTTGACGAATTCCAAAAATTCCCAGATTTCCCCGAATTCCAGGTTATCCGGGACATTTTTCCCCATTTTAAATGAATTGGCCATTTTTCAAACTTTCACCATTTACACATTTTTCAACCATCAACACATTCCACCATTCTGGAAATTCAAACTACTTTTTGTTTCCAAGTTCCAAAAAATTCCAGGATTTTCCAGAATTCCTGGTTTTCCAAAGCCCTATTTACACCCTTTTTTCTGGCGACTAGTCCTCCCACATTTTTCAACCCACTTCAACCTCTTAATCAGGACAAAAAACAAAGTTATTTTTTTAACTGGAAAAATTCCTGGTTTTCCCAAAATTCCAGGAATTCCGTAATACCATTTCTCAATTTGAACATATTACTATTTCAACATTTCTCGACTGATTTGAAAAATTCCAACACCAACCATTTCAACTTATTCAGACCATTCAAGTTGGTTTTTTTTTAATCATTTTTTTTAAAAATCCCCCTTTTTCCGAAAATCCCATTTTTTTGGGAAATTCCCATTGAAATCAATGGGACATTCTTCAAAGTTCCACAACTCCCACATTTTTCATCTGATTCAAACTGTTCCAACTGTTCAACCTATTCGGGAATCACGGGCTTTCCCTTTGACGATTTCAAAAAAATGTCCAGATTTCCCCGAATTCCAGGTTTTCCGGGACATTTTTCCCCATTTAAAATGAATTGGCCAATTTTCAAACTTTCACCATTTCCAAAATTTTTCAACCTTCATTCCACCTTCAACACATTCCACCATTCTGGAAATTCAAACTACTTTTTTTTCCAAGTTCCAAAAAATTCTAGGATTTTCCAGAATTCCTGGTTTTCCAAAGCCCTATTTCCACCCTTTTTTCTGGCGACTACTCCTCCCACATTTTTCAACCCACTTCAACCGTTCCACCGTCCAAACATTCCTCTTAATCAGGACAGAAAACAAAGTTATTTTTTGAACTGGAAAAATTCCCGGTTTTCCCAAAATTCCAGGAATTACATAACACCATTTCTCAATTAAACATTTTACTACTTCAACATTTCAACACCAACCATTTCAACTTATTTAGACCAATCAAGTTTTTTTTAATCAATTTCAAAAAAATTCCCCCTTTTCCCAAAAATTCCCACTTTTTGGTAAATTCCCCTTGAAATCAATGGGACATTTTTCAAAGTTCCACAACTCCCACATTTTTCATCTGTTTCAAACTGTTCCAACTGTTTAGCCTATTCGGGAATCGCAGGCTTTCCCTGGAAAAATTCCAAAAATTCCCAGATTTCCCCGAATTCCAGGTTTTCCGGGACATTTTTCCCCATTTAAAATGAATTGGCCATTTTTCAAACTTTCACCATTTCCACATTTTTCAACCTTCATTCCACCTTCAACACATTCCACCATTCTGGAAATTCAAACTACTTTTTTTTTTCCAATTTCCAAAAAATTCCAGGATTTTCCAGAATTCCTGGTTTTCCAAAGCCCTATTTCCACCCTTTTTTCTGGCGACTAGTCCTCCCACATTTTTCAACCCACTTCAACCGTTCCACCGTCCAAACATTCCTCTTAATCAGGACAAAAAACAAAGTTATTTTTTGAACTGTAAAAATTCCCGGTTTTCCCAAAATTCCAGGAATTCCATTACACCATTTCTCAATTAAACATGTTACTACTTCAACACTTCAACACCAACCATTTCAACTTATTCAGACCAATCAAGTTTTTTTTTATCAATTTCAAAAAAATTCCCCCTTTTCCCAAAAATTCCCACTTTTTGGGAAATTCCCCTTGAAATCAATGGGACATTTTTCAAAGTTCCACAACTCCCACATTTTTCATCTGTTTCAAACTGTTCCAACTGTTTAGCCTATTCGGGAATCGCAGGCTTTCCCTGGAAAAATTCCAAAAATTCCCAGATTTCCCCGAATTCCAGGTTTTCCGGGACATTTTTCCCCATTTAAAATGAATTGGCCATTTTTCAAACTTTCACCATTTCCACATTTTTCAACCTTCATTCCACCTTCAACACATTCCACCATTCTGGAAATTCAAACTACTTTTTTTTTTCCAAGTTCCAAAAAATTCCAGGATTTTCCAGAATTCCTGGTTTTCCAAAGCCCTATTTCCACCCTTTTTTCTGGCGACTAGTCCTCCCACATTTTTCAACCCACTTCAACCGTTCCACCGTCCAAACATTCCTCTTAATCAGGACAAAAAACAAAGTTATTTTTTGAACTGTAAAAATTCCCGGTTTTCCCAAAATTCCAGGAATTCCATTACACCATTTCTCAATTAAACATGTTACTACTTCAACACTTCAACACCAACCATTTCAACTTATTCAGACCAATCAAGTTTTTTTTTATCAATTTCAAAAAAATTCCCCCTTTTCCCAAAAATTCCCACTTTTTGGGAAATTCCCCTTGAAATCAATGGGACATTTTTCAAAGTTCCACAACTCCCACATTTTTCATCTGTTTCAAACTGTTCCAACTGTTTAGCCTATTCGGGAATCGCAGGCTTTCCCTGGAAAAATTCCAAAAATTCCCAGATTTCCCCGAATTCCAGGTTTTCCGGGACATTTTTCCCCATTTAAAATGAATTGGCCATTTTTCAAACTTTCACCATTTCCACATTTTTCAACCTTCATTCCACCTTCAACACATTCCACCATTCTGGAAATTCAAACTACTTTTTTTTTTCCAAGTTCCAAAAAATTCAAGGATTTTCCAGAATTCCTGGTTTTCCAAAGCCCTATTTCCACCCTTTTTTCTGGCGACTAGTCCTCCCACATTTTTCAACCCACTTCAACCGTTCCACCGTCCAAACATTCCTCTTAATCAGGACAGAAAACAAAGTTATTTTTTGAACTGGAAAAATTCCCGGTTGTCCCAAAATTCCAGGAATTCCATAACACCATTTCTCAATTAAACATGTTACTACTTCAACACTTCAACACCAACCAATGCAACTTATTCAGACCAATCAAGTTTTTTTTTTATCAATTTCAACAAAAAAATTCCCCCTTTTCCCAAAATTCCCAATTTTTGGTAAATTCCCATTGAAATCAATGGGACATTTTTCAAAGTTCCACAACTCCCACATTTTTCATCTGATTCAAACTGTTCCAACTGTTCAACCTATTCGGGAATCGCAGGCTTTCCCTTGACGAATTCCAGAAATTCCCAGATTTCCCCGAATTCCAGGTTATCCGGGACATTTTTCCCCATTTTAAATGAATTGGCCATTTTTCAAACTTTCACCATTTACACATTTTTCAACCATCAACACATTCCACCATTCTGGAAATTCAAACTACTTTTTGTTTCCAAGTTCCAAAAAATTCCAGGATTTTCCAGAATTCCTGGTTTTCCAAAGCCCTATTTACACCCTTTTTTCTGGCGACTAGTCCTCCCACATTTTTCAACCCACTTCAACCTCTTAATCAGGACAAAAAACAAAGTTATTTTTTGAACTGGAAAAATTTCTGGTTTTCCCAAAATTCCAGGAATTCCGTAATACCATTTCTCAATTTGAACATATTACTATGTCAACATTTCTCGACTGATTTGAAAAAATTCCAACACCAACCATTTCAACTTATTCAGACCATTCAAGTTGTTGTTTTTTTAATCATTTTTTTTAAAAATCCCCCTTTTTCCGAAAATCCCATTTTTTTGGGAAATTCCCATTGAAATCAATGGGACATTCTTCAAAGTTCCACAACTCCCACATTTTTCATCTGATTCAAACTGTTCCAACTGTTCAACCTATTCGGGAATCGCGGGCTTTCCCTTGACAAATTCCAAAAATTCCCAGATTTCCCCGAATCCCAGGTTTTCCGGGACATTTTTCCCCATTTATAATGAATTGGCCATTTTTCTAACTTTCACCATTTCCACATTTTTCAACCGATTCAAACCATTGCACCTCCAACACATTCCACCATTCTGGAAATTCTAACTACTTTTTTTTCCAAGTTTAAAAAAATTCCAGGATTTTCCAGAATTCCTGGTTTTCCAAAGCCCTATTTCCACCCTTTTTTCTGGCGACTACTCCTCCCACGTTTTTCAACCCACTTCAACCGTTCCACCGTCCAAACATTCCTCTTAATCAGGACAAAAAACAAAGTTATTTTTTGAACTGGAAAAATTCCCGGTTTTCCCAAGATTCCAGGAATCCTACCTGTCAGGGTATTGAGTATTTTTGTGAAGAATTGCTATTTTTACATCGAGTTTCATCCCGACTGCTACATTTGTTTACGTCGGTGGTTCTCAACATTTGTTTCACCAAGCGTCACCTCAGAAAACACTCCCAAGTACCGACATAATGGCCAACATTAAAATACTGTGGCGTGGTAGGCCTAAGTATTTATTAAAAACAAGGCAAAAAAAATTTGATTTAACAGGTATATTTAATATTTTTGATGGAGCACGCGTGAAAGAAAAACATGGAAAAAAAATATTTTTAAAAAAATACTTATTTTTGGCCATGGATGACGTGCTAGCTGTCTAGAGTCGGGACCCGGGGTGGA
Source organism: Entelurus aequoreus (assembly GCF_033978785.1). Classification (NCBI taxonomy): domain Eukaryota; kingdom Metazoa; phylum Chordata; class Actinopteri; order Syngnathiformes; family Syngnathidae; genus Entelurus; species Entelurus aequoreus. The sequence continues at coordinate 8,504,049 of NC_084745.1, forward strand.
CCGCTCGCCTGTGCATCGGTTGGGGACATCTCTGCACTGCTGACCCGTCTCCGCTCTGGATGGTCTCCTGCTGGCCCCACTATGGACTGGACTCTCACTATTATGTTAGATCCACTATGGACTGGACTCTCACTATTATGTTAGATCCACTATGAACTGGACTCTCACTATTATGTTAGATCCACTATGGACTGGACTCTCACTATTATGTTAGATCCACTATGAACTGGACTCTCACTATTATGTTAGATCCACTATGGACTGGGCTCTCACTATTATGTTAGATCCACTATGAACTGGACTCTCACTATTATGTTAGATCCACTATGGACTGGACTCTCACTATTATGTTAGATCCACTATGGACTGGACTCTCACTATTATGTTAGATCCACTATGGACTGGACTCTCACTATTATGTTAGATCCACTATGAACTGGACTCTCACTATTATGTTAGATCCACTATGGACTGGACTCTCACTATTATGTTAGATCCACTATGAACTGGACTCTCACTATTATGTTATATCCACTATGGACTGGACTCTCACTATTATGTTAGATCCACTATGGACTGGACTCTCACTATTATGTTAGATCCACTATGAACTGGACTCTCACTATTATGTTATATCCACTATGGACTGGACTCTCACTATTATGTTAGATCCACTATGGACTGGACTCTCACTATTATGTTAGATTCACTATGAACTGGACTCTCACTATTATGTTAGATCCACTACGGACTGGACTCTCACTATTATGTTAGATCCACTATGAACTGGACTCTCACTATTATGTTAGATCCACTACGGACTAGACTCTCACTCTTATGTTAGATCCACTATGGACTGGACTCTCACACTATTATGTTAGATCCACTATGGACTGGACTCTCACTATTATGTTAGATCCACTATGAACTGGACTCTCACTATTATGTTAGATCCACTATGAACTGGACTCTCACTATTATGTTAGATCCACTATGAACTGGACTCTCACTATTATGTTAGATCCACTATGGACTGGACTCTCACTATTATGTTAGATCCACTATGGACTAGACTCTCACTATTATGTTAGATCCACTATGAACTGGACTCTCACTATTATGTTAGATCCACTATGGACTAGACTCTCACTATTATGTTAGATCCACTATGGACTGGACTCTCACTATTATGTTAGATCCACTATGGACTAGACTCTCACTATTATGTTAGATCCACTATGGACTGGACTCTCACTATTATGTTAGATCCACTATGGACTGGACTCTCACTATTATGTTAGATCCACTATGGACTGGACTCTCACTATTATGTTAGATCCACTATGGACTAGACTCTCACTATTATGTTAGATCCACTATGGACTGGACTCTCACTATTATGTTAGATCCACTATGAACTGGACTCTCACTATTATGTTAGATCCACTATGGACTAGACTCTCACTATTATGTTAGATCCACTATGGACTGGACTCTCACTATTATGTTAGATCCACTATGGACTAGACTCTCACTATTATGTTAGATCCACTATGAACTGGACTCTCACTATTATGTTAGATCCACTATGAACTGGACTCTCATTATTATGTTAGATCCACTACGGACTGGACTCTCACAATATTATGCTAGACTCACTCGACATACATTGCACCGGTCTCTCTCAAAGGGGGGTGGCGGGATCTGCGGCCCTCTCCAAGGTTTCTCATTGTCATCCTGCTGGATTGAGTTTTTCCTTGCCCTGGTGTGGGCTTTGAACCGAGGATGTCGTTGTGGCTTGTGCAGCCCTTTGAGACACTTGTGATTTAGGGCTATATAAATAAACATTGATTGATATTTTTAACCCATTTATGAAGGGGACCCTTTGGGATCCAAAGAATTTTAGTGTGATTGTTATGTTTTGACTAAGGGGAGGTAACGGCACAGACACCAGGGGGCAGTATAGCTCTAAGTATTTATTATATGTAGTCACTATATATAATAAACAAACAATAAATATTATACTAACTAATAAACTAAACTAAGGAAATGGAGTGTGTGACAAAAACCCAGGAGTGTGTATGTGGGAGGCTAATTGTTAACTGTGTTACCAAGTGTTGTTGAGAGTGAAGGAACAAGTTAGTCCGAGGGGCAGGCAGATGATCCAGGGCAGGAGAGAAGAGACTAGATCCGTGTTCAGGCGAGGGTCGGACATCGAGGAAGGCAGTCCAAAACACCGGGGGGAAACAACGGGAGATCTCGAAGGGGAGACTCGGGAAGGCAGGTACACCAAAAGGTAACTACGGGAGAACAAACAAGGATGTCAGACACGAGAGAAAAACGCAGAGAGAGTAAGTGTATCTTGTGGTTTTTATGTTGATTTAATGAAAAAAACGCGGCCCGGGGGTTGGGGACCACTGTTTTAGGACACAAACATAGCGACATTAGCTCCATGCTAACATTTAAGTTAAGTTACAGTTAAAGTACCAATGATTGTCTCACACACACACTAGGTGTGGCGAAATGATTCTCTGCATTTGAGCCATCACCCTTGATCACCCCCTGGGAGGTGAGGGGAGCAGTGAGCAGCAGCGGTGGCCGCGCCCGGGAATCATTTTTTTGGTGATTTAACCCCCAATTCCAACCCTTGATGCTGAGTGTAGAGCAAGGAGGTAATGGCTCCCATTTTTATAGTCTTTGGTATGGCTCGGCCGGGGTTTGAACTCACGACCTGATGACCTCGGGGCGAACACTCTAACCGCTGGGCCATGTTTTAACAGCAACATCATGCTACAGGACAATCAGCTAACACAATCAGCTGGCTGACGGGTGTTTTTTAGTTGTATTTCAAGTGGAGATGTCCGATAATATCGGTCTGCCGATATTATCGGCCGATAAATGCGTTAAAATCTAATATCGGAAATGATCGGTATCGTTTTTTTTATTATCAGTATCGTTTTTTTTTTGTTTGTTTGTTTTTTTTTGGGTTTTTTTAATTAAATCCACATAAAAAACACAAGATACACTTACAATTAGTGCACCAACCCAAAAAACCTCCCTCCCCCATTTACACTCATTCACACAAAAGGGTTGTTTCTTCCTGTTATTAATATTCTGCTTCCTACATTATATATCAATATATATCAATACAGTCTGCAAGGGATACAGTCCGTAAGCACACATGATTGTGCGTGCTGCTGGTCCACTAATAGTACTAACCTTTAACAGTTAATTTTACACATTTTCATTAATTACTAGTTTCTATGTAACTGTTTTTATATTGTTTTACTTTCTTTTTTATTCAAGAAAATGTTTTTAATTTATTTATCTTATTTTATTAGATTCATTTTTTTAAAAAGTACCTTATCTTCACCATACCTGGTTGTCCAAATTAGGCATAATAATGTGTTAATTCCACGACTGCATATATCGGTTGATATCGGTATCGGTTGATATCGGTATCGGTAATTAAAGAGTTGGACAATATCGGCATATCGGATATCGGCAAAAAGCCATTATCGGACATCCCTAATTATAGGTAAAACATAAAAAAGTGTAATAAAAGAGCAAACAAGTGAAATGTAACAAGAAAAAGTTGCAATGTTCTAATAATACAAAGCTGCCATGCAGGCGTTTTTTTTTAAATTGTCATTGCTCAAAAAATAATAATGAATCAAAATCAACGTTGTTGTGAATTATTGACCTCCAATTATTTCAAACCAAATATTCCACTTTTAAATTTTTTTGGGGGGGGAAGATATTTCATATTTTTTGTAGAGATGTCCGATAATATCGGTCTGCCGATATTATCGGCTGATAAATGCGTTAAAATGTAATATTGGAAATTATCGGTATCGGTTTTTTTATAATCAGTATCGTTTTGTTGGGTTTTTTTTTGGTTTTTTTTATGAAATCCACATAAAAAACACAAGATACACTTACAATTAGTGCACCAACCCAAAAAACCTCCCTCCCCCATTTACACTCATTCACACAAAAGGGTTGTTTCTTTCTGTTATTAATATTCTGGTTCCTACATTATATATCAATATATATCAATACAGTCTGCAAGGGATACAGTCCGTAAGCACACATGATTGTGCGTGCTGCTGGTCCACTAATAATACTAACACTTTAACAGTTAATTTTACAAATTTTCATTTATTACTAGTTTCTATGTAACTGTTTTTATATTGTTTTACTTTCTTTTTTATTCAAGAAAATGTTTTTAATTTATTTATCTTATTTGATTAGATTCATTTTTTTTTAAAGTACCTTATCTTCACCATACCTGGTTGTCCAAATTAGGCATAATAATGTGTTAATTCCACGACTGCATATATCGGTTGATATCGGTATCGGTAATTAAAGAGTTGGACAATATCGGCATATCGGATATCGGCAAAAAGCCATTATCGGACATCCCTAATTTCAAGACATGTAGCGAAGCCCCATTGTTATACGAACCAACACGGCGGAGCTGTCTGTGAGTGCTTTTTGACGGCTTTATTTTAAGACGTGCGGTGAAGAATGTCTCGTGTTAGGTGTTCATAAACAGGTTGTAGTACTTTAAAAAAAAAAAAAAAAAGTCACTTCTGCGTTTGCCCGCTGCTAAAGTCCTTGAGTTTCATTTCTTGTCTCTGAGCGTTTTATCCGGGCGACATTGTCTGGCTCTACCTTTCAGAGTGCTGAGGCTTCTTTGACTTTACCACACTCCAGCTGACACCCCGAGATTAGACAGCAGACCTGACTTTTTGCTTTACGCACCTCAACCCCCTAGAAAAAAAAAGAATATGACAGTTGAGCGTGTGTGTGTGTGTAAAGGTGTCACATTACGCGGCCCCAAGGAATGAATAGCGATGTTATTCAGCTCCTCACCTCCCAAGGTGATGGCGACTATCAGCCCCAGAAGTGTCACATCCTCAGAGTCATGGAGGCTACGATGAGTTCACTGACGGTAAATAATGGCGACTTCTGGCCTGAATTCTACGACAATTGTCTCAAACGTTTCCTTATCAGGACAGTCCGTGTCTCACGGGTGGGTCTTTCTCAAAAGTGCGCGCCCCCCCATCCCCCCCAACTATTTTTAACAGCTCGCGGCACATTCTGATAATACTATACTTTTTTTTATTGAAAAAAAAAAAAACTTAAAAATGTAAAATGAAATCGCATACATGTGAAATTTAACGATGAAAACTTGCAATTTTGACTCTAAAGCTGCAATGCAGGGTCTCTTTTTTTCTTTCAAACTGTCTTTGCTCCAAAAATAATGAATCAAAACTAGGGATGTCCGATAATATCGGTATCGTTTTTTTTATTATCTATATCGGGGTTTTTTTTGTTTTGTTTTTTGTTTTTTATTAAATCAACATAAAAAACACAAGATACACTTACAATTAGTGCACCAACCCAAAAAACCTCCCTTCCCCCATTTCTTTCTGTTATCAATATTCTGGTTCCTACATTATATATCAATATATATCAATACAGTCGGCAAGGGATACAGTCCGTAAGCACACATGATTGTGCGTGCTGCTGGTCCACTAATAGTACTAACCTTTAACAGTTCATTTTACTAATTTTCATTAATTACTAGTTTCTATGTTACTGTGTTTGTATTCTTTTACTTTCTTTTTTAGTCAAGGAAATGTTTTTAATTTATTCATCTTATTTTATTTTATAAATTTTTTAAAAAAGGACCTTATCTTCACCATACCTGGTTGTCCAAATTAGGCATAATAATGTGTTAATTCCACGACTGTATCTATCGGTATCGGTTGATATCGGTATCTGTAATTAAGAGTTGGACAATATCGGATATCGGCAAAAAGCCATTATCGGACATCCCTAATCAAAACCAATGTTATTATGATTTATTGACATATTTAAGGCTCCAATTACAAACCCTGTTTCCATATGAGTTGGGAAATTGTGTTAGATGTAAATATAAACGGAATACAATGATTTGCAAATCATTTTCAACCCATATTCAGTTGAATGCACTACAAAGACAACATATTTGATGTTCAAACTCATAAACTTTTTTTTTTTTTTTTGCAAATAATAATTAACTTAGAATTTCATGGCTGCAACACGTGCCAAAGTAGTTGGGAAAGAGCATGTTCACCACTGTGCTACATGGCCTTTCCTTTCAACAACACTCAGTAAAGGTTTGGGAACTGAGGAGACACATTTTTGAAGTGGAATTATTTCCCATTCTTGCTTGATGTACAGCTTAAGTTGTTCAACAGTCTGTTGTGCTATTTTAGGCTTCATAATGCGCCACACATTTTCAATGGGAGACAGGTCTGGGCTACAGGCAGGCCAGTCTAGTACCCGCACTCTTTTACTATGAAGCCATATTGATGTAACACATGGTTTGGCATTGTCTTGCTGAAATAAGCAGGGGCGTCCATGGTAACGTTGCTTGGATGGCAACATATGTTGCTCCAAAACCTGTATGTACCTTTCAGCATTAATGGCGCCTTCACAGATGTGTAAGTTACCCATGCCTTGGGCACTAATACACCCCCATACCATCACACATGCTGGCTTTTACACTTTGCACCTATAATAATCCAGATTGTTCTTTTCCTCTTTGGTCCGGAGGACACGACATCCACAGTTTCCAAAAACAATTTGAAATGTGGACCCGTCAGACCACAGAACACTTTTCCACTTTGTATCAGTCCATCGTAGATGATCATCTGGGTGTTGTTGATAAACGGTTTTCGCCTTGCATAGGAGAGTTTTAACTTGCACTTACAGATGTAGCGACCAACTGTAGTTACTGACAGTGGGTTTCTGAAGTGTTCCTGAGCCCATGTGGTGATATCCTTTACACACTGATGTCGCTTGTTGATGCAGTACAGCCTGAGGGATGGAAGGTCACGGGCTTAGCTGCTTACGTGCAGTGATTTCTCCAGATTCTCTGAACCCTTTGATGATATTACGGAGCGTAGATGGTGAAATCCCTAAATTCCTTGCAATAGCTGGTTGAGAAAGGTTTTTCTTAAACTGTTCAACAATTTGCTCACGCATTTGTTGACAAAGTGGTGACCCTCGCCCCATCCTTGTTTGTGAATGACTGAGCATTTCATGGAATCTACTTTTATACCCAATCATGGCACCCACCTGTTCCCAATTAGCCTGCTCACCTGTGGGATGTTCCAAATAAGTGTTTGATGAGCATTCCTCAACTTTATCAGTATTTATTGCCACCTTTCCCAACTTCTTTGTCACGTGTTGCTGGCATCAAATTCTAAAGTTAATGATTATTTGCACAAAAAAAAAAATGTTTATCAGTTTGAACATCAAATATGTTGTCTTTGTAGCATATTCAACTGAATATGGGTTGAAAAGGATTTGCAAATCATTGTATTCCGTTTATATTTACATCTATTACAATTTCCCAACTCATATGGAAACGGGGTTTGTACTTAAAATCAAATATTCCACTTTGAAATATTTTTGGGGGGAATATTTTGGTGCATATTTTGTGTGTATGCCCTATAAAAATATAGTTTTCTTTGACAAAAAAAGGGTATAAAACAAACAAATTTAAAGAAAAACGTCAAAAAAAAGTCTTATAACCGACGGATATATCTGAAGTTGATATATATATATATATATATATATATATATATATATATATATATATATATATATATATATATATATATATATATATATATATATATATATATATATATATATATATATATATATATATATATATATATATATATATATATATATATGTATATATATATATATATATGTATATATATATATATATATATATATATATTAGGGATGTCCGATAATGGCTTTTTGCCGATATCCGATATTCCGATATTGTCGAACTCTTTAATTACCGATACCGATATCAACCGATATATGCAGTCGTGGAATTAACACATTATTATGCCTAATTTGGACAACCAAATTAAAGAAGATAAGGTACTTTTTTAAAAAATGTGTAAAATAAGATAAATAAATTAAAAACATTTGCTTCAATAAAAAAGAAAGTACAACAATATAAAAACAGTTACATAGAAAGTAGTAATGAATGAAAATTAGTTAAATTAACTGTTAAAGGTTAGTACTATTAGTGGACCAGCCGCACGCACAATCATGTGTGCTTACGGACTGTATCCCTTGCAGACTGTATTGATATATATTGATATATAATGTAGGAACCAGAATATTAATAACAGAAAGAAACAACCCTTGTCATGTCTGTGTTCATGTTTTTGTTTGGCCATGTGCTGTTTTGTTTTTTGGACACTTCCTTAGTTCCTGGTTTCACTTCCTGGTTTTGTTTTGTTTCCATGGTTACTCATTAGTTTCACCTGTTCCACGTTTGGACTCACACACACCTGTCTCACGTTTTCACATTGTCATGTCACGCACCTGTTCACAGTTAGTCACGCACCTGTTTTCACTTATCATGTCACTATATAGGCTTTTCTGTTTCTGTTGTTCGTCCTGGCGACATCCCACATTCATGCCATGTTCACAGTTTCTTGTCACGTAAGTGTTTGTTTAATGTTCATAGTTCTCCGCCATTGTGCGCGCCTTTTGTTTTGTCCTAGTCAAGTTTTTTTACCTCCGCTGTGAGCGCCTTTTGTTTGTACCTTTTGTTTGAGTTTATAGTAATAATTAAACTATGTCTTTACCTGCACGCCTCGTCCGTTCCAATTCTTTTGCACCACGGGAGAGCAAACCACGCCAAAGACCTAGTCGTGACAGATGTCGCCAGCATAAGAGCTCTCCCGCAAAAAATTTGGACAATTTTGACGAGGCAACGTGGGAGGTCCTCCGCGCGATGGAGGAAGAGACGCTACGTTATTCCTCCGGTAAGCGCAGAGACCTGATGTGGGGGCCAGATGGAAATCTGGTGCCATTGAGCTCCAGTTGGTCCGAGGATGGCGCTGCGTCACCGCAGTCCTGGAAGCGCCGCACCAGACCAAAGACATCAGGGAAGGCGAGCGGACAGCATGCGGCGCTGCCGCAGGCTCCTCCCACTCCGGGCGGAAGCAGGTTGCTGCCAGCTCCACAGCTCCAAAATGACATCACAGACCAGGATTTTTTTTTTCTGAACTCTTTTTCTTTTGATCATCCGCCTCCAGCCAAAGACTCTAAAAACATGATAAGACATTACCAGGACATGTTTTTAGAAATCAGATCCTGTCAATCCAAGCCACCCAAATTCCATGCCCCGCCCCCCAGGACTCAAGCCACGCCCAAGTCACACTTTTTTTTTTCACCCACAAGATCCCAGGTACAAGAAAGACATTTTGGACAATTTAGAGGGGAGGATTCTGCCCTCCTCCTGAACCCCCTCCGCCCACCCCAAAAGACGGTTCCAGACCGCGGGGAGCGCGTCTGGGATCCGCTCCTTGAGGGGGGGGCTAGGGCTGGGAATTGTTCAGGTGGGGTGGGTCAGCATCGCCATGCCAAGCCACAGCCTCCAGCTCGGCCACCACCACCACCTGTCTTTCGTCACGCCAAGCCACAGCATCCAGCACGACCCCCACCACCTGTCTTTCGACCTGCCAAGACACAGCCTCCAGCACGACCCCCACCACCTGTCTTTCGACCTGCCAAGCCACAGCCACCAGCACGACCCCCACCACCTGTCTTTCGACCTGCCAAGCCACAGCCACCAGCACGACCACCACCACCAGTTTTTCGACCATGCCAAGATCCACCTGCTCCACGCCCAGCTCCACGCCAAGCGCCACCAGTACCTGCTCCACGCCAAGCGCCACCAGTACCTGCTCCACGCCAAGCGCCACCAGTACCTGCTCCACGCCAAGCGCCACCAGTACCTGCTCCACGCCAAGCGCCACCAGTACCTGCTCCACGCCAAGCGCCACCAGTACCTGCTCCACGCCAAGCGCCACCAGTACCTGCTCCACGCCAAGCGCCACCAGTACCTGCTCCACGCCAAGCGCCATCAGTACCTGCTCCACGCCAAGCGCCACCAGTACCTGCTCCACGCCAAGCGCCGCCAGTACCTGCTTCACGACGCCAAGTGCCGCCAGTACCTGCTTCACGACGCCAAGTGCCGCCAGTACCTGCTTCACGACGCCAAGTGCCGCCAGTCGCAGCTTCACGACGCCAAGTGCCGCCAGCCGCAGCTTCACGACGCCAAGTGCCGCCAGTCGCAGCTTCACGACGCCAAGTGCCGCCAGTCGCAGCTTCACGACGCCAAGTGCCGCCAGTCGCAGCTTCACGACGCCAAGTGCCGCCAGTCGCAGCTTCACGACGCCAAGTGCCGCCAGTCGCAGCTTCACCACGCCGCCAAGTTCCGCCCGTGGCTGCCCCACGCCGCGACCAAGACCCGCCAAGTGACCAAGACCAAGACCCGCCAAGTGACCAAGACCAAGACCCGCCAAGTGACCAAGACCAAGACCCGCCAAGTGACCAAGACCAAGACCAAGTCCAAGCACCGCCTCGCCAAGACCAAGTCCAAGACCAACCATGCCAAGACCAAGACCCTCGCCAAGACCAAGACCCAGACCCTCGCCAAGACCAAGACCCAGACCCTCGCCAAGACCAAGACCCAGACCCTCGCCAAGACCAAGACCCACGCCAAGACCAAGACCCACGCCAACACCAAGACCCACGCCAACACCAAGACCCACGCCAAGACCAAGACCCGCCACGACAAACTTCGCCGCCTGCCATGATGACGACGCGCCTGCCTCCTCGTCTGCCACGAAGGTGGCCACTGCCTGGTCGTCCGCCACGCCAAGTGCGCCCACCTCATCGGCCATGGATATGGCCATTCCCGGGTCGCCCACCTCGTCAGGTACAGCGGCGATCTACGCGTCGCCGCCACCTGATCCTGCCCCGGTGGATTCGGGGACACCTGGTCTGGCGACCCACCGCCATGTCCCCCTCCCCCCCTCCCATGACTCTTGATCCTGTTTTTTGTTTTTGGACATCTGGGATCTGTCCGTAAGGGGGGGGGTTCTGTCATGTCTGTGTTCATGTTTTTGTTTGGCCATGTGCTGTTTTGTTTTTTGGACACTTCCTTAGTTCCTGGTTTCACTTCCTGGTTTTGTTTTGTTTCCATGGTTACTCATTAGTTTCACCTGTTCCACGTTTGGACTCACACACACCTGTCTCACGTTTTCACATTGTCATGTCACGCACCTGTTCACAGTTAGTCACGCACCTGTTTTCACTTATCATGTCACTATATAGGCTTTTCTGTTTCTGTTGTTCGTCCTGGCGACATCCCACATTCATGCCATGTTCACAGTTTCTTGTCACGTAAGTGTTTGTTTAATGTTCATAGTTCTCCGCCATTGTGCGCGCCTTTTGTTTTGTCCTAGTCAAGTTTTTTTACCTCCGCTGTGAGCGCCTTTTGTTTGTACCTTTTGTTTGAGTTTATAGTAATAATTAAACTATGTCTTTACCTGCACGCCACGTCCGTTCCAATTCTTTTGCACCACGGGAGAGCAAACCACGCCAAAGACCTAGTCGTGACAACCCTTTTGTGTGAATGAGTGTAAATGGGGGAGGGAGGTTTTTTGGGTTGGTGCACTAATTGTAAGTGTATCTTGTGTTTTTTATGTTGATTTAATTTTTAAGAAAAAATAAAAAAAAACGATACTGATAATTAAAAAAAACGATACCGATAATTTCCGATATTACATTTTAACGCATATATCGGCCGATAATATCGGCAGGCCGATATTATCTCTAATATATATATATATATATATATATATATATATATATATATATATATATATATATATATATATATATATATATATATATATATATATATATATATATAGTTATATACTGTATGTATATATATATATATATATATACTGTATATATATATATATATATATAGTTATATACTGTATGTATATATATATATATATATATATATATATATATATATATATATATATATATATATATATATATATATATATATATATATATAGTTATATACTGTATGTATATGTATATATATATATATATATATATATATACATACATACATACAGTATATACTGAGACCCTATATATATATATACTGTATATATATATATATATATATATATATATATATATACATACATACATACAGTATATACTGAGACCCTATATATATATATATATATATATATATATATATATATATATATATATATATATATATATATATATATATATATATATATATATATATATATATATATATATATATACAGTATATACTGAGACCCTTTTGGGTCCCCAGGACCAAAGTTGAAGGGGAAAAATACATATTTATATATTGTATTGGTTTTGAAAATGAAAATGATCCAAGTGGCCCCTGCATGCTTTGGCTTTTCTGTGTGCGGCCCCTCAGTGTAAAAAAAAGTTTGGACACCCCTGTTCTAGAGTACCTTGGTCTTCATGAATCCACAATGCTGGATCTCATGGGACCCGCTGTCACATTATTGTGAGTCAATCATTAAAAAAGTGGTTACCCCCCCCGACGTGGATCAGTCGTCATGCAGACTCCGAGGTCAAAAGGGCGTCACGGGGCCGACTTTTGTTGGGGAAGAAGTGGTGCACTTTGGGGATGAGGGCCATGATCCTGTTGGAGACCCCGGGGACCTTGTTTATGTGTAAATAGGACTTGTTGATTGACGGCCTTTTACACTTCCTGGACTGTTCAAGTCCCGCTGAAGGCAGACTTGCTGAGGTGGGACCAGAACTCTGCGTCCTCATGGCGCCCCTAAAGTTCCTCTAAGGAGCCTGAGAAGTGTGAAGGTGGAGAGTCATTGTTCCAACTATTCCCTCCTGGGATCACTGGATCAGCACAAGTCCACACTCAGAAGACAGAGACAATTATCTGTGGTCTTTGAGGTTAGACTGTGTATAAGACCGCCCCCCCACCCCCCCCCCCCCACCCCCCACGGCCCCCCCGCATGCCAAAGGTGCAGTGAGGCGTGCACGCTGGGGTCTAATTGTTATTCTATTGACTGTGTGAGGAGCCACTCGGCCGACCTGCTGATGCCAGCGCCAGCGAGCGCCACCTCAACTAAAGATAGTGACTCCATTCAAGGGTGGATGTTTCATTTCACTCCCCCAAGGGCAGGTGGCGGGCGTGAAAGATGAGCCGCCCTTCACAATAGTGGACAGATACTACATAATAGTGGACAGATACTACATAATAGTGTACAGATACTACACAATAGTGTACAGATACTACATAATAGTGTACAGATACTACATAATAGTGTACAGATACTACATAATAGTGTGCAGATACTACACAATAGTGTACAGATACTACACAATAGTGTACAGATACTACATAATAGTGTACAGATACTACATAATAGTGTGCAGATACTACACAATAGTGTACAGATACTACATAATAGTGTACAGATACTACACAATAGTGTACAGATACTACACAATAGTGTACAGATACTACACAATAGTGTACAGATACTACATAATAGTGTACAGATACTACACAATAGTGTACAGATACTACACAATAGTGTACAGATACTACACAATAGTGTACAGATACTACACAATAGTGTACAGATACTACACAATAGTGTACAGATACTACACAATAGTGTACAGATACTACATAATAGTGTACAGATACTACACAATAGTGTACAGATACTACATAATAGTGTACAGATACTACACAATAGTGTACAGATACTACATAATAGTGTACAGATACTACACAATAGTGTACAGATACTACACAATAGTGTACAGATACTACACAATAGTGTACAGATACTACACAATAGTGTACAGATACTACACAATAGTGTACAGATACTACACAATAGTGTACAGATACTACACAATAGTGTACAGATACTACATAATAGTGTACAGATACTACATAATAGTGTACAGATACTACACAATAGTGTACAGATACTATATAATAGTGTACAGATACTACACAATAGTGTACAGATACTACATAATAGTGTACAGATACTACACAATAGTGTACAGATACTACATAATAGTGTACAGATACTACACAATAGTGTACAGATACTACATAATAGTGTACAGATACTACACAATAGTGTACAGATACTACATAATAATGTACAGATACTACACAATAGTGTACAGATACTACACAATAGTGTACAGATACTACACAATAGTGTACAGATACTACACAATAGTGTACAGATACTACACAATAGTGTACAGATACTACATAATAGTGTACAGATACTACACAATAGTGTACAGATACTACATAATAGTGTACAGATACTACACAATAGTGTACAGATACTACACAATAGTGTACAGATACTACACAATAGTGTACAGATACTACATAATAGTGTACAGATACTACACAATAGTGTACAGATACTACACAATAGTGTACAGATACTACATAATAGTGTACAGATACTACACAATAGTGTACAGATACTACATAATAGTGTACAGATACTACACAATAGTGTACAGATACTACATAATAGTGTACAGATACTACACAATAGTGTACAGATACTACATAATAGTGTACAGATACTACACAATAGTGTACAGATACTACATAATAGTGTACAGATACTACACAATAGTGTACAGATACTACATAATAGTGTACAGATACTACACAATAGTGTACAGATACTACATAATAGTGTACAGATACTACACAATAGTGTACAGATACTACACAATAGTGTACAGATACTACATAATAGTGTACAGATACTACACAATAGTGTACAGATACTACACAATAGTGTACAGATACTACACAATAGTGTACAGATACTACACAATAGTGTACAGATACTACACAATAGTGTACATATACTACATAATAGTGTACAGATACTACACAATAGTGTACAGATACTACATAATAGTGTACAGATACTACATAATAGTGTACAGATACTACATAATAGTGTACAGATACTACATAATAGTGTACAGATACTACACAATAGTGGACAGATACTACATAATAGTGTACAGATACTACATAATAGTGTACAGATACTACATAATAGTGTACAGATACTACATAATAGTGTACAGATACTACATAATAGTGTACAGATACTACATAATAGTGTACAGATACTACACAATAGTGTACAGATACTATACATAATAGTGTACAGATACTACACAATAGTGTACAGATACTACACAATAGTGTACAGATACTACATAATAGTGTACAGATACTACACAATAGTGTACAGATACTACACAATAGTGTACAGATACTACATAATAGTGTACAGATACTACACAATAGTGTACAGATACTACACAATAGTGTACAGATACTACACAATAGTGTACAGATACTACACAATAGTGTACAGATACTACATAATAGTGTACAGATACTACATAATAGTGTACAGATACTACATAATAGTGTACAGATACTACACAATAGTGGACAGATACTACACAATAGTGTACAGATACTATACATAATAGTGTACAGATACTACACAATAGTGTACAGATACTACACAATAGTGTACAGATACTACATAATAGTGTACAGATACTACACAATAGTGTACAGATACTACACAATAGTGTACAGATACTACATAATAGTGTACAGATACTACACAATAGTGTACAGATACTACACAATAGTGTACAGATACTACATAATAGTGTACAGATACTACATAATAGTGTACAGATACTACACAATAGTGTACAGATACTACATAATAGTGTACAGATACTACATAATAGTGTACACATACTACATAATAGTGTACAGATACTACACAATAGTGTGCAGATACTACACAATAGTGTACAGATACTACACAATAGTGTACAGATACTACATAATAGTGTACAGATACTACATAATAGTGTACAGATACTACACAATAGTGGACAGATACTACACAATAGTGTACAGATACTATACATAATAGTGTACAGATACTACACAATAGTGTACAGATACTACACAATAGTGTACAGATACTACATAATAGTGTACAGATACTACACAATAGTGTACAGATACTACACAATAGTGTACAGATACTACATAATAGTGTACAGATACTACACAATAGTGTACAGATACTACACAATAGTGTACAGATACTACACAATAGTGTACAGATACTACATAATAGTGTACAGATACTACATAATAGTGTACAGATACTACATAATAGTGTACAGATACTACACAATAGTGTACAGATACTACACAATAGTGTACAGATACTACACAATAGTGTACAGATACTACATAATAGTGTACAGATACTACACAATAGTGTACAGATACTACACAATAGTGTACAGATACTACATAATAGTGTACAGATACTACACAATAGTGTACAGATACTACACAATAGTGTACAGATACTACATAATAGTGTACAGATACTACATAATAGTGTACAGATACTACACAATAGTGTACAGATACTACATAATAGTGTACAGATACTACATAATAGTGTACAGATACTACATAATAGTGTACAGATACTACACAATAGTGTACAGATACTACACAATAGTGTACGGATAATACATAATAGTGTACAGATACTACACAATAGTGTACGGATACTACACAATAGTGTACAGATACTACATAATAGTGTACAGATACTACACAATAGTGTACAGATACTACATAATAGTGTACAGATACTACATAATAGTGTACAGATATTACATAATAGTGTACAGATACTACACAATAGTGTACAGATACTACACAATAGTGTACAGATACTACATAATAGTGTACAGATACTACATAATAGTGTACAGATACTACACAATAGTGTACAGATACTACATAATAGTGTACAGATACTACACAATAGTGTACAGATACTACATAATAGTGTACAGATACTACACAATAGTGTACAGATACTACATAATAGTGTACAGATACTACACAATAGTGTACAGATACTACATAATAGTGTACAGATACTACATAATAGTGTACAGATACTACATAATAGTGTACAGATACTACACAATAGTGTACAGATACTACACAATAGTGTACAGATACTACATAATAGTGTACAGATACTACACAATAGTGTACAGATACTACATAATAGTGTACAGATACTACATAATAGTGTACAGATACTACATAATAGTGTACAGATACTACACAATAGTGTACAGATACTACATAATAGTGTACAGATACTACATAATAGTGAACAGATACTACATAATAGTGTACAGATACTACACAATAGTGTACAGATACTACATAATAGTGTACAGATACTACACAATAGTGTACAGATACTACATAATAGTGTACAGATACTACACAATAGTGTACAGATACTACACAATAGTGTACAGATACTACACAATAGTGTACAGATACTACACAATAGTGTACAGATACTACACAATAGTGTACAGATACTACACAATAGTGTACAGATACTACACAATAGTGTACAGATACTACATAATAGTGTACAGATACTACACAATAGTGTACAGATACTACATAATAGTGTACAGATACTACACAATAGTGTACAGATACTACACAATAGTGTACAGATACTACATAATAGTGTACAGATACTACACAATAGTGTACAGATACTACACAATAGTGTACAGATACTACATAATAGTGTACAGATACTACATAATAGTGTACAGATACTACACAATAGTGTACAGATACTACATAATAGTGTACAGATACTACACAATAGTGTACAGATACTACATAATAGTGTACAGATACTACATAATAGTGTACAGATACTACACAATAGTGTACAGATACTACATAATAGTGTACAGATACTACACAATAGTGTACAGATACTACATAATAGTGTACAGATACTACACAATAGTGTACAGATACTACATAATAGTGTACAGATACTACACAATAGTGTACAGATACTACACAATAGTGTACAGATACTACATAATAGTGTACAGATACTACATAATAGTGTACAGATACTACACAATAGTGTACAGATACTACATAATAGTGTACAGATAATACATAATAGTGTACAGATACTACATAATAGTGTACAGATACTACACAATAGTGTACAGATACTACACAATAGTGTACAGATACTACATAATAGTGTACAGATACAACATAATAGTGAACAGATACTACATAATAGTGTACAGATACTACACAATAGTGTACAGATACTACATAATAGTGTACAGATACTACACAATAGTGTACAGATACTACACAATAGTGTACAGATACTACATAATAGTGTACAGATACTACATAATAGTGTACAGATACTACACAATAGTGTACAGATACTACATAATAGTGTACAGATACTTCACAATAGTGTACAGATACTACATAATAGTGTACAGATACTACACAATAGTGTACAGATACTACACAATAGTGTACAGATACTACATAATAGTGTACTGATACTACACAATAGTGTACAGATACTACATAATAGTGTACAGATACTACACAATATTGTACAGATACTACACAATAGTGTACAGATACTACATAATAGTGTACAGATACTACATAATAGTGTACAGATACTACACAATAGTGTACAGATACTACATAATAGTGTACAGATACTACACAATAGTGTACAGATACTACACAATAGTGTACAGATACTACATAATAGTGTACAGATACTACACAATAGTGTACAGATACTACACAATAGTGTACAGATACTACATAATAGTGTACAGATACTACACAATAGTGTACAGATACTACACAATAGTGTACAGATACTACACAATAGTGTACAGATACTACATAATAGTGTACAGATACTACATAATAGTGTACAGATACTACACAATAGTGTACAGATACTACATAATAGTGTACAGATACTACACAATAGTGTACAGATACTACATAATAGTGTACAGATACTACACAATAGTGTACAGATACTACATAATAGTGTACAGATACTACACAATAGTGTACAGATACTACATAATAGTGTACAGATACTACACAATAGTGTACAGATACTACATAATAGTGTACAGATACTACACAATAGTGTACAGATACTACATAATAGTGTACAGATACTACATAATAGTGTACAGATACTACACAATAGTGTGCAGATACTACACAATAGTGTACAGATACTACACGATAGTGTACAGATACTACACAATAGTGTACAGATACTACATAATAGTGTACAGATACTACACGATAGTGTACAGATACTACACAATAGTGTACAGATACTACACAATAGTGTACAGATACTACATAATAGTGTACAGATACTACACAATAGTGTACAGATACTACATAATAGTGTACAGATACTACATAATAGTGTACAGATACTACACAATAGTGTACAGATACTACATAATAGTGTACAGATGCTACATAATAGTGTACAGATACTACATAATAGTGTACAGATGCTACATAATAGTGTACAGATGCTACATAATAGTGTACAGATACTACACAATAGTGTACAGATACTACACAATAGTGTACAGATACTACACAATAGTGTACAGATACTACATAATAGTGTACAGATACTACACAATAGTGTACAGATACTACACAATAGTGTACAGATACTACATAATAGTGTTCAGATACTACACAATAGTGTACAGATACTACACAATAGTGTACAGATACTACATAATAGTGTACAGATACTACACAATAGTGTACAGATACTACACAATAGTGTACAGATACTACACAATAGTGTACAGATACTACACAATAGTGTACAGATACTACACAATAGTGTACAGATACTACATAATAGTGTACAGATACTACACAATAGTGTACAGATACTACACAATAGTGTACAGATACTACATAATAGTGTACAGTTACTACATAATAGTGTACAGATACTACACAATAGTGTACAGATACTACATAATAGTGTACAGATACTACATAATAGTGTACAGATACTACACAATAGTGTACAGATACTACATAATAGTGTACAGATACTACATAATAGTGTATAGATACTACACAATAGTGTACAGATACTACATAATAGTGTACAGATACTACATAATAGTGTACAGATACTACACAATAGTGTACAGATACTACATAATAGTGTACAGATACTACATAATAGTGTACAGATACTACATAATAGTGTACAGATACTACATAATAGTGTACAGATACTACATAATAGTGTACAGATACTACACGATAAAACACCTGTTTACTTGATTGTTGCTGCTTGCATGTTGTGTTGTGTTGTGTTGTGTTGTGTTGTGTTGTGTTGTGTTGTGTTGTGTGCCATGGTGCTATGCTATGCCTTCTTATGCTATGTTATCTTATGTGCTGTGCTATGTATGCTATGTTATCTTATGTGCTGTGCTATGTATGCTATGCTATCTTATGTGCTGTGCTATGTATGCTATGTTATCTTATGTGCTGTGCTATGTATGCTATGCTATCTTATGTGCTGTGCTATGTATGCTATGTTATCTTATGTGCTGTGCTATGTATGCTATGTTATCTTATGTGCTGTGCTATGTATGCTATGTTATCTTATGTGCTGTGCTATGTATGCTATGCTATCTTATGTGCTGTGCTATGTATGCTATGTTATCTTATGTGCTGTGCTATGTATTCTATGCTATGCTATGTTATCTTATGTGCTGTGTTGTATTATGCTAAAATATGCTATGCTATCTTATGCTATGTTACGCTAGACTATGCTATCTTAACTTATACTATGCTATGTTATGTTATTTTATGTGCTATGCTATGTTATCTTATGTGATGTGCTATGTATGCTATGTATGCTATGTTATCTTATGTGCTGTGCTATGTATGCTATGTTTTCTTATGTGCTGTGCTATGTATGCTATGTTATCTTATGTGCTGTGCTATGTATGCTATGTTATCTTATGTGCTGTGCTATGTATGCTATGCTATCGTATGTGCTGTGCTATATATGCTATGTTATCTTATGTGCTGTGCTATGTATGCTATGCTATGCTATGTTATCTTATGTACTGTGTTGTACTATGCTAAAATATGCTATGCTATGTTACGCTAGACTATGCTATCTTAACTTATACTATGCTATGTTATGTTATTTTATGTGGTATGCTATGCTATGTTAGGTTATGTGCTGTGCTATGTATGCTATGCTATGTTGTCTTGTATGCTGTGGTGTGTTGAACTATGCTAAAATATGCAATGCTATCTTATGCTATGTTACGCTAGACTATGCTATCTTAACTTATACTATGCTATGTTATGTTATTTTATATGGTATGCTATGCTATGCTATGCTATGCTATGCTATTTTATCATATGTGCTGTGCTATGTATGCTATGTTATGTAGTGTGCTATGTATGCTATGCTGTGCTATGCTATGCTATGTTATGTGGTGTGCTATGTATGCTATGTTATCTTATATGCTGTGGTGTGCTATGCTAAAATATGCTATGTTACGCTAGACTATGCGATCTTAACTTATACTATGCTATGTTATGTTATTTTATGTGGTATGCTATGCTATGTTAAGCTATGTTATGCTATCATATCTTATGCTACGCGGTGTGGTGTGTTATGCTATGTTATGTGGCATGTTATGCTAAGCTAGGCGATCTTATGCTATGTTACGCTATGCTAGGCTCTCTTATCTTATGCCATGCTACAATTTTTTCATGTGGTGTGCTATGCTATGCTAAGCTATGTTGTGCTATTTTATGTTACGCTACGTTATGTGGCGTGGTGTGCTACGCTATGCCGTGTTATGCCATGCTAGGCTACGTTATGTCGTATGCAATGCAAAAACTATGCTATGCTATGCTAGCTATGCAATCCTGTCTTATTTTATGCTATACTAGGCTATGTTATATTATGTGGTGTGCTATGTATGCTATGCTATGTTATATTATGTGGCGTGCTATGCTATACCATGCTAAGCTATGCGATCTTATCTTATGCTATACTACTGTTAGTTACTTGGCGTACGCTATGCTATGCTGCGTTACGCTACGTTAGGCTCTGTTACGTTACGCTATGCTACGCTATGTTAGGCTATGCTATGCTATGTTATATTATGTGGTGTGCTATGCTATACTATGCTAAGCTATCCGATCTTATCTTATGCTATAATACTGTTAGTTATGTGGTGTACGCTATGCTATGCTGCATTACGCTACGTTAAGCTCTGTTACTTTACGCTATGCTATGCTATGTTATATTATGTGGTGTGCTATGCTATACTATGCTAACCTATGTGATCTTATCTTATGCTATAATACTGTTAGTTATGTGGTGTACGCTATAATAATAATAATAATAATAATAATAGATTTTATTTGTAAAAAGCACTTTACATTGAGTAAACAACCTTAAAGTGCTACAGTGTATAAAAAAAATGTGTATATATATATATATATATATACATATAAATTAAAAAAAATTTAAAAAGATAATAAAAATAAATACAAATAAAACTAGAACAGCCAAATAGCTAGGACTAGTATGCATATATCTAAAAAAAAAAAAAAAAAAGCACTTTACATTGAGTAAACAACCTTAAAGTGCTACAGTGTATAAAAAAAATGTGTATATATATATATATATATATATATATATATATATATATACTTATATATATATATATATATATATATATATATATATATATATATATATATATATATATATATATATATATATATATATATATATATATATATATATATATATATATATATATATATAATTTAAAAAAAATTTAAAAAGATAATAAAAATAAATACAAATAAAACTAGAACAGCCAAATAGCTAGGACTAGTATGCATATATCTAAAAAAAAAAAAAAAAAAAAGCACTTTACATTGAGTAAACAACCTTAAAGTGCTACAGTGTATAAAAAAAAATGTGTATATATATATATATATATATATATATATATATATATATATATATATATATATATATATATATATATATATATATATATATATATATATATATATTAAAAAAAATTTAAAAAGATAATAAAAATAAATACAAATAAAACTAGAACAGCCAAATAGCTAGGACTAGTATGCATATATCTAAAAAAAAAAAAAAAGGCTTTTTTAAAAAGAAAGGTTTTTAAGCCTTTTTTAAAAGCATCCTATGCTATGCTGCGTTGCGCTACGTACACTATGCTATGTTAGGCTACAATATGCTATGTTGGCGGTGAGTTGAGGAGGGCATGCACTGGATGACATCACCTAATTTGCATATTTAACCACGACACTATTTATTTATGTCACCGTGGAAGAGATAAAAAGTAAACAAAAAAAACATGAAAAGCCCAACAACTTTCTTCTGCCACTTCTTTGTTTACATTTTGTCACAAACAAGACGTAGTACTTTTTTTGGTGTGTATAGACTGGCCTAAATAGTGGCCTAAATACGGCGACAAAGTTGCCAAAGTGGCAACACTGATCCCTCCTGCTCTTGCTTCTTATTCTCTGGCAGACCAGGTGTATGAGGCGTGTCCATACGTCAGCAATACATTCACACTTAGTCCCATTATAATGTGTTAACGAGCAGGTTAGCACTGGGTTATCAGCTAGTACTCAGGACCTGGTCTACAAAGACAATAATCCCTGGAAATGTGAAATCCAGACCGGCATTTTGTGTTCCCTGTCGTCTGAAATTGAAAGCACTCACGTGTTGACATGAAAGTGATTTTTTTTTTTTGTTGCCTTTATGTAAATATTTAACCAGAATGTGATTGCAGGCAGACTGCATCCATAATTGAGCTACTTGTGTGTGTTTGCGTCAGTCACTTCAAAAGTCACTTTGCTCTCTCAGACGCAGGCGGGGAGGTCACGGGGACCGGGTTATGGTGAGCGACATGAAGGGGGAGGGGTACCAAAAAAATATATATATTTAAAAAAAATTATCAGAGAGGTTTGCGGCCCCTGGGGCTGCGAGGCCCCCACGTCTCCGCGGCTCATCAATGCCGCGTCCCCGGCGGAATACGCCATCAAACAGCCCGGGGAGCCTTTTATCCCGTACGGAACGCCACACCACACCCCCCCCCCACCCCCTGTCACAGCCGAGGATAGATGGCAAAGTTGAACATGGCAGAGTGAGAGTGGGTATTCCGGAGGGTTCGACCATGAAAAGGTCACACGGAGAAGGCATCTTAAAAGAAACAGCTTGTCTGAGGGCGGGCGGCCGTACAGGAAGTCACATGACGGCGGTTAATGTCACGGATCGCTCTGCCGACCTGTGATGTCTCACAATTAAGGCCAAACCTTCTGTCCCCTTCCGTCCACCAATAACTGTAAAGGTTACAGCTTGGGAGAAGTCTTCTATAACAACAACAAGAAGGATACCAGAAAACGGTCAATATTTATTTGTATTTTTTTTTTTTGGTAACCGAGCGACGCAAGGAAGTGATGGCTGATCAATTAACTAGTTTGGTTAAAGGCCTACTGAAATGAATTTTTTTTATTTAAACGGGAATAGCAGATCCATTCTATGTGTCATACTTGATCAGGGGTGGGCAATTAATTTTTACCGGGGGCCGCATGAGCTA
Source organism: Entelurus aequoreus (assembly GCF_033978785.1). NCBI lineage: Eukaryota > Metazoa > Chordata > Actinopteri > Syngnathiformes > Syngnathidae > Entelurus > Entelurus aequoreus. The sequence goes on from NC_084745.1 coordinate 8,528,721, forward strand.
CCCGAGCACTGCTGGAGGGCCACATCGACAATATTTCAATTAAATTTTGCTCAATATTATTTTTGATATATACCGTAAGATAAATAATAATAATAATAATAATAATAATAATAGTAATACTTCAACATAGTGTGTGTAACAGCATTCCATGACTAATATATATAAATTAACATTAATAATAAATGACAGTAAAATAAGCACACGTATGACTGAGGAGTCATAGTGTAACTTTGTGTGGTGTTTGAGTTGTCCGACTTTTTGTGTGGCCTTAAACGCACCAGTGGTTTAGTGCTATGCGTGTTGGTGACAGATGACAAGTTGGTTTTGGCCTGGTTTGTACGGCAGAAAATGACTAGTTTTTCGAGATAGAATTGTTTTACTCATGTTTTTGGTGTGGTTATGTCCGAATATAAACAGTTTTGTTCAATAAAGTGATCGATATAATTCCTGTCCTCGAAGCATCTCGATAGACGTTACAATAATTGAACGGTGTTCAATTGAACGGTGTTGACGAACACCATTAGGGCCGCTTGTTGTCACTGTCACTCAAAGTTGCATTGCAAAATTCCATAGAATAAATATGTTTATTTTGTTTAGAATTCAGATGGGATTTGATTTGGTGCGCGGCATATACTTGCTGCGCGCAGCGGACGCTTGAGCAGTGCGCAATTGCGCAGGCACGCACCTTAGAGGGAACGTTGCTTGGCAGTCCATGTCTTGTTGAAAACACGCCATTCTTCATCAACTTTTCTCTTTTTGGCGTCTCGGGTGTAAACCGTGCATCACTTGTCGCTGCATGTGCACCTTCACTCACAGGTTACACACGGACACACGCCCATAAATAATACTTTTCAAAATAAAAGCAGCACAGTTGTATTGCGCGCAGGACATAGATGTTTTTTCAACTTTATTTTGTAATTGCAGTTGTTCACATTCACTCACAATCACGCACACGCATACGTCCACACGGAAGTAATACAAATAACGATTTTCAAAACAAAAGCAGCACCGTTGTATTGCACACTCGACATAGATACTTTTTTAAATTTATTTTGTAATTTATAATTGGCCTCACGCGGGCCGGACAGGGACGCACAAAGGGCCGGATGCGGCCCGCGGGCCGCAGAATGCCCAGGTCTGTACTTGATCATTTCGCGATATTGCCATATTTTTGCTGAAAGGATTTAGTAGAGAAAATCGACGATAAAGTTCGCAACTTTTGCTCGCTGATTAAAAAAAAAAGCCTCGCCTGTACCGGAAGTAGCGTGACGTCACAGGAGGTAATATTCCTCACAATTCCCCGTTGTTTACAATGGAGCGAGAGATTAATTTGAGCGAGGATGAAAGATTCGTAAATGAGGAACGTGAGAGTGAAGGACTAGAGAGGCAGTGCAGGACGTATCTTTTTTCGCTCTGACCGTAACTTAGGTACAAGCTGGCTCATTGGATTCCAAACTCTCTCCTTTTTCTATTGTGGATCACGGATTTGTATTATAAACCACCTCGGATACTATATCCTCTTGAAAATGAGAGTCGAGCACGCGAAATGGACATTTAAAGTGACTTTTCTCTCCACGACAATACATCGGCGACACACTTAGCTACTGAGCTAACGTGCTAGCATCGTTCTCAAATGAAGATAGAAACAAAATAAATAAACCCCTGACTGGAAGGATAGACAGAAGATCAACAATACTATTAAACCATGTACATGTAACTACACGGTTAAAAATTCTCAGCCTGGTAAGGCTTAACAATGCTGTTGCTAACGACGCTAAGGCTAATTTAGCAACTTAGCAACCGGACCTCACAGAACTATGCTAAAAACATTAGCGCTCCACCTACGCCAGCCAGCCCTCATCTTCCCATCAACACCCGTGCACACCTGCGTTCCAGCGATCGACGGCGCGACGAAGGACTTCATCCGTGGGTTTGGCGGCTAGCATCGGCTAGGCGTCTGCTAAGTAAGTAGTCCTTGTTGTGTTGCTGTAAGTACTGTAGTAAGTACTTAGCCGCTAATACACCGATCGATCCCACCTACAACGTTCTTCTTTGCAGCCTCCATTGTTCATTAAACAAATTGCAAAAGATTCACCAACACAGATGTCCAGAATACTGTGGAATTTTGTCGAAGAAAACAAGAGGTTTTTGTATCGGGCAGGGGTCGGCAACCCAAAATGTTGAAAGAGCCATATTGGACCAAAAATACAAAAACAAATCTGTCTGGAGCCGCACAAATTTAAAAGCCATATTACATGTGTCATGAGATATAAATTGAATCAAGATGACTTAAAGGAAACTAAATGAGCTCAAATATAGCTACAAATGAGGCATAATGATGCAATATGTACATATAGCTAGCCTAAATAGCATGTTAGCATCGATTAGCTTGCAGTGATGCAGTGACCAAATATGTCTGATTAGCACTCCACACAAGTCAATAACATCAACAAAACTCACCTTTGTGTATTCACGCACAACGTTAAAAGCTGGGTGGACAAAATGAGACAGAAAAAGAAGTGGCATAAAACACGTCCTAGAAAGTCGGAGAAAGTTATACATGGAAAAAAACTAAGCTGAGTTCAAGGACCGCCAAAATTAGTAGGAAAAAACGGCGCTCGCCAAATACTCGAATCAGTGAAGCATGTTTAATATAAACAGTGTGATTTATAACAATTAGGGAGGTTTGTGTCATGTTTGTCCTCCTACAAAAAACATATTAAAACAAAAAAAATATTTTTTTCCCCTCATCTTTTTCCATTTTTCATACATTTTTGGAAAAGCTCCAGAGAGCCACTAGGGCGGCGCTAAAGAGCCGCATGCGGCTCTAGAGCCGCGGGTTGCCGACCCCTGGTATCGGGTCCGATGGGGTCCAACCACTTCCGTGGATTTTGTGACGTCACGCGCATAAATCATATCCAAAGGAGTTTTTCAACCGGAAGTGTGGCGGGAATTTTAAAATGTCACTTTATAAGTTAACCCGGCCGTATTGGCATGTGTTGCAATGTTAAGATTTCATCATTGATATATAAACTATCAGACTGCGTGGTCGGTAGTAGTGGCTTTCAGTAGGCCTTTAAACCATCTTGTTGTCTCGTGGTTGATTCTCTGCATGGAGAAGAGAAAGTCAAAATGAGTGCTGCAGAGAGCGAGGACTAAAACAGGAAAAATCACCTAAACAGTTTGGCAGTTTTATTGGATTTTTAAAAAAACGGACCGGAGTCAAGACCAATGTGTGTTACGTATGCTGGAAGGAGTTGTGACGGCACAGAACCACAAGGGGGTGATGTTGCTCTGTTTTCTTATATATATATCTGTGACGGTCTTAAGCCGTCGTGTGGGTTCCAAGGACCACCAAGAAATGACATGCTTGAGCAGGTTAAGACTTCTTTTATTTTTCTATAATAAAGCTTTTCAGCCGCGTGCGTCGTCGTCTTCCGTTGGCTCTCTTGCGCTCTCGCTCCACATCCGCTTCTCTCCGGCTTCGTCTATGATCTCCGCCAAGCGTTGAACGAGGAGAAGGAACAAGGCGGGAAGGCAGTCCGTGAGCAGGCGGAGATAGTCGGGGAGAATGGCGAGGCGTCAGAGGTCCGTGTACAAGCGGAGGTCGAGGGATGAAGGGAGGCAGTCCAGAATCCAGAGGGGATCACAGGAGGAAGTCGGGAAAGCACTGCGGGAGGACAACACGGGCATCAGACACGGAAACAAGGAAGTCACAGGGGGAGAGCCAGACAAGGGGTGCTTGCTAGGGTACAGAAGACTAAGTTCCGGCCAGTTACTTTAGTGTTACTGCATAAAACAAATTCATTTCCATACTTAAATAGGAATAACAGGGCAAATTAATGTTACACAGTCGTTATTTCCTGGGGCTAAACCTGCGGAAAATAGTTCTTTATTTTCCATAGGTCATAAAAAAATGTCAATAATCATCAATCTCGACCGATGTATTAATAATATTTAAACAATTACTGCATAACACAAATTCATTTCCATACTTAAATAGGAATAACAGGGCAAATTAATGTTACACAGTCGTTATTTCCTGGGACTAAACCTGCGGAAAATAGTTCTTTATTTTCCATAGGTCATAAAAAATGTTCAATAATTATCAATCTCGACCGATATACATCAAAAAATATTTAAACAATTACTGCATAACACAAATTCATTTCCATACTTAAATAGGAATAACAGGGCAAATTAATGTTACACAGTCGTTATTTCCTGGGACTAAACCTGCCGAAAATAGTTCTTCTATGTTTACATTTTCTCACTTTGCACTATTGTGTTACACTTAATGAAGCATTTCTTACATATTCCTTATTTTTAGGAGCTTATTGGTAAGTTTTGAATGTGATTTTATTATTTTGTTGAAATTGTTTGAGTGTTTTCCATGCGTGTGTTGACATTTCCTTTCTGCCTTGATAATTGAGGGATTGTAATCAGGGGAAGGTTACATTTCAAATAAATAATATTTTTCTCCTGTTCCTTATTTTCCGTAGGTCATAAAAAATGTCAATAATCATCAATCTCGACCGATATATTAATAATATTTAAACAATTACTGCATAACACAAATTCATTTCCATAGTTAAATAAGAATAAAAAGGCAAAATAATGTTACACAGTCGTTATTTCCTGGGACTAAACCTGCGGAAAATAGTTCTTTATTTTCCATAGGTCATAAAAAAATGTCAATAATCATCAATCTCGACCGATATATTAATAATATTTAAACAATTACTGCATAACACAAATTCATTTCCATACTTAAATAGGAATAACAGGGCAAATTAATGTTACACAGTCGTTATTTCCTGGGACTAAACCTGCGGAAAATAGTTCTTTATTTTCCATAGGTCATAAAAAATGTTCAATAATTATCAATCTCGACCGATATATATTAAAAAATATTTAAACAATTACTGCAAATTCATTTCCATACTTAAATAGGAATAACAGGGCAAATTAATGTTACACAGTCGTTATTTCCTGGGACTAAACCTGCGGAAAATAGTTCTTTATTTTCCATAGGTCATAAAAAAATGTCAATAATTATCAATCTCGACCGATATATTAATAATATTTAAACAATTACTGCATAACACAAATTTATTTCCATACTTAAATAGGAATAACAGGGCAAATTAATGTTACACAGTCGTTATTTCCTGGGACTAAACCTGCGGAAAATATATATCTTTATTTTCCATAGGTCATAAAAAATGTTCAATAATTATCAATCTCGACCAATATATTAATACTATTTAAACAATTACTGCATAACACAAATTCATTTCCATACTTAAATAGGAATAACAGGGCAAATTAATGTTACACAGTCGTTATTTCCTGGGACTAAACTTGTGGAAAATAGTTCTTTATTTTCCATAAGTCATAAAAATATATCAATAATTATCAATCTCGACCGATGTATTAATAATATTTAAACAATTACTGCATAACACAAATTCATTTCCATACTTAAATAGGAATAACAGGGCAAATTAATGTTACACAGTCGTTATTTCCTGGGACTAAACCTGCGGAAAATAGTTCTTTATTTTCCATAAGTCATAAAAAAATGTCAATAATTATCAATCTCGACCGATACTGTATATTAATAATATTTAAACAATTACTGCATAACACAAATTCATTTCCATACTTAAATAGGAATAACAGGGCAAATTAATGTTACACAGTCGTTATTTCCTGGGACTAAACCTGCGGAAAATAGTTCTTTATTTTCCATAGGTCATAAAAAATGTTCAATAATTATCAATCTCGACCGATATATATTAAAAAATATTTAAACAATTACTGCATAACACAAATTTATTTCCATACTTAAATAGGAATAACAGGGCAAATTAATGTTACACAGTCGTTATTTCCTGGGACTAAACCTGCGGAAAATAGTTCTTTATTTTCCATAGGTCATAAAAAAATGTCAATAATCATCAATCTTGACCGATATATTAATAATATTTAAACAATTGCTGCATAACACAAATTCATTTCCATACTTAAATAGGAATAACAGGGCAAATTAATGTTACACAGTCGTTATTTCCTGGGACTAAACCTGCGGAAAATAGTTCTTTATTTTCCATAGGTCATAAAAAATTTTCAATAATTATCAATCTCAACCGATATATATTAAAAAATATTTAAACAATTACTGCATAACACAAATTCATTTCCATACTTAAATAGGAATAACAGGGCAAATTAATGTTACACAGTCGTTATTTCCTGGGACTAAACCTGCGGAAAATAGTTCTTTATTTTCCATAGGTCATAAAAAATGTTCAATAATCATCAATCTCAACCGATATATATTAAAAAATATTTAAACAATTACTGCATAACACAAATTTATTTCCATACTTAAATAGGAATAACAGGGCAGATTAATGTTACACAGTCGTTATTTCCTGGGGCTAAACCTGCGGAAATAGTTCTTTATTTTCCATAGGTCATAAAAAAATGTCAATAATCATCAATCTCGACCGATATATTAATAATATCCATAATCCATACTTACCGTAAATAGGAATAACAGGGCAAATTAATGTTACACAGTCATTATTTCCTGGGACTAACCTGCGGAAAATAGTTCTTTATTTTCCATAGGTCATAAAAAAATGTCAATAATTATCAATCTCGACCGATATATTAATAATATTTAAACAATTTACTGCATAACACAAATTCATTTCCATACTTAAATAGGAATAACAGGGCAAATTAATGTTACACAGTCGTTATTTCCTGGGACTAAACCTGCGGAAAATAGTTCTTTATTTTCCATAGGTCATAAAAAAATGTCAATAATCATCAATCTCGACCGATATATTAATAATTCTTAAACAATTACTGCATAACACAGATTCATTTCCATACTTAAATAGGAATAACAGGGCAAATTAATGTTACACAGCCGTTATTTCCTGGGACTAAACCTGCGGAAAATAGTTCTTCTATGTTTACATTTTCACACTTTGCACTATTGTGTTACACTTAATGAAGCATTTCTTACATATTCCTTATTTTTAGGAGCTTATTGGTAAGTTTTGAATGTGATTTTATTATTTTGTTGAAATTGTTTGAGTGTTTTCCATGCGTGTGTTGACATTTCCTTTCTGCCTTGATAATTGAGGGATTATAATCAGGGGAAGGTTACATTTCAAATAAATAATATTCTTCTCCTGCTCCTTATTTTCCATAGGTCATAAAAAAATGTCTATAATCATCAATCTCGACCGATATATTAATAATATTTAAACAATTACTGCATAACACAAATTCATTTCCATAGTTAAGTAAGAATAAAAAGGCAAAATAATGTTACACAGCAGTTATTTCCTGGCACTAAACCTTTACATAGGTCATAAAAAATACAAATAATTATCAATATTGACCGATACAAGACACTTATATTGTGATACAGTTTTCAGCCATGTTGCCCAACCCTTAGTTTGGCACTTTTCAACCCATGCTGCACCAAAGAGACTATATTCATTTTAATTGCTTGTCAGACGCGTAAAATTAGCGCGAGATCATGCAACTTTTGATCTGGAGTGTCAGGATTGTTTGATCGCAGCGAGATGATCCCGACCTGTGAGTCACCGCCAAATGGATGTTTTCTCAAACCGGCAGTCAAATCAATCACCCACGGTCTTTTTAAAACTCTTTTTTTCCTCACTTCTCAACAATATCTACGAGCCTGATAACTTTGGATATTGTTAATGAGCGCAATCCTGAACACGTCGAATACATTAACACACGCTGTAGGCCGAGGTTATCAGTTATTTTACAAAACCCAAAAGCAGTGAAGTTGTCACTTATAAATGGTAAATAAAAACAGAATAAAATGATTTGCAAATCCTTTTCAACTTATATTCAATTGAATAGACTGCAAAGACAAGATATTTCATGTTCCAACAGGTAAACTTTGTTATTTTTTGCAAATATTCGCTCATTTGGAATTTGATGCCTGCAACATGTTTCAAAGAAGCTGGCACAAGTGGCAAAAAAGACTGACAAAGTTGAGGAATGCTCATCAAACACTTATTTGGAACATCCCACAGGTAAATAGGCTAATTGGGAACAGGTGGGTGCCATGATTGGGTATAAAAGCAGCGTCCATGAAATGCTCAGTCATTCACAAACAAGGATGGGGTGAGGGTCACCACTTTGTCAACAAATGCCTGAGCAAATTTGTCCAACAGTTTAAGAACAACATTTATCAACCAGCTATTGCAAGGAATTTAGGGATTTCACCATCTACGCTCCGTAATATCATCAAAAGGTTCAGAGAATCTGGAGAAATCACTGCACGTAAGCGATTATATTACGGACCTTCGCTCCCTCAGGCAGTACTGCATCAAAAAGTGACATCAGTGTGTAAAGGATATCACCACATGGGCTCAGGAACACTTCAGAAAACCACTGTCAGTAACTACTTGGTCGCTACATCTGTAAGTGCAAGTAAAACTCTACTCTGCAAAGCCAAAGCCATTTATCAACAACACCACAGAAACGCCGCCGGCTTCTCTGGGCCCGAGCTCATCTAAAATGGACTGATGCAAAGTGGAAAAGTGTTCTGTGGTCTGACGAGTCCACATTTCAGATTGTTTTTGGAAACTGTGGACGTCGTGTCTTCCAGAACAAAGAGGAAAAGAACCATCCGGATTGTTATAGGCGCAAAGTGTAAAAGCCAGCATGTGTGATGGTATGGGGGTGTATTAGTGCCACAAGACATGGGTAACTTACACATCTGTGAAGGCGCCATTAATGCTGAAAGGTACATACAGGTTTTGGAGCGACATATGTTGCCATCCAAGCAACGTTATCATGGACGCCCCTGCTTATTTCAGCAAGACAATGCCAAGCCACGCTATAGTAAAAAGAGTGCGGGTACTAGACTGGCCTGCCTGTAGTTCAGACCTGTCTCCCATTGAAATTGTGTGAAAATGAAGCCTAAAATATGACAACGGACTGTTGAACAACTAAGCTGTACATCAAGCAAGAATGGGAAAAAATTCCACCTGAGAAGCTTCAAAAATGTGTCTCCTCAGTTCCCAAACGTTTACTGAGTGTTGTTTAAAGGAAAAGGCCATGTAACACAGTGGTAAAAATGCCCCTGTGACAACTTTTTCGCAATGTGTTGCTGCCCATTAAATTCTAAGTTAATGATTATTTGCAAAAAAACATTAAGTTCTCAGTTCAAATGTTAAATATCTTGTCTTTGCAGTCTATTCAATTGAATATAAGTTGAAAAGGATTTGCAAATCATTGTATTCTCTTTTTATTTACCATTTACACAACGGGCCAACTTCAATGGTTTTGGGTTTTGTATGTAAATGGAGGTTCCACTGTAGTCATTAAACGATTAATTGAAGTAAATGAATATAAATCGAAGCGTATTCCTTATTTAATTACTGTAATCATTGCTGCCCAACTACAGACCAGTGACTCTAAACCCTAAGGCTGACAAAAACGGGTTTTCCAGCTGTGGTCCATGTGGGTCGCAGCAGTACTCTGTTGTAATGCACTTTTCCACCACTTGTGGCAGTAACGAGTCAGTCAGTCGACTTGATGACTCGTAAGTTCAAATAATAAGAAGTCTGGTGCAAAAATCATGGAGAAATGATTAATAATTGTTAGGGATGTCCGATAATGGCTTTTTGCCGATATCCGATATTCCCATATTGTCCAACTCTTTAATTACCGATACCGATATCAACCGATATATGCAGTCGTGGAATTAACACATTATTATGCCTAATTTGGACAACCAGGTATGGTGAAGATAAGGTACTTTTTTTAAAAATTTGTAAAATAAGATAAATAAATTAAAAACATTTTCTTGAATAAAAAAGAAAGTACAACAATATAAAAACAGTTACATAGAAACTAGTAATGAATGAAAATGAGTAAAATGAACTGTTAAAGGTTAGTACTATTAGTGGAGCAGCAGCATGCACAATCATGTGTGCTTACGGACTGTATCCCTTGCAGACTGTATTGATATATATTGATATATAATGTAGGAACCAGAATATTAATAACAGAAAGAAACAACCCTTTTGTGTGAATGAGTGTAAATGAGGGAGGGAGGTTTTTTTTGGGTTGGTGCACTAATTGTAAGTGTATCTTGTGTTTTTATGTTGATTTAATAAAAAATTTAAAAAAAAAAAAAAAAAAAACGATACCGATAATAAAAAAACGATACCGATAATTTTCGATATTACATTTTAACGCATATATCGGCAGATAATATCGGCAGGCCGATATTATCGGACATCTCTAATAATTGTATGTAAATCTAATTTTCATCAGTCCTCTCTTTTGCAGTATATATTTATTTTGTACTGTTTGTGCTACTTTATGTGCTAAGTAAATAATCATCTTTGTGATTAACATATTATTTGACAAGACTTAGTTTTACTGCAAGTGGCTTCCATATAGATATTGAATATGATTCAAATCAAGGCAAAGATGAATAATTTGTCTTTTTTCTCAAGCTGCTGCGACTCCCCTGCCCACCCCGCAGTGTTAAAAGAATTGTAACGGACTTCAATATTTTATCTAATATTTAATTTAAACATTACTGGCACTTAAGGACAACGCGCGCTTGTTGAATTCACGCTTCGGCGCCTGCTTCACCGATTGGTTGAAGATCTGGATTCTGACCCTTCCTCCCGCCCAGAACGCAAATAAAGTCGCGACGTCTACTGATTGCTGTTCTCGTTACTTGACTTCATCGCTGAACTTTCCAATGAGAGCTTAGGTGGTTAATGTGACTGCTGTCTTGTCTTGCTTGATGTACAGCTTAAGTGTTCAACAGTCCGGGGGTCTCCCTTCTGCTATTTTAGGCGCCACACATTTTCAATGGGAGACAGGTCTGGACTACAGGCAGGCCAGTCTAGTACCCGCACTCTTTTACTATGAAGCCACGCTGTTGTAACACGTTGCTTGGCATTGTCTTGCTAAAATAAGCAGGGGCGTCCATGGTAACGTTGCTTGGATGGCAACATATGTTGCTCCAAAACCTGTATGTACCTCTCAGCATTAATGGTGCCTTCACAGATGTGTAAGTTACCCATGTCTTGTGGCACTAATACACCCCCGTACCATCACAGACTTTGCGCCCATAACAATCCGGATGGTTCTTTTCCTCTTTGGTCCGGAGGACACGACGTCCACAGTTTCCAAAAACAATTTGAAATGTGGACTCGTCCGACCACAGAACACTTTTCCACTTTGTATCAGTCCATCTAGATGAGCTCAGGCCCAGCGAAGCCGACGTCGTTTCTGGGTGTTGTTGATAAACGGTTTTCGCCTTGCATAGGAGAGTTTTAACTTGCACTTACAGATGTAGCGACCAACTGTAGTTACTGACAGTGGGTTTTCTGAAGTGTTCCTGAGCCCATGTGGTGATATCCTTTACACACCGATGTCGCCTGTTGATGCAGTACAGCCTGAGGGATGGAAGGTCACGGGCTTAGATGCTTACCTGCAGTGATTTCTCCAGATTCTCTGAACCTTTTGATGATATTACGGAGCGTAGATGGGGAAATCCCTAAATTCCTTGCAATAGCTGGTTGAGAAAGGTTTTTCTTAAACTGTTCAACAATTTGACAAAGTGGTGACCCTCGCCCCATTCTTATTTGTGAATAGTATACCTAATCATGGCACCCACCTGTTCCCAATTAGCCTGTTCACCTGTGGGATGTTCCAAATAAATGTTTGATGAGCATTCCTCAACTTTATCAGTATTTATTGCCACCTTTCCCAACTTCTTTGTCACGTTTGGCTGGCATCAAATTCTAAAGTTAATGATTATTTGCAACAACAAAAAAATGTTTATCAGTTTGAACATCAAATATGTTGTCTTTGTCGCATATTCAACTGAATATGGGTTGAAAATGGTTTGCAAATCATTGTATTCCGTTTATATTTACATCTAACACCATTTCCCATCTCATATGGAAACGGGGTTTGTATTTTGTTTTTATTTACCATTTACACAACGTGCCAACTTCACTGGTTTTGGGTTTTGAATATTTAATTTTTTGTAACATTAAACACAGTTTGAACAGTAACACTGTGTTTGAATACTTGATGAAGTGATTCGTCGGCAAGGTGTATGTGTGTATAAATGATATATACACATTTAGCTGTAAAAATCTGCTGTGCAGTATGTGTGTTTGGCTCCCTTTTTTTTTTTCAGGAACACTAATACCAAAATTCACAATGTCCCGATAAAGACGGAATGGAATTTTACATTTTTTTTACTGAATGGGACACCCAAAATGTACATGAAAATAAAGAAAGTGAGATTTACAATATTAACTATGAACAGTAAAACACTGAATATTAACCACATATGAACATCGCTCCTCTTTTTACTTCTCAGACCAGCTCCTGTGTTACTCAAATGGATTTGAAATTGTGCAATGATACGAGGCGAGTCCCTCATGCAGTACATTAGTACTCATATCATATTCACTGTTACAGTACCGTATTTTTCGGACTATAAGGCGCACTTAAAGGCCTACTGAAATTATTATTTTCTATTTAAACGGGGACAGCAGATCCATTCTATGTGTCATACTTGATCATTTCGCGATATTGCCATATTTTTGCTGAAAGGATTTAGTAGAGAACATCGACGATAAGTTCGCAACTTTTGCTCGCTGATAAAAAAAAAAGCCTTGCCTGTACCGGAAGTAGCGTGACGTCACAGGTTGAAAGGCTCCTCACATTTCCCCATTGTTTACACCAGCAGCGAGAGCGATTCGGACCGAGAAAGCGACGATTACCCCATTAATTTGAGGCCAGGATGAAAGATTCGCGGATGAGGAACGTGAGAGTGAAGGACTAGAGTGCAGTGCAAGACGCATCTTTTTCGCTCTGACCATAACTTAGGTACAAGCTGGCTCATTGGATTCCACACTCTCTCCTTTTTCTATTGTGGATCACGGATTTGTATTTTAAACCACCTCGGATACTATATCCTCTTGAAAATGAGAGTCGAGAACGCGAAATGGACATTCACAGTGACTTTTATCTCCACGACAATACATCGGCGAAGCACTTTAGCTACGGAGCTAACGTGATAGCATCGGGCTTAACTGCGTATAGAAACAAAAAGAAATAAGCCCCTGACTGGAAGGATAGACAGAAGATCAACAATACTATTAAACTACACGGTTAATGCTTTCCAGCCTGGCGAAGCTTAACAATGCTGTTGCTAACGACGCCATTGAAGCTAACTTAGCAAGGGGACCTCACAGAGCTATGCTAAAAACATTAGCTATCCACCTACGCCAGCCAGCCCTCATCTGCTCATCAACACCCGTGCTCACCTGCGTTCCAGCGATCGACGGTGCGACGAAGGACTTCACCCGATCACCGATGCGGTCGGCGGCTAGCGTCGGATAGCGCGTCTGCTATCCACCTCAAAGTCCTCCTGGTTGTGTTGCTGCAGCCAGCCGCTAATACACCGATCCCACCTACAACTTTCTTCTTTGCAGTCTTCATTATTGTTCATTAAACAAATTGCAAAAGATTCACCAACACAGATGTCCAGAATACTGTGGAATTTTGAGATGAAAACAGACGCTGTTTGTATTGGGACACCATTGTGTCCCAATACTTCCGTTCAATCCGTGACGCCACGCGCAGACGTCATCATACCGAGACGTTTTCAGCCGGATTTTTCCCGGGAAATTTAAAATGTCTCTTTATAAGTTAACCCGGCCGTATTGGCATGTGTTGCAATGTTAAGATTTCATCATTGATATATAAACTATCAGACTGCGTGGTCGGTAGTAGTGGCTTTCAGTAGGCCTTTAAGTTTCTTTCATTGCCTCAAAACTTGACAGTGCGCCTCATACCCCGGTGCACCTAAGCTATTTTATTTGGTACATGGTGTAATACAGGGGTCACCAACGCGGTGCCCGCGGGCACCAGGTAGCCCGTAAGGACCAGATGAGTAGCCCGCTGGCCTGTTCTAAAAATAGCTCAAATAGCAGCACTTACCAGTGAGCTGCCTCTATTTTTTAAATTTTATTTATTTACTAGCAAGCTGGTCTCGCTTTGCTCGACATTTTTAATTCTAAGAGAGACAAAACTCAAATAGAATTTGAAAATCCAAGAAATTATTTTAAAGACTTGGTCTTCACTTGTTTAAATAAATTCATTATTTTTTTTACTTTGCTTCTTATAACTTTCAGAAAGACAATTTTAGAGAAAAAATACAACCTTAAAAATTATTTTAGGATTTTTAAACACATATACCTTTTTACCTTTTAAATTCCTTCCTCTTCTTTCCTGACAATTTAAATCAATGTTCAAGTATTTTTTTTTTTTTTATTGTAAAGAATAATAAATACATTTTAATTTAATTCTTCATTTTAGCTTCTGTTTTTTCCACGAAGAATATTTGTGAAATATTTCTTCAAACTTATTATGATTAAAATTCAAAAAAATTATTCTGGCAAATCTAGAAAATCTGTAGAATCAAATTTCAATCTTATTTCAAAGTCTTTTGAATTTCTTTTAAGATTTTTGTTTTGGAAAATCTAGAAGAAATAATGATTTGTTAGAAATATAGCTTGGTTCAATTTGTTATATATTCTAACAAAGTGCAGATTGTATTTTAACCTATTTGAAACATGTCATCAAAATTCTAAAATTAATCTTCATCAGGAAAAATTACTAATGATGTTCCATAAATTATTTTTTTTATTTTTTCAAAAAGACTCGAATTAGCTAGTTTTTCTCTTCTATTTTTCGGTAGAATTTTGAATTTTAAAGAGTCGAAATTGAAGATAAACTATGTTTCAAAATTTAATTGTCATTTGTTTTGTGTTTTCTCCTCTTTTAAACCGTTCAATTAAGTGTAAATATCATTAATTATTAATAATAACATAGAGTTAAAGGTAAATTGAGCAAATTGGCTATTTCTGGCAATTTATTTAAGTGTGTATTAAACTGGTAGCCCTTCACATTAATCACTACCCAAGAAGTAGCTCTTGCTTTCAAAAAGGTTGGTGACCCCTGGTGTAATAGATAGATGGATAGATAGTACTTTAATGATTCCTTCAGGAGAGTTCCCTCATGATTCAATCATTCATTTTTTTTTCCATTCATTTTTTATTTATCTCCTTAATTGATGTGCATTTCTGATCAATAGACAATTGAACTTGAGCAACTAAACACATATTTACACACCTACGCTTGAGAAGGAACAGGATGAAGAAAATCTTATATTTCCTGCCCCCTTCAACATAATAAGTAGTCTTACTTCATGGATAGCCCAGATTCACAAGCATACAAACTAGGGATGTCCGATAATGGCTTTTTGCCGATATCCGATATGCCGATATTGTCCAACTCTTTAATTACTGATACCGATATCAACCGATACCGATATCAACCGATATATACAGTCGTGGAATTAACACATTATTTAGCCTAATTTGGACAACCAGGTATGGTGAAGATAAGGTACTTTTAAAAAAAATTATAAAATAAAATAAGATAAATAAATTAAAAACATTTTATTGAATAAAAAAGAAAGTAAAACAATATAAAAACAGTTACATAGAAACTAGTAATTAATGAAAATTTGTAAAATTAACTGTTAAAGGTTAGTATTATTAGTGGACCAGCAGCATGCACAATCATGTGTGCTTACGGACTGTATCCCTTGCAGACTGTATTGATATATATTGATATATAATGTAGGAACCACAATATTAATAACAGAAAGAAACAACCCTTTTGTGTGAATGAGTGTGAATGGGGGAGGGAGTTTTTTTGGGTTGGTGCACTAATTGTAAGTGTATCTTGTGTTTTTTATGTGGATTTAATTTTAAAAAAAAAAAATTAAAATAAAATAAAATAAAATAAAATGATACTGATAATAAAAAAAAACGATACCGATAATTTCCGATATTACATTTTTTTTTTTTTTTTTTTTTTTTTTATAATGTCCTGCCCAGCTTCTCGGGCAAATCATATAGCAGATGTAGATGCCCATATCGGCTATTCAGATTTACTTTACAAAAGAGAAGTGTAGGATACTTCTCTTGTTGCCTTACTTGTATTTTGACTTTATTAAATGTATTTATATTATCATTTGGTGCAGCCGGGCCGGAGCAGGAGGGGATAGAAAGAGAGAAAAAGGAAGACAGAGGGGGGAATTGTGGGGACAAGAGGGGGATTAGACAGAGAGACAAAAACAACAACAGCAAACACAACAACAACAACAACAGAGCAACATCAGCAAATACGACATGTACAAATATGATGGTAAAAGTAATAGCAAATAAGCAGTTAGCGAAAATTAAAAAAAAAAAAAAAAATACAGAAATGACAATGAGCATTATTACACTAAAAATGGAGCAATATGAATACCAATAGAAATAGTGCTATTGATAATAAACAATACCAGTACTTTACCTTTATTATCAACAATACAATTGTTCAAATGCAACAATACATATACGTAATGATAACTTGAGATACGAAAGAATATCGCTACCCGATATTACATTTTAACGCATTTATCATATTTATTGGATACTGTTGCGGATACTGATACTATTTATTGTATTAGAGATGTCCGATAATATCGGTCTGCCGATATTATCGGACATCTCTAATACAAACTAGAGATGTCCGATAATATCAGACTGCCGATATTATCGGCCAGTGAATGCTTTAAAAAGTAATATCGGAAATTGTCGTTATCGGTTTCAAAAAGTAAAATGTATGACTTTTTAAAACACCGCTGTGTACTCGGACGTAGGGAGAAGTACAGAGCGCCAATAAACCTTAAAGGCACTGCCTTTACGTGCCGGCCCAGTCACATAATATCTACAGCTTTTCACACACACACAAGTGAATGCAAGGCATACTTGGTCAACAGCCATACAGGTCACACTGAGGGTAGCCGTATAAACAACTTTGACGCTGTTACAAATATGCGCCACACTGTGAACCCACACCAAACAAGAATGACAAACACATTTCGGGAGAACATCCGCACCGTAACACAACAGAACAAATACCCAGAACCCCTTGCGGCACTAACTCTTCCGGGACGCTACAATATAGTATTATTATTGTTTAGAATTAGCTTCCTTTGTTGCCAGTGAAAAATGGCAGAATGGACAGAGACAGAAAGTGTTTTCGGAACACTTTTGTTGTAAGTTTTGATGTGGAATCAGAGGAGAAGGCGAGTCAAAGCCCGTGTTGCCATGACGCAAGGTTACATTTTTCGGGGACATGCACGCTAACGCGTCAATCAACCTTCTGAGACGCAGGTTTCTGTGTCAGCTTAAAAGTGCGGCGCTAACCGAGCTTCACTCGCTGTTGTGTTCTTCAAGCCGAGCAACTCAAGTACTCACCGCTTGCTCGCCGTCCCCCGTGAGCTCATTAGCCTAGCATGACTCGCTTCCTTTAAAAAGATAAAGTTGTACCCTTTTTTACAAACCCCCAAAAGCAGTGAAGTTGTCACGTTGTGTAAACGGTAAATAAAAACAAAATACAATGATTTGCAAACCCTTTTCAACTTATATTCAATTGAATAGACTGCAAAGATATTTAATGTTCACACTGAGAAACTAATAATCATTAACTTAGAATTTAATGGCAGCAACACGTTGCAAAAAAGTTGTCACAGGGGCATTTTTACCACTGTGTTACATGGCCTTTCCTTTTAACAACACTAAGTAAACGTTTGGTAACTGAGGAGACACATTTTTGAAGTGGAATTCTTTCCCATTCTTGCTTGATGTACAGCTTAAGTTGTTCAACAGTCCCTTGTGCTATTTTAGGCTTCATAATGCGCCACACATTTTCTGTGTCTGGACTACAGGCAGGCCAGTCTAGTACCCGCACTCTTTTACTATGAAGCCACGTTGTTGTAACACGTGGCTTGGCATTGTCTTGCTGAAATAAGCAGGGGCGTCCATGGTAACGTTGCTTGGATGGCAACATATGTTGCTCCAAAACCTGTATGTACCTTTCAGCATTAATGGTGCCTTCACAGATGTGTAAGTTACCCATGTCTTGGGCACTAATACACCCCCATACCATCACACATGCTGCCTTTTACACTTTGCACCTATAACAATCCGGATGGTTCTTTTCCTCTTTGTTCTGGAAGACACGACGTCCACAGTTTCCAAAAACAATTTGAAATGTGGACTCGTCAGACCACAGAACAGTTTTCCACTTTGCATCAGTCCATCTTAGATGAGCTCGGGGCCCAGCGAAGCCGGCGGCGTTTCTGGGTGTTGTTGATAATTGGCTTTAGCTTTGCATAGTAGAGTTTTAACTTGCACTTACAGATGTAGCGATGAACTGTAGTTACTGAGAGTGTTTTTCTGAAGTGTTCCTGAGCCCATGTGGTGATATCCTTTACACCAGGGGTGTCCAAACTTTTTCCACTGAGGGCCGCACACGGAAAAATTAAAGCATGTGGGGGCCATTTTGATATTTTTCATTTTCAAACCATAACGAAATATATGGATTTTTTATTTATTTTACCTTTAGGGGTCCCGGGGACCATAAAGGGTCTCAGTCATTAAAATGTTAAAAATAAGTCAGATTATTATTTTTTTTTAATTATTTAACGCTTACAGTAAATCTCTTTATCAACTTCAAGTTGATATAAAGTAATACAAATTAAAAAAAAAATGTTTTATGGCTTTTCTGTCCAAAACAACTTAGTTTTTTAATAGTAAAACTGAAATATGCAGTATTTAGTCATTAGAGCCCTAAAATATCAATAATGCAGGACACCATTGATTTTAATTCTTTCATATTTTTGAGTAATCACAGTGAAAAGATAAATAAAATACCACTAAATATATTTGGGATCCAAAAGGTGCCCCACTCATAAAGTGATACATTTTTATTAGGTTTTTCTTTTACTTTCAACACTTAAGTTACGAGGTCAACTTCAGATATATCTGTCCATTTTATGCTGGAACTATTATTTTGTTTGTTTTATGCGCTTTTGTCAAAGAAAACGTCAATGTTTTTATGTGGCTACTACACAATATATGCAATATTTACCACATAAAACATTTTAAAGTGAAATATTTGAAGTAATTGGAGCCCTGAAAATAATTCATTATAACATGGATTTTTTGTCTTTTTTTTTTTTTTTTTTAAACAATGGCAAAAAAAGAAAAAGAAAAAAGAAAAAAAAAAACAGCCTGCATGGCAGCTTTTGTGTCAACATTGCAACTTTTTCTCGTTAGATTTCACCTCATTCCACTTTTTTTAATGTTTTTTTTTTCATTTTTACAATAGTATTTCCAGAATGTGTGGCGGGCCGGTAAACAATTAGCAGCGGGCCGCAAATGGCCCCCGGGCCGCACTTTGGACACCCCTGCTTGAGACTTTGTTGGCCTATACCAGGGGTCACCAACCTTTTTGAAACCAAGAGCTACTTCTTGGGTACTGATTAATGCGAAGGGCTACCAGTTTGATACACACTTAAATAAATTGCCAGAAATAGCCAATTTGCTCAATTTACCTTTAACTCTATGTTATTATTAATAATGAATTATATCTACACTTAATTGAACGGTTTAAAAGAGGAGAAAACACAAAAAAATGACAATTAAATTTTGAAACATAGTCTATCTTCAATTTCGACTCTTTAAAATTCAAAATTCAACCGAAAAAAAGAAGAGAAAAACTAGCTAATTCGAATCTTTTTGAAAAAAATTTAAAAAATAATTTATGGAACATCATTAGTAATTTTTCCTGATTAAGATTAATTTTAGAATTTTGATGACATGTTTTAAATAGGTTAAAATCCAATCTGCACTTTGTTAGAATATATAACAAATTGGACCAAGCTATATTTCTAACAAAGACAAATAATTATTTCTTCTAGATTTTCCAGAACAAAAATTTTTCAAAGAAATTCAAAAGACTTTGAAATAAGATTTAAATTTGATTCTACAGATTTTCTAGATTTGCCAGAATAATTTTTTTTAAATTTTAATCATAATAAGTTTGAAGAAATATTTCACAAATATTCTTCGTCGAAAAAACAGAAGCTAAAATGAAGAATTATATTAAAATGTATTTATTATTCTTTACAATAAAAAATAAATGTACTTGAACATTGATTTAAATTGTCAGGAAAGAAGAGGAAGGAATTTAAAAGGTAAAAAGTAGGGATGTCCGATAATGGCTTTTTGCCGATATCCGATATGCCGATATTGTCCAACTCTTTAATTACAGATACCGATATCAACCGATACCGATATCAACCGATATATACAGTGGTGGAATTAACACATTATTATGCCTAATTTGGACAACCAGGTATGGTGAAGATAAGGTACTTTTAAAAAAAAATGAATCAAATAAAATAAGATAAATAAATTAAAAACATTTTCTTGAATAAAAAAGAAAGTAAAACAATATAAAAACAGTTACATAGAAACTAGTAATTAATGAAAATTTGTCAAATTAACTGTTAAAGGTTAGTACTATTAGTGGACCAGCAGCACGCACAATCATGTGTGCTTACGGACTGTATCCCTTGCAGACTGTATTGATATATATTGATATATAATGTAGGAACCAGAATATTAATAACAGAAAGAAACAACACTTTTGTGTGAATGAGTGTAAATGGAGTGGGTTGGTGCACTAATTGTAAGTATATCTTGTGTGTTTTTTATGTGGATTTAATAATAAATAAAAAAAATAAAAAAAATAAAAAACGATACTGATAATAAAAAAAACGATACCGATAATTTCCGATATTACATTTTAACGCATTTATCGGCCGATAATATCGGTCTGCCGATATTATCGGACATCTCTAGTAAAAAGGTATATGTGTTTAAAAATCGTAAAATCATTTTTAAGGTTGTATTTTTTCTCTAAAATTGTCTTTCTGAAAGTTATAAGAAGCAAAGTAAAAAAATAATGAATTTATTTAAACAAGTGAAGACCAAGTCTTTAAAACATTTTCTTGGATTTTCAAATTCTATTTGAGTTTTGTCTCTCTTAGAATTAAAAATGTCGAGCAAAGCGAGACCAGCTTGCTAGTAAATAAATACAATTTATGAGGACAGAGCACCATCAGACGGGGGCGTGGCAGTGCTGATGGCGAGACACAGCTGGCAGGTGATTAGATTTCACAGGTGGTACACGTTAATATATGTCTTTAACAGTAAGCGGCCGGGAGCAGGAGGGGAGAGAGGATACGGACGTGACTGAAAAGTCACGTTCTGCGGGAGAACTTTGTTAAAAACTGCACGCTTGGCTCCTGTGCCATGTCTACGGTGGTATAGCTCGGTTGGTAGAGTGGCCGTGCCAGCAACTTGAGGGTTCCAGGTTCGATTCCCGCTTCCGCCATCCTAGTCACTGCCGTTGTGTCCTTGGGCAAGACACTTTACCCACCTGCTCCCAGTGCCACCCACACTGGTTTAAATAGAACTTAGATATTGGGTTTCACTATGTAAAGCGCTTTGAGTCCCTAGAGAAAAGCGCTATATAAATATAATTCACTTCACTTCACTAAAAAAATAGAGGCAGCTCACTGGTAAGTGCTGCTATTTGAGCTATTTTTAGAACAGGCCAGCGGGCTACTCATCTGGGGCCGTACTTATCAAGCTTCTTAGAATTACTCCTAAGAAGTCTGCTAAGAGTTGACTTAAGAGTAAATAAATTCTTCGCTGAAAGCTGCACTTAAAAGTTAGTTATCAAGCGTCTTACTCACACTTTCAGCGAAGTGTAGGACTGAATCTTAAGTGTCACACTCAGAGCTGAATTACGACATTACTATGTGCCGTAAACGGAATTTTAGGTGACGTCATTTCTGTGTCCATAGAAATGACCAATCACGGAAGGGAATCCGTTGTCTAAGAATAAAGAAATATTTTGGAAATATTTAAGTGGACAATGGGAGTGTATATTTTGACAATAAACTGCAAAATAATACAAAACAAACTAGTCCCCGCCGGCACTCACGCTACCGCTCCCTCTCTTCTATCGCCCACACACTCACTGACGTCACTCACCTCACGGCCACACACATACGCTACTGTCATAACATTTTCTTTCCAATTCATTAATTAGGCAACTAATTTGAAACTGGTGTGGGTGGCTCTATACCAGGGGTCACCAACCTTTTTGAAACCAAGAGCTACTTCTTGGGTAGTGATTAATGCGAAGGGCTACCAGTTTGATACACACTTAAACAAATTGCCAGAAATAGCCAATTTGCTCAATTTACCTTTAACTCTATGTTATTATTAATAATTAATGATATTTACACTTAATTGAACGGTTTAAAAGAGGAGAAAACACGAAAAAAAATTACAATTAAATTTTGAAACATAGTTTATCTTCAATTTCAACTCTTTAAAATTCAAAATTCAACCGAAAAAAAGAAGAGAAAAACTAGCTATTTCAAATGTTTTTGAAAAAAATTCAATTTATGGAACATCATTAGTAATTTTTCCTGATTAAGATTAATTTTAGAATTTTGATGACATGTTTTAAATAGGTTAAAAATCCAATCTGCACTTTGTTAGAATATATAACAAATTGGACCAAGCTATATTTCTAACAAAGACAAATCATTATTTCTTCTAGATTTTCCAGAACAAAATTTTTAAAAGAAATTCAAAAGACTTTGAAATAAGATTTAAATTTGATTCTACAGATTTTCTAGATTTGCCAGAATATATTTTTTTGAATTTTAATCATAATAAGTTTGAAGAAATATTTCACAAATATTCTTCGTCGAAAAAACAGAAGCTAAAATGAAGAATTATATTAAAATGTATGTATTATTCTTTACAATAAAAAATAAATTTACTTGAACATTGATTTAAATTGTCAGGAAAGAAGAGGAAGGAATTTAAAAGGTAAAAAGTAGGGATGTCCGATAATGGCTTTTTGCCGATATCCGATATGCCGATATTGTCCAACTCTTTAATTACAGATACCGATATCAACCGATACCGATATCAACCGATATATACAGTCGTGGAATTAACACATTATTATGCCTAATTTGGACAACCAGGTATGGTGAAGATAAGGTACTTTTTAAAAAAATGAATCAAATAAAATAAGATAAATACATTTAAAGCATTTTCTTGAATAAAAAGAAAGTAAAACAATATAAAAACAGTTACATAGAAACTAGTAATTAATGAAAATTTGTCAAATTAACTGTTAAAGGTTAGTATTATTAGTGGAGCAGCAGCACGCACAATCATGTGTGCTTACGGACTGTATCCCTTGCAGACTGTATTGATATATATTGATATATAATGTAGGAACCAGAATATTAATAACAGAAAGAAACAAAACTTTTGTGTGAATGAGTGTAAATGAGTGTAAATGGAGTGGGTTGGTGCACTAATTGTAAGTGTATCTTGTGTGTTTTTTATGTGTATTTAATTAAAAAAAATAAAATAAAAAAAAAACAAAACGATACTGATAATAAAAAAAAACGATACCGATAATTTCCGATATTACATTTTAACGCATTTATCGGCCGATAATATCGGTCTGCCGATATTATCGGACATCTCTAGTAAAAAGGTATATGTGTTTAAAAATCCTAAATTCATTTTTAAGGTTGTATTTTTTCTCTAAAATTGTCTTTCTGAAAGTTATAAGAAGCTAAGTAAAAAAAATAATGAATTTATTTAAACAAGTGAAGACCAAGTCTTTAAAATATTTTCTTGGATTTTCAAATTCTATTTGAGTTTTGTCTCTCTTAGAATTAAAATGTCGGGCAAAGCGAGACCAGCTTGCTAGTAAATAAATACAATTTAAAAAATAGAGGCAGCTCACTGGTAAGTGCTGCTATTTGAGCTATTTTTAGAACAGGCCAGCGGGCTACTCATCTGGTCCTTACGGGCTACCTGGTGCCCGCGGGCACCACGTTGGTGACCCCTGATCTATATATACTAGCCCACTGCAGCCACATGCAGAAATCAACATGGAATCGAAAAGTATTAAATCTGTGACAAAAATAATACCCGCTCTGTCTAAACGATACCGTTTGATCAGCTGCTCGTCATCAAACAAATCCAGGACATCGTTCCGCTCCCTGAATGTTCGCGCACGTCTCTCTCGCCTCAGTGCCATCCCCTGCTGGCAACTCCTAACCACTTAAGACACCTCTGAAGGTCTCTTAAATATCGTGGAGAGTAGGAGTGATTCTTAGACTTAAGAACGTTGATAAAAAAGCTTTTATTCTTAAGTTTGAGAGTAGGACTAAATTTCGCAAATTCTCAGGACTTAAGTGTAAAATGGCACTCTAAGAAGCTTGATAAGTACGGCCCCTGGTCCTTACGGGCTACCTGGTGCCCGCGGGCACCACGTTGGTGACCCCTGGCCTATAAAGACCGAGATGTTGAAGTGTAAAATGAGCGTTCCTGAGTAGCGGGGTGGCGGTGCTCTGAGGTGACCCGACAAGCGGCGGCCTTTAAAGAAGCTTTAAGAGGAGGCGTACTCGACGTGACGCGTGAAAAGCACCGTGTCCGGTTTACACGCCGCATATTAGCCGCCAAACCAAAGTCCGCCAGAGTGCAGAAGGCGACTGTATCCAATCTATTTCTACGGCGGATCAGGGCCTTTGTGGCGGGGCCCCGCGGGGACTTGTTTCCCCGACGCCCCCGCCACTAAAAACAGACTTTCCAAAGCCGCTCCGTAAGCCTTTTAGCTTCGATTTGTTCTGCCAATTATTATACCAGACTGGGCCACTGTGATGGAAGCTCGGGTGGGGAGGGGGGAGGGGGGGGGGGCTTTTTTGGAGCCCACCCTGAAAGGGGGGGTCTGGTCCGGCCCCCCGCTGACAGATTGACTGGAGCACTAAGCACAGACAAAGCGCTGAAGAAAGAGGGGAAAAACATCCAGGAGTTAACTTTTCCACCATCTGGCTCCACCGCCTTCATGGTATTTTTAGCAGGGAGGGTGGGGGGGGGTGCAAAAATGAAGGAGTGGAACTTTGCGAGTTTGAAGCCGCATCACTTTGGCAAATCCAATATTTAAACGCTCGCGAGCGCGTAATGAAAAGCAAGAAGGCGTCGCACGCGGGGGGCCCCGCCTGTTTGGCCCTAATACATTCTCATTTGGCTTCTTAAACACGCTTCAGCGCCTCTGTGTTATGATTCCCCCGAGGACGAACAAGCCTCTCTCGCTCTCTCTCTCTCTCGGGCGGCATTAATTCCGTCATTGCCGCCACGAGACCCCCCCCCCTCTCAAAACAAAGATCAGATCTCCGTGACCGCCGCTAAATCATCCTCCGCTTGCTCATTTTTCAGCATCTTTTGTGCCAATTTGGGAAACTTAATTGTTGCTCCTGACTGTGCAGGGAGATGAGTCCTTCCTTTATGTTAGAGTTAGAGTTAGAGTTAGAGTTAGAGTTAGAGTTAGAGTTAGAGTTTGAGTTTATTTCGAACATGCAAGCATACAACATGATACATCACAATTTCCAGTTTCTCTTTTCAACATGTTCGAAAAGGAGTAGGAAGAAGCAGAGCTTATTTAATCCTACCCCTTTTCTTTACATAACAGTTGCTGAAACTTTTTTATTCACTTCCTGTTCTCAATTTATTCACAATAAACTCCATATGTAATCACAATAAAAAATAAATAAATAAATAATAGTAAGAATTTAATAATAATAGTTGGTGAAGAAAGTCATGTTTCATATGATGAGATAAGTAAGATTACTTTAAGAAGGAATGAATGAATGGATGAAATAAATTGAAAATGTTTGTCATGGTTCTTCTTCTTTGTACTTTGTAAACACACTTTTATGTCACACTCAAGGTCACATCTGGCCCGCCACATTCTTGTATCATGGCCCGCAAATGATACAGTCGATACAGTGCTTTTTTTTATTATTTTTTTTGTGCTATAGAGCGCACCAGTATATAAGCCACACCCACTCAATTTCAGAAGAAAAACCTATTTTACATACACTACCGTTCAAAAGTTTGGGGTCACCCAAACAATTTTGTGGAGTAGCCTTCATTTCTAAGAACATAAATAGTCCGTTGAGTTTCAGATGAAAGTTCTCTTTTTCTCGCCATTTTGAGCGTTTAATTGACCCCACAAATGTGATGCTCCAGAAACTCAATCTGCTCAAAGGAAGGTCAGTTTTGTAGCTTCTGTAACGAGCTAAACTCTTTTCAGATGTGTGAACATGATTGCACAAGGGTTTTCTAATCATCAATTAGCCTTCTGAGCCAATGAGCAAACACATTGTACCATTAGAACACTGGAGTGATAGTTTCTGGAAATGGGCCTCTATACACCTATGTAGATATTGCACCAAAAAGCAGACATTTGCAGCTAGAATAGTCATTTACCACATTAGCAATGTGTAGACCAGACCTGGGCATTCTGCGGCCCGCGGGCCGCATCCGGCCCTTTGTGCGTCCCTGTCCGGCCCGCGTGAGGCCAATGGGGGTGGGGCGGTATAGCTCGGTTGGTAGAGCGGCCGTGCCAGCAACTTGAGGGTTGCAGGTTCAATCCCCGCTTCCGCCATCCTAGTCACTGCCGTTGTGTCCTTGGGCAAGACACTTTACCCACCTGCTCCCAGTGCCACCCACACTGGTTTAAATGTAACTTAGATATTGGGTGTCACTATGTAAAGCGCTTTGAGTCACTAGAGAAAAGCGCTATATAAATATAATTCACTTCACTTCACTTCAATTATAAATTACAAAATAAATTCTAAAAAGTATCTATGTCGAGTGTGCAATACAACGGTGCTGCTTTTGTTTTGAAAATCGTTATTTGCATTACTTCCGTGTGGACGTATGCGTGTGCGTGGTTGTGAGTGAATGTGAACAGCTGCAATCATTAATTACAAAATAAAGTTGAAAAAACATCTATGCCGTGCGCGCAATACAACTGTGCTGCTTTTATTTTGAAAATTATTATTTATGGGCGTGTGTCAGTGTGTAACCTGCGAGTGAAGGTGCACATGCAGCGACAAGTGATGCACGGTTTACACCCGAGACGCCAAAAAGAGAAAAGTTGATGAAGAATGGCGTGTTTTCAACAAGACATGGACTGCCATGCAACGTTCCCTCTAAGGTGCGTGCCTGCGCAATTGCGCACTGCTCAAGCGTCTGCTGCGCGCAGCAAGTATATGCCACGCACCAAATCAAATCCCATCTGAATTCTAAACAAAATAAACATATTTATTCTATGTAATTTTGCAATGCAACTTTGAGTGACAGTGACAACAAGCGGCCCTAACGGTGTTCGTCAACACCGTTCAATTGAACACCGTTCAATTATTGTAACGTCTATCGAGATGCTTCGAGGACAGGAATTATATCGATCACTTTATTGAGCAAAACTGTTTATATTCGGCCATAACCACACCAAAAACATAAGTAAAACACTTCTAGTCATTTTCTGCCGTACAAACCAGGCCAAAACCAACTTGTCATCTGTCACCAACACGCATACCACTAAACCACTGGTGCGTTTATGGCCACACAAAAAGTCGGACAACTCAAACACCACACAAAGTTACACTATGACTCCTCAGTCATACGTGTGCTTATTTTACTGTCATTTATTATTAATGTTAATTTATTTATATTAGTCATGGAATGCTGTTACACACACTATGTTGAAGTATTACTATTATTATTAATTATTATTATTATTTATCTTACGGTATATATCAAAAATTATATTGAGCAAAATTTAATTGAAATATTGTCGATGTGGCCCTCCAGCAGTGCTCGGGTAGCTCATGCGGCCCCCGGTAAAAATTAATTGCCCACCCCTGGTGTAGAGTGTACTTCTTTAAAGTTAAGACTAGTTTAAAGTTATCTTCATTGAAAAGTACAGTGCTTTTCCTTCAAAAATAAGGACATTTCAATGAATTTGAACGGTAGTGTATACAAAACCCAAAAGCAGTGAAGTTGTCACGTTGTGTAAATGGTAAATAAAAAGAGAATACAATGATTTGCAAATCCTTTTCAACTTATATTCAATTGAATAGACTGCAAAGACAAGATATTTCATGTTCACACTGAGAAACTAATAATCATTAACTTAGAATTTAATGGCAGCAACACATTGCAAAAAAGCTGTCACAGGGGCATTTTTACCACTGTGTTACATGGCCTTTCCTTTTAACAACACTCAGTAAACGTTTGGGAACTGAGGAGACACATTTTTGAAGCTTCTCAGGTGGAATTCTTTCCCATTCTTGCTTGATGTACAGCTTAAGTTGTTCAACAGTCCGTTGTCATATTTTAGGCTTCATTTTCACACATTTTCAATGGGAGACAGGTCTGGACTACAGGCAGGCCAGTCTAGTACCTGCGCTCTTTTACTACGAAGCCACGCTGTTGTAACACGTGGCTTGGCATTGTCTTGCTGAAATAAGCAGGGGCGTCCATGATAACGTTGCTTGGATGGCAACATATGTTGCTCCAAAACCTGTATGTACCTTTCAGCATCAATGGTGCCTTCACAGATGTGTAAGTTACCCATGTCTTGGGCACTAATACACCCCCATACCATCACACATGCTGGCTTTTACACTTTGCGCCTAGAACAATCCGGATGGTTCTTTTCCGATTTGGTCCGGAGGACACGACGTCCACAGTTTCCAAAAACAATTTGAAATGTGGACCCGTCAGACCACAGAACACTTTTCCACTTTGCATCAGTCCATCTTAGATGAGCTCGGGGCCCAGCGAAGCCGGCGGCGTTTCTGGGTGTTGTTGATAAATGGATTTGGCTTTGCATAGTAGAGTTTTAACTTGCACTTACAGATGTAGCGACCAACTGTAGTTACTTGACAGTGGTTTTCTGAAGTGTTCCTGAGCCCATGTGGTGATATCCTTTACACACCGATGTCACTTTTTGATGCGGTACCGCCTGAGGGATGGAAGGTCACGGGCATTGCCGCTTAAGTGCAGTGATTTCTCAAGATTCTTTTAACCTTTTGATGATATTACGGACCGTAGATGGTGAAATCCCTCAATTCCTTGCAATAGCTGGTTGAGAAATGTTGTTCTTAAACTGTTCGACAATTTGCTCACGCATTTGTTGACAAAGTGGTGACCCTCGCCCCGTCCTTGTTTGGGAATGACTGAGCATTTCATGGAAGCTGCTTTTATACCCAATCATGGCACCCACCTGTTCCCAATTAGCCTGTTCACCTGTGGGATGTGTCCAAATAAGTGTTTGATGAGCATTCCTCAACTTTGTCAGTCTTTTTTGGGGGGGGGGGGTTGGGGTCCTGGAGGCCGGCCTGCTGCTATAAAGCGCTACTAGCCATCCATAACCCCGGAATTAAGCAGTGGTGAAGGCGTTGGTTGGGGAAGGGGCGGGTGCGTGCATGTATGCCCAATTAACTTGGGTGTGATGTTGAAATGTTTTTGTGGACTGGGGCCGATCTCAAAGTTCGACACCAGGTGTTGTTGAGAAAAAAGGGAGGTCAAAAGCGTCCATCGTTGAGGTGTCCTCAGGGGTTGTTTTTCAGAACAGCTTCTTCCTGATAGCGTCAGGGCCATTCGAGGGAGTCAAATCGTAGATTAGGATGTTGTTTTCTTCGAGCAGTCAAAAACAATGACTTGCCTGCTCTGTTTGTCCGAGGCTGGTTTCTCTCAAATTCAACTCAATTCTCCTTCTCAGCAAACTTCTCCATGATGTGATCCATCTTGCGATTCAGTTCAGAAATCGCCACAGTCTGTGTTCCCACAGCCCAGCTAATTTTGTAAGAGTACACCTTTAGAGTCGTTTAACTTGGTACTTGACACATGCTAACTTTTTTAGCTAATTTTGCAGCCGTACAGCTTAGTCATATAATTTGATACTTGAAACAGGTTGACTCAACATTAGCATGCTAACTTTTTTTTCTTTTTTAGCTAATTTTGTAGGAGTACACCTTTAGAGTCGTTTAACTTGGTACTTGACACATGCTAACTTTTTTTTAGCTAATTTTGCAGCCGTACAGCTTAGTCATATAATTTGATACTTGAAACATGTTCACTCAACATTAGCATGCTAATTTATTTCAGCTAATTTCGTAGGAGTACATCTCAGAGTCGTTTGACTTGGTACTTGACACATGCTAACTGTTAGTATGCTAACTTTTTTTAGCTAATTTTGCAGCCGTACACCTTAGTCATATAATTTGATACTTGAAACAGGTCGACTCAACATTAGCATGCTAACTTTTTGGAGGTAATTTCGTAAGAGTACACCTCAGAGTCATTTAACTTAGTACTTGACCCATGCTAACTGTTAGTATGCTAACTTTTTTAGCTAATTTTGCAGTCATACACCTTAGTCATATAACTTGATACTTGAAACAGGTTCACTCAACATTAGCATACTAACTTTTTTTTTAGCTAATTTCATAAGAGTACATCTCAGAGTCATATAACTTGGTACTTGACAAATGCTAACTGTTAGTATGCTAACTTTTTTAGCTCATTTTGCAGCCGTACAGCTTAGTCATATAACTTGATACTTGAAACAGGTTCACTCAACATTAGCATACTAACTTTTTTTTAACAGATAATTTTGTAGGAGTACTCCTTTAGAGTCGTTTAACTTGGTACT
The DNA here is from genome assembly GCF_033978785.1 of Entelurus aequoreus. Taxonomy (NCBI): domain Eukaryota; kingdom Metazoa; phylum Chordata; class Actinopteri; order Syngnathiformes; family Syngnathidae; genus Entelurus; species Entelurus aequoreus. The sequence goes on from NC_084745.1 coordinate 8,559,366, forward strand.
TGACACATGCTAACTTTTTTAGCTAATTTTGCAGCCGTACACCTTAGTCATATAATTTGATACTTGAAACAGGTTGACTCAACATTAGCATGCTAACTTTTTTTTCTTTTTTAGCTAATTTTGTAGGAGTACACCTTTAGAGTCGTTTAACTTGGTACTTGACACATGCTAACTTTTTTTTAGCTAATTTTGCAGCCGTACAGCTTAGTCATATAATTTGATACTTGAAACATGTTCACTCAACATTAGCATGCTAATTTATTTCAGCTAATTTCGTAGGAGTACATCTCAGAGTCGTTTGACTTGGTACTTGACACATGCTAACTGTTAGTATGCTAACTTTTTTTAGCTAATTTTGCAGCCGTACACCTTAGTCATATAATTTGATACTTGAAACAGGTCGACTCAACATTAGCATGCTAACTTTTTGGAGGTAATTTCGTAAGAGTACACCTCAGAGTCATTTAACTTAGTACTTGACCCATGCTAACTGTTAGTATGCTAACTTTTTTTAGCTAATTTTGCAGTCATACACCTTAGTCATATAACTTGATACTTGAAACAGGTTCACTCAACATTAGCATACTAACTTTTTTTTTAGCTAATTTCATAAGAGTACATCTCAGAGTCATATAACTTGGTACTTGACACATGTTAACTGTTAGTATGCTAACTTTTTTAGCTCATTTTGCAGCCGTACAGCTTAGTCATATAATTTGATACTTGAAACAGGTTCACTCAACATTAGCATGCTAACTTTTTTTTAACAGATAATTTTGTAGGAGTACTCCTTTAGAGTCGTTTAACTTGGTACTTGACACATGCTAACTTTTTTAGCTAATTTTGCAGCCGTAAACCTTAGTCATATAATTTGATACTTGAAACAGGTTGACTCAACATTAGCATGCTAACTTTTTGGAGCTAATTTCGTAAGAGTACACCTCAGAGTCATTTAACTTAGTACTTGACACATGCTAACTGATAGTATGCTAACTTTTTTAGCTCATTTTGCAGCCGTACAGCTTAGTCATATAATTTGATACTTGAAACCGGTTCACTCAACATTAGCATGCTAACTTTTTTTTAATAGATAATTTTGTAGGAGTACTCCTTTAGAGTCGTTTAACTTGGTACTTGACACATGCTAACTTTTTTAGCTAATTTTGCAGCCGTACACCTTAGTCATATAATTTGATACTTGAAACAGGTTCACTCAACATTAGCATGCTAACTTTTTTTTAATAGCTAATTTTGTAGGAGTACTCCTTTAGAGTCGTTTAACTTGGTACTTGACACATGCTAACTTTTTTAGCTAATTTTGCAGCCGTACACCTTAGTCATATAATTTGATACTTGAAACAGGTCGACTCAACATTAGCATGCTAACTTTTTGGAGCTAATTTCGTAAGAGTACACCTCAGAGTCATTTAACTTAGTACTTGACCCGTGCTAACTGTTAGTATGCTAACTTTTTTAGCTCATTTTGCAGCCGTACACCTTAGTCATATAATTTGATACTTGAAACAGGTCCACTCAACATTAGCATGCTAACTTTTTGGAGCTAATTTCGTAAGAGTACACCTCAGAGTCATTTAACTTAGTACTTGACCCATGCTAACTGTTAGTATGCTACTTTTTTTAGCTAATTTTGCAGTCATACACCTTAGTCATATAACTTGATCCTTGAAACAGGTTCACTCAACATTAGCATACTAACTTTTTTTTTAGCTAATTTAATAAGAGTACATCTCAGAGTCATATAACTTGGTACTTGACACATGCTAACTGTTAGTATGCTAACTTTTTTAGCTCATTTTGCAGCCGTACACCTTAGTCATATAATTTGATACTTGAAACAGGTTCACTCAACATTAGAATGCTAACTTTTTTTTAATAGATAATTTTGTAGGAGTACTCCTTTAGAGTCGTTTAACTTGGTACTTGACACATGCTAACTTTTTTAGCTAATTTTGCAGCCGTACACTTTAGTCATATAATTTGATACTTGAAACAGGTTCACTCAACATTAGCATGCTAACTTTTTTTTAATAGCTAATTTTGTAGGAGTACTCCTTTAGAGTCGTTTAACTTGGTACTTGACACATGCTAACTTTTTTAGCTAATTTTGCAGCCGTACACCTTAGTCATATAATTTGATACTTGAAACAGGTCGACTCAACATTAGCATGCTAACTTTTTGGAGCTCATTTCGTAAGAGTACACCTCAGAGTCATTTAACTTAGTACTTGACCCGTGCTAACTGTTAGTATGCTAACTTTTTTAGCTAGTTTTGCAGTCATACACCTTAGTCATATAACTTGATACTTGAAACAGGTTCACTCAACATTAGCATACTAACTTTCTTTTTAGCTAATTTCATAAGAGTACATCTCAGAGTCATATAACTTGGTACTTGACACATGCTAACTGTTAGTATGCTAACTTTTTTAGCTCATTTTGCAGCCGTACAGCTTAGTCATATAATTTGATACTTGAAACAGGTTCACTCAACATTAGCATGCTAACTTTTTTTTAATAGCTAATTTTGTAGGAGTACTCCTTTAGAGTCGTTTAACTTGGTACTTGACACATGCTAACTTTTTTAGCTAATTTTGCAGCCGTACACCTTAGTCATATAATTTGATACTTGAAACAGGTCGACTCAACATTAGCATGCTAACTTTTTGGAGCTAATTTCGTAAGAGTACACCTCAGAGTCATTTAACTTAGTACTTGACCCGTGCTAACTGTTAGTATGCTAACTTTTTTAGCTAATTTTGCAGTCGTACACCTTAGTCATATAACTTGATACTTGAAACAGGTTCACTCAACATTAGCATACTAACTTTTTTTTTAGCTAATTTCATAAGAGTACATCTCAGAGTCATATAACTTGGTACTTGACACATGCTAACTGTTAGTATGCTAACTTTTTTAGCTCATTTTGCAGCCGTACAGCTTAGTCATATAATTTGATACTTGAAACAGGTTCACTCAACATTAGCATGCTAACTTTTTTTTAATAGATAATTTTGTAGGAGTACTCCTTTAGAGTCGTTTAACTTGGTACTTGACACATGCTAACTTTTTTAGCTAATTTTGCAGCCGTACACCTTAGTCATATAATTTGATACTTGAAACAGGTTCACTCAACATTAGCATGCTAACTTTTTGGAGCTAATTTCGTAAGAGTACACCTCAGAGTCATTTAACTTAGTACTTGACCCGTGCTAACTGTTAGTATGCTAACTTTTTTAGCTAATTTTGCAGCCGTACACCTTAGTCATATAATTTGATACTTGAAACAGGTTCACTCAACATTAGCATACTAACTTTTTTTTTAGCTAATTTCATAAGAGTACATCTCAGAGTCATATAACTTGTTACTTGACACATGCTAACTGTTAGTATGCTAACTTTTTTAGCTCATTTTGCAGCCGTACACCTTAGTCATATAATTTGATACTTGAAACAGGTTCACTCAACATTAGCATGCTAACTTTTTTTTAATAGCTAATTTTGTAGGAGTACTCCTTTAGAGTCGTTTAACTTGGTACTTGACAGATGCTAACTTTTTTAGCTAATTTTGCAGCCGTACACCTTAGTCATATAATTTGATACTTGAAACAGGTCGACTCAACATTAGCATGCTAACTTTTTGGAGCTAATTTCGTAAGAGTACACCTCAGAGTCATTTAACTTAGTACTTGACCCGTGCTAACTGTTAGTATGCTAACTTTTTTAGCTCATTTTGCAGCCGTACACCTTAGTCATATAATTTGATACTTGAAACAGGTTCACTCAACATTAGCATGCTAACTTTTTGGAGCTAATTTCGTAAGAGTACACCTCAGAGTCATTTAACTTAGTACTTGACCCGTGCTAACTGTTAGTATGCTAACTTTTTTAGCTAATTTTGCAGCCGTACACCTTAGTCATATAATTTGATACTTGAAACAGGTCGACTCAACATTAGCATGCTAACTTTTTGGAGCTAATTTCGTAAGAGTACACCTCAGAGTCATTTAACTTAGTACTTGACCCGTGCTAACTGTTAGTATGCTAACTTTTTTAGCTCATTTTGCAGCCGTACAGCTTAGTCATATAATTTGATACTTGAAACAGGTTCACTCAACATTAGCATGCTAACTTTTTTTTAATAGATAATTTTGTAGGAGTACACCTTTAGAGTCGTTTAACTTGGTACTTGACACATGCTAACTTTTTTAGCTAATTTTGCAGCCGTACACCTTAGTCATATAATTTGATACTTGAAACAGGTTCACTCAACATTAGCATGCTAACTTTTTTTTAATAGCTAATTTTGTAGGAGTACTCCTTTAGAGTCGTTTAACTTGGTACTTGACACATGCTAACTTTTTTAGCTAATTTTGCAGCCGTACACCTTAGTCATATAATTTGATACTTGAAACAGGTCGACTCAACATTAGCATGCTAACTTTTTGGAGCTAATTTCGTAAGAGTACACCTCAGAGTCATTTAACTTAGTACTTGACCCATGCTAACTGTTAGTATGCTAACTTTTTTAGCTAATTTTGCAGTCATACACCTTAGTCATATAACTTGATACTTGAAACAGGTTCACTCAACATTAGCATACTAACTTTTTTTTTAGCTAATTTAATAAGAGTACATCTCAGAGTCATATAACTTGGTACTTGACACATGCTAACTGTTAGTATGCTAACTTTTTTAGCTCATTTTGCAGCCGTACACCTTAGTCATATAATTTGATACTTGAAACAGGTTCACTCAACATTAGCATGCTAACTTTTTTTTAATAGATAATTTTGTAGGAGTACTCCTTTAGAGTCGTTTAACTTGGTACTTGACACATGCTAACTTTTTTAGCTAATTTTGCAGCCGTACACTTTAGTCATATAATTTGATACTTGAAACAGGTTCACTCAACATTAGCATGCTAACTTTTTTTTAATAGCTAATTTTGTAGGAGTACTCCTTTAGAGTCGTTTAACTTGGTACTTGACACATGCTAACTTTTTTAGCTAATTTTGCAGCCGTACACCTTAGTCATATAATTTGATACTTGAAACAGGTTGACTCAACATTAGCATGCTAACTTTTTGGAGCTAATTTCGTAAGAGTACACCTCAGAGTCATTTAACTTAGTACTTGACCCGTGCTAACTGTTAGTATGCTAACTTTTTTAGCTAATTTTGCAGTCATACACCTTAGTCATATAACTTGATACTTGAAACAGGTTCACTCAACATCAGCATACTAACTTTTTTTTTAGCTAATTTCATAAGAGTACATCTCAGAGTCATATAACTTGGTACTTGACACATGCTAACTGTTAGTATGCTAACTTTTTTAGCTCATTTTGCAGCCGTACACCTTAGTCATATAATTTGATACTTGAAACAGGTTCACTCAACATTAGCATGCTAACTTTTTTTTAATAGATAATTTTGTAGGAGTACTCCTTTAGAGTCGTTTAACTTGGTACTTGACACATGCTAACTTTTTTAGCTAATTTTGCAGCCGTACACCTTAGTCATATAATTTGATACTTGAAACAGGTTCACTCAACATTAGCATACTAACTTTTTTTTTAGCTAATTTCATAAGAGTACATCTCAGAGTCATATAACTTGGTACTTGACACATGCTAACTGTTAGTATGCTAACTTTTTTAGCTCATTTTACAGCCGTACAGCTTAGTCATATAATTTGATACTTGAAACAGGTTCACTCAACATTAGCATGCTAACTTTTTTTTAATAGATAATTTTGTAGGAGTACTCCTTTAGAGTCGTTTAACTTGGTACTTGACACATGCTAACTTTTTTAGCTAATTTTGCAGCCGTACACCTTAGTCATATAATTTGATACTTGAAACAGGTTCACTCAACATTAGCATGCTAACTTTTTGGAGCTAATTTCGTAAGAGTACACCTCAGAGTCATTTAACTTAGTACTTGACCCGTGCTAACTGTTAGTATGCTAACTTTTTTAGCTAATTTTGCAGCCGTACACCTTAGTCATATAATTTGATACTTGAAACAGGTTCACTCAACATTAGCATACTAACTTTTTTTTTAGCTAATTTCATAAGAGTACATCTCAGAGTCATATAACTTGGTACTTGACACATGCTAACTGTTAGTATGCTAACTCTTTTAGCTCATTTTGCAGCCGTACAGCTTAGTCATATAATTTGATACTTGAAACAGGTTCACTCAACATTAGCATGCTAACTTTTTTTTAATAGATAATTTTGTAGGAGTACTCCTTTAGAGTCGTTTAACTTGGTACTTGACACATGCTAACTTTTTTAGCTAATTTTGCAGCCGTACACCTTAGTCATATAATTTGATACTTGAAACAGGTCGACTCAACATTAGCATGCTAACTTTTTGGAGCTAATTTCGTAAGAGTACACCTCAGAGTCATTTAACTTAGTACTTGACCCGTGCTAACTGTTAGTATGCTAACTTTTTTAGCTAATTTTGCAGCCGTACACCTTAGTCATATAATTTGATACTTGAAACAGGTCGACTCAACATTAGCATGCTAACTTTTTGGAGCTAATTTCGTAAGAGTACACCTCAGAGTCATTTAACTTAGTACTTGACCCGTGCTAACTGTTAGTATGCTAACTTTTTTAGCTAATTTTGCAGCCGTACACCTTAGTCATATAATTTGATACTTGAAACAGGTTGACTCAACATTAGCATGCTAACTTTTTGGAGCTAATTTCGTAAGAGTACACCTCAGAGTCATTTAACTTAGTACTTGACCCATGCTAACTGTTAGTATGCTAACTTTTTTAGCTAATTTTGCAGTCATACACCTTAGTCATATAACTTGATACTTGAAACAGGTTCACTCAACATTAGCATACTAACTTTTTTTTTTAGCTAATTTCATAAGAGTACATCTCAGAGTCATATAACTTGGTACTTGACACATGCTAACTGTTAGTATGCTAACTTTTTTTAGCTAATTTTGCAGTCATACACCTTAGTCATATAACTTGATACTTGAAACAGGTTCACTCAACATTAGCATACTAACTTTTTTTTTTAGCTAATTTCATAAGAGTACATCTCAGAGTCGTTTAACTTGGTACTTGACACATGCTAACTTTTTTAGCTAATTTTGCAGCCGTACACCTTAGTCATATAATTTGATACTTGAAACAGGTTCACTCAACATTAGCATGCTAACTTTTTTTTAATAGCTAATTTTGTAGGAGTACTCCTTTAGAGTCGTTTAACTTGGTACTTGACACATGCTAACTTTTTTAGCTAATTTTGCAGCCGTACACCTTAGTCATATAATTTGATACTTGAAACAGGTCGACTCAACATTAGCATGCTAACTTTTTGGAGCTAATTTCGTAAGAGTACACCTCAGAGTCATTTAACTTAGTACTTGACCCGTGCTAACTGTTAGTATGCTAACTTTTTTAGCTAATTTTGCAGCCGTACACCTTAGTCATATAATTTGATACTTGAAACAGGTTGACTCAACATTAGCATGCTAACTTTTTGGAGCTAATTTCGTAAGAGTACACCTCAGAGTCATTTAACTTAGTACTTGACCCGTGCTAACTGTTAGTATGCTAACTTTTTTAGCTAATTTTGCAGCCGTACACCTTAGTCATATAATTTGATACTTGAAACAGGTCGACTCAACATTAGCATGCTAACTTTTTGGAGCTAATTTCGTAAGAGTACACCTCAGAGTCATTTAACTTAGTACTTGACCCGTGCTAACTGTTAGTATGCTAACTTTTTTAGCTAATTTTGCAGCCGTACACCTTAGTCATATAATTTGATACTTGAAACAGGTTCACTCAACATATGTTTAATGTACCCTAAAATTTGTTGTTAAAATAATGCAATTTTTTGTGGTCCCTTTTATTTAGAAAAGTATCGAAAAGTGTCAAAATATTTTTTGGTACCGGTACCAAGTTTTTTTCATGGTCTTCATGCTATCATCCTCTCCTTGTCTGCTCACTTGAGTCCCCCCCCCCCCCCCCCCCCCATCCTCACATCCTCCTGGCCTGGTTTCACGCTCCTCCTCTCTGGATTAGCCAGGCGGGGGCTGATTGTCACAATTGGTGCTCCAGTCTGATTGGCTCCCAGATAAGGAAAGAGGTCTAGAAAGAGGACAGCCAGGGAGAGGGTGTCTCCAGTCTCACGTCCGTGGAGCAGGAGGACTGCAGGTGACATTTAGGAGGAGGACGGGCTGAGAAAGTAAGAAGGTAGGCCAGCTCCGTGCTCTCAGTAAAGCTTCAAAAGATGGTAATTATACTAACATAACCCTTTTTTAAGGTGCTTTTTCACCCTTTTGGCTCATTTTTGGCTCACTTCTGGGAGGACTTTGGAGTTTGTCCAACAGATCTGATGTGTAAAGCTAGCATAACGTAGAAAGAATGGTCGGATGGAACCAAACCAAGAACCAACATTGGGGGAATGTGTCCTCTTAGTTCTGGAAATTACTTTTAAAAAATAATTATAGTTACTTGACCAAAAAAGGTAATTGACTTACTGACGGAATTACTCTTTAATAAATGTGATTAATTACTTGGGGAAGTGAGTAATGCGCTGATTTTATTTTAGCTAATATTGCGGGAGTACATCTCAGAGTCGTATAACTTGGTACTTGACACGTGCTAACTGTTAGCATGCTGACTTTGTTAGCTAATTTTGCAGACATACACCTTTGTCATATAATTTGATACTTGAAACATGTTCACTCAACATTAGCATGCTAATTTTTTTAAGCTAATTTCGTAGTACACCTCAGAGTCGTATAATTTGGTACTTGACACATGCTAACTTTTAGCATGCTGACTTTGTTAGCTAATTTTGCAGCCGTACACCTTAGTCATATAATTTGATACTTGAAACATGTTCACTCAACATTAGCATGCTTTTTTTTTTTTAGCTAATATTGCAAGGGTACACCTCAGAGTCGTATAAGTTGAAACTTGACACATGCTAACTGTTAGCATGCTGACTTTGTTAGCTAATTTTGCAGTCGTACACCTTATTAATATAATTTGAAAGTTGAAACATGTTCACTCAACATTAGCATGCAATTTTTTTTAGCTAATTTTGCATGACTACACCTCAGAGTCATATAAGTTGAAACTTGACACATGCTAACTGTTAGCATGCTGACTTTGTTAGCTAATTTTGCAGCCGTACACCTTAGTCATATAATTTCATACTTGAAATATGTTCACTCAACATTAGCATGCTAATTTTTTTTAAGCTAATTTTGTAGGAGTACACCTCAGAGTCATATAATTTGGTATTTGACACATGCTAACTGTTAGCACGCTCACTTTGTTAGCTAATTTTGCAGCTGTTCACCTTAGTCATATCATTTGATACTTGAAACATGTTCACTCAACATTAGCATGCTTTTTTTTTTTAGCTAATATTGCAAGGGTACACCTCAGAGTCGTATAAGTTGAAACTTGACACATGCTAACTGTTAGCATGCTGACTTTGTTAGCTACTTTCGCAGCCGTACACCTTAGTCATATAATTTCATACTTGAAATATGTTCACTCAACATTAGCATGCTAATTTTTTTTAAGCTAATTTTGTAGGAGTACACCTCAGAGTCGTATAATTTGGTATTTGACACATGCTAACTGTTAGCACGCTCACTTTGTTAGCTAATTTTGCAGCTGTTCACCTTAGTCATATAATTTGATACTTGAAATATGTTCACTCAACATTAGCATGCTTTTTTTTTTTAGCTAATATTGCAGGAGTACACCTCAGAGTCGTATAAGTTGAAACTTGACACATGCTAACTGTTAGCATGCTGGCTTTGTTAGCTACTTTCGCAGCCATACACCTTAGTCATATAATTTCATACTTGAAATATGTTCACTCAACATTAGCATGCTAATTTTTTTTAAGCTAATTTTGTAGGAGTACCCCTCAGAGTCGTATAACTTGGTACTTGACACATGCTAGCTTTTAGCATGCTGACTTTGGTAGCTAATTTTGCAGCCGTACACCTTAGTCATATAATTTCATACTTTAAATATGTTCACTCAACATTAGCATGCTATTTGTTTTGGCTAATTTTGCAGGAGTACAACTTAAACTCATATAAGTTGATACTTGACACATGCTAACTATTAGCATGCTCACTTTTTTAGCTAATTTTGCAGCCGTACACCTTAGTCATATAATTTCATACTTTAAATATGTTCACTCAACATTAGCATGCTATTTTTTTTAGCTAATTTTGCAGGAGTACAACTTAGACTCATATAAGTTGATACTTGACACATGCTAACTGTTAGCATGCTGACTTTGTTAGCTAATTTTGCAGCCGTACACCTTAGTCATATAATTTGATACTTGAAATATGTTCACTCAACATTAGCATGCTATTTGTTTTAGCTAATTTTGCAGGAGTACACCTCGGAGTCATATAAATTGATACTTGACACATGCTAACTGTTAGCATGCTGACTTTGTTAGCTACTTTTGCAGCCGTACACCTTAGTCATACAATTTGATACTTGAAATATGTTGACTCAACATTAGCATGCTATTTTTTTAGCTAATTTTGCAGCCGCACACCTTAGTCATAATATGTGATACTTGAAATATGTTCACTCAACATTAGCTATTTTTTTAGCTAATTTTGCAGGAGTACACCTCAGACTCATATAAGTTGATACTTGACATACATGTTAACTGTTTGCATGCAAACTGTAACATTCTAATGTGCTAATATTAGCATGCAAATTTTGTAGCTAACTTTTCAGCCGTAATCCTTAGAGTCATACAACTTGAAACGTGTTAACTGTTAGCATTAGAACATTTTGCAGCCGTACACCTCAGATTCATGCATATGCATAAATAGTTATGCACCTTGTGAACCTAGCGTTAGCTTGCTAGCAGTGTTCTCAAATCTACTTTTAAAAAGTAATTATAGTTAATCGTTACTTTACTTTACGTTGTTTGCTGTGTGATGTTGCCTCCTCCTATTTGATATCAAGTTCATTGTAGCATAGTGCTGGGTATTGCTGTCATGTTGACATAAAAACCAGATCAAAAGTAGCATGGCACGTTGCATCCAGCGTATCGCTAAAGGCGCTGTAACGTACATAAAAGTAATTAATTTGATTATTAGTAGTAGTAACGCCGTTATTACGAACACTGCTTGCTAGTGATAGCCTAAGTGGCTAATGTTACCACGGTCTTAGACTTGGGTCATGCATCTGCGTCATTTAATGTTGAGTGTACATGTTTCAAGTATTAAATTATATGACTAAGCTGTACGGCTGCAAAATTAGCTAAAAAAGTTAGCATACTAACAGTTAGCATGTGTCAAGTACCAAGTCAAACGACTCTGAGATGTACTCCTACGAAATTAGCTGAAATAAGTTAGCATGCTAAGGTTGAGTGAACCTGTTTCAAGTATCAAATTATATGACTAAGCTGTACGGCTGCAAAATTAGCTAAAAAAAAGATAGCATGTGTCAAGTACCAAGTTAAACGACTCTAAAGGTGTACTCCTACAAAATTAGCTATAAAAAAAAAGTTAGCATGCTAATGTTGAGTGAACCTGTTTCAAGTATCAAATTATATGACTAAGGTGTACGGCTGCAAAATGAGCTAAAAAAGTTAGCATACTAACAGTTAGCATGTGTCAAGTACCAAGTTATATGACTCTGAGGTGTACTCTTATAAAATTAGTTTAAAAAAAAGTTAGTATGCTAATGTTGAGTGAACCTGTTTTAAGTATCAAAATATATGACTAAGGCGTACGGCTGCAAAATTAGCTAAAAAAGTTAGCATACTAACAGTTAGCATGGGTCAAGTACTAAGTTAAATGACTCTGAGGTGTACTTTTACGAAATTAGCTCCAAAAAGTTAGCATGCTAATGTTGAGTCAACCTGTTTCAAGTATCAAATTATATGACTAAGGTGTACGGCTGCAAAATTAGCTAAAAAAGTTAGCATACTAACAGTTAGCATGTGTCTAGTACCAAGTTAAACGACTCTGAGATGTACTCCTACAAAATTAGCTGAAATAAGTTAGCATGCTAATGTTGAGTGAACCTGTTTCACGTATCAAATTATATGACTAAGCTGTATGGCTGCAAAATTAGCTAAAAAAAAGTTAGCATGTGTCAAGTACCAAGTTAAACGACTCTAAAGGTGTACTCCTACAAAATTAGCTAAAAAAAAAAAAAAAGTTAGCATGCTAATGTTGAGTCAACCTGTTTCAAGTATCAAATTGTATGACTAAGGTGTACGGCTGCAAAATTAGCTAAAAAAAAGTTAGCATGCTAACAGTTAGCATGTGTCAAGTGCCAACTTATATGACCCTGAGGTGTACGGCTGTAAAATGAGTCCCCACAGACATGCGAACAAGCGTCCGACAGTATTTCCTTCACTTCCTGTGTCCCAATACTTTTGCGTGTGCTAACCTCCATCACGACAAAGCGGGTGTTGTTGTTTCCTCTTGACGCACCGACACTTCATTTAGTGCCCGGAGAGCGGTGGGAAAAAAAGGAGAAGCCGTAAAAAGCGTCTTGTCATTTACAAGGAAATTAAATCAGGCAAACTGGCGGCGAGCCCGGGCGGCGGGGAGATGATGTCGTCGCGCAAGAGATGATGTCGTCGCGCAAGAGATGATGTCGTCGCGCATAAACTCTCGCTTTGCAGAAGTTTGCAATCAGTGTCAGTCAAGTTAAAGACACGTCCTTTTAAATGATCTCCACCCAACTCCTGCACTCCATGTAGAAGAGGAATAAAGATGTTCCTCCTGGCTCATGTCAATCATCTAGTTTCACCTTGCTACTTGACACATGCTAACTGTTAGCATGCTAACTTTTTTTTAGCTAATTTTGCAGCCGTACACCTTAGTCATATAATTTGATACTTGAAACATGTTCACTCAACATTAACATGCTAACTTTTTTTTAGCTAATATCTTAGGAGTACACCTTAGAGTCGTTTCACTTGGTACTTGACACATGCTAACTGTTAGTACGCTAACCTTTCTAGCTAATTTTGCAGCCGTACAGCTTAGTCATATAATTTGATACTTGAAACATGTTCACTCAACATTAGCATGCTAACTTTTTTCAGCTAATTTCGTAAGAGCGCACCTCAGAGTCGTTTAACTTGGTACTTGACACATGCTAACTGTTAGTACGCTAACCTTTTTAGCTAATTTTGCAGCCGTACAGATTGGTCATATAATTTGATACTTGAAACATGTTCACTCAACATTAGCATGCTAACTTTTTTCAGCTAATTTCGTAAGAGCGCACCTCAGAGTCGTTTAACTTGGTACTTGACGCATGCTAACTGTTAGTACGCTAACCTTTTTAGCTAATTTTGCAGCCGTACAGCTTAGTCATATAATTTGATACTTGAAACATGTTCACTCAACATTAGCATGCTAACTTTTTTTGCTAATATCGTAGGAGTACACCTTAGAGTCGTTTAACTTGGTACTTGACACATGCTAACTGTTAGTACGCTAACCTTTTTAGCTAATTTTGCAGCCGTACAGCTTAGTCATATAATTTGATACTTGAAACATGTTCACTCAACATTAGCATACTAACTTTTTTCAGCTAATTTCGTAAGAGCGCACCTCAGAGTCGTTTAACTTGGTACTTGACACATGCTAACTGTTAGTATGCTAACCTTTTTAGTTAATTTTGCAGCCGTACAGCTTTGTCATATAATTTGGTACTTGAAACAGGTTCACTCAACATTAGCATGCTAACTTTTTTCAGCTAATTTCGTAAGAGTACACCTTAGAGTCGTTTAACTTGGTACTTGACACATGCTAACTGTTAGTACGCTAACCTTTTTAGCTAATTTTGCAGCCGTACAGCTTAGTCATATAATTTGATACTTGAAACATGTTCACTCAACATTAGCATGCTAACTTTTTTTTGCTAATATCGTAGGAGTACACCTTAGAGTCGTTTAACTTGGTACTTGACCCATGCTAACTGTTAGTACGCTAACCTTTTTAGCTAATTTTGCAGCCGTACAGCTTAGTCATATAATTTGATACTTGAAACATGTTCACTCAACATTAGCATGCTAACTTTTTTCAGCTAATTTCGTAAGAGCGCACCTCAGAGTCGTTTAACTTGGTACTTGACACATGCTAACTGTTAGTATGCTAACCTTTTTAGTTAATTTTGCAGCCGTACAGCTTTGTCATATAATTTGGTACTTGAAACAGGTTCACTCAACATTAGCATGCTAACTTTTTTCAGCTAATTCCGTAAGAGCGCACCTCAGAGTCGTTTAACTTGGTACTTGACACATGCTAACTGTTAGTACGCTAACCTTTTTAGCTAATTTTGCAGCCGTACAGCTTAGTCATATAATTTGATACTTGAAACATGTTCACTCAACATTAGCATGCTAACTTTTTTTGCTAATATCGTAGGAGTACACCTTAGAGTCGTTTAACTTGGTACTTGACACATGCTAACTGTTAGTACGCTAACCTTTTTAGCTAATTTTGCAGCCGTACACCTTAGTCATATAATTTGATACTTGAAACATGTTCACTCAACATTAGCATGCTAACTTTTTTCAGCTAATTCAGTAAGAGCGCACCTCAGAGTCGTTTAACTTGGTACTTGACACATGCTAACTGTTTGCGTGCTAACTTAAACATGCTAATATGCTAATATTGACATACTCATTTTTTAGCTGACTTTGCAGCCGTAATCCTTAGAGTCATACAACTTGAAACTTGTTCACTGTTAGCATTAGAACATTGAAATGTGGACTCGTCAGACCACAGAACACTTTTCCACTTTGCGTCAGTCCATCTTAGATGAGCTCGGGCCCCAGCGAAGCCGGCGGCGTTCCTGGGTGTTGTTGATAAATGGCTTTGGCTTTGCATAGTACAGTTTTAACTTGCACTTACAGATGTAGCGACCAAGTAGTTACTGACAGTGGTTTTCTGAAGTGTTCCTGAGCCCATGTGGTGATATCCTTTACACACCGATGTCGCTTTTTGATGCAGCACCCCCGGATTGATCTAGGTCACATTGGTTTTCGGGCTCGCTGCTTACGTGCAGTGATTTCTCCAGACTCTCTGAACCTTTTGATGATATTACGGAGCGTAGATGGTGAAATCCTTAAATTCCTTGCAATAGCTGGTTGAGAAATGTCGTTCTTAAACAATTTGCTCACGCATTTGTTGACAAAGTGGTGACTCTCGCCCCGTCCTTGTTTGTGAATGACTGAGCATTTCATGGAAGCTGCTTTTATACCCAATCATGGCACCCACCTGTTCCCAATTAGCCTGTTCACCTGTGGGATGTGTCCAAATAAGTGTTTGATGAGCATTCCTCAACTTTCTCAGTCTTTTTTGCCACTTGTGCCAGCTTTTTTGAAACATGTTGCAGGCATCCAATTCCAAATGAGCTAATATTTGCAAAAAACAACAAAGTTTTCCAGTGTGAACATGAAATATCTTGTCTTTGCAGTCTTTTCAATTGAATATAAGTTGTATTGTTTTTATTTACCATTTACACAACGTGACAACTTTACTGGTTTTGGGGTTTGTATTTCACCACTTAACTCCGTCTTATATCGAGACGCTAACTTTCCCAAGGCGGCCTCCCTGGTCGGGGTCCACTGTGCAAAATCAATTGTTGTTAACAAATTGGCTGTGACCCTTCAACCAGCTGGGGAGGGTGTGGGGGTCACCCCCTCTTCCACGGGTACGCCCAGTCTTAAAGGCCCTTTTTTCACGGCGTGGGGGGTTTCTTTCTCGGGTGGAAGGTGAGCGCAGCCCAGACACGTCCACTGTGAAATCAGCACTTTATTATCCTTCACACTTTGCCAAATTGTATTTCTTTTTGCCACACACCGAGATGACCTCATCTTGCACGGCAAAAACATTCGTGCAGAACGACCTCCGTTAAAGCGGCGATCTTCATTCTTCGGAATTTAAAGCCTCAATAGAAACGTCACCCGTGCACCTGCGATGGAAAGCATGCATCAAAAATGTGTGTTTTCATGCATAAAAAGATCAAAAGAACAAGTGCAGACTTCGACAACAGCAACCATATAATTTTTTTTACATTTTAAAATCTTTATAGAGACGTCCCTAGAATATATCTGCAGAATACTCCATTTTTACAGTTCTGAAAAGATTTACAAAAATATTTCTAAATAAATAAAAAAATATGACAAGATTTGATGCATTTATTTTAAATGTTGTCACTTTTTTATTTTAATCTGGAAAAAATATATATATATATATATATATATATATATATATATATATATATATATATATATATATATATATATATATATATATATATATATATATATATATATATATATATATATATATATATATATATATATATATATATATATATATATATATATATATATATATATATATATATATGTTTCTGTGCTTAAAAACAAAAAAACTCACAGGAATTGATTGATGGACTGTAATTATTCTTATTTATTTGGGCAATAGGAAACAAAACAAAAACTTTTATCCTGATTTTATTATATACAAATCAAGCAATGTGCGTACGTCCCAGGACGCTTTGAATGAAATTTGACCACAAACTGATTCATAGCACCTTCCTGCTCTGTCACTGTTAACAATATACAGTGGAACCTCAATTTACGAACTTAAAGTTTGTATAGTGAAGCACATGTCTCTATAAGTAAGAATGTAAGTATGAATAATGGCTTCCAGAGTGCATACTTCGACAACAGCAACAATATAAATGTTTTTACACTTAAAATCTTTATAGAGATGTCCCTAGAATATATCTACAGAATACTCAATTTTTACAGTTCTAAAAAGATTTACAGAAATATTTCTAAGTAAAAACAAAAATATGACAAGATTTTAATGCATTTATTTTAAATGTTGTCACTTTTTTATTTCCACCTGAAAAAAAAACAAATATATGTTTCTGTGCTTAAAAAAAACAATTCACAGGAGTTGATTGATTGGACCGTGAATCGAAAAGTTTGTATAGTGAAGCACTTGTCTCTATAAGTAAGAATGTACATATGAATAATGGCTTCCAGTCTGGACAAAAGTCCATATTTTAGGAACCTCAATTTACGAACTTAAATGGTTCTGATACATGGTTTGTAAATAGAAAAGTTTGTATAGTGAAGCACATGTCTCAGTAAGTAAGAATGTAAATATGAATAATGGCTTCCAGAGTGCAGACTTCGACAACAGCAACAATATTAATTTTTTTACATTTAAAATCTTTATAGAGACATCCCTAGAATATATCTACAGAATACTCCATTTTTACAGTTCTAAAAAGATTTACAAAAATATTTCTAAATAAATACAAAAATATGACAAGATTTGATGCATTTATTTTAAATGTTGTCACTTTTTTATTTTCATCTAAAAAACAAAAACAAATATATGTTTCTGTGCTTAAAAACAAAAAAACTCACAGGAATTGATTGATTGGACTGTAATTATTCTTATTTATTTAGGCAATAGGAAACAAAACAAAAACTTTTATCCTGATTTTATTATATGCAAATCAAGCAATGTGCGTACGTCCCAGGACGCTTTGAATGAAATTTGACCACAAACTGATTCGTAGCACCTTCCTGCTCTGTCACTGTTAACGATATACAGTGGAACCTCAATGTACGAACTTAAATGGTTCTTATACGTGGTTTGTAAATAGAAAAGTTTGTATAGTGAAGCACATGTCTCTATAAGAAAGAATGTAAATATGAATAATGGCTTCCAGTCTGGACAAAAGTCCATATTTTAGGTACCTCATTATATGAACTTAAATAGTTCTTATGCATGGTTTGTAAATAGAAATGTTTGTATAGTGAAGCATATGTCTCTATAAGTAAGAATGTAAATATGAATAATAGCTTCCAGAGTGCAGACTTCGACAACAGCAACAATATAAATGTTTTAACATTTAAAATCTTTATAGAGACGTCCCTAGAATATATCTACAGAATACTCCATTTTTACAGTTCTAAAAAGATTTACAGAAATATTTCTAAATAAATACAAAAATATGACAAGATTTGATGCATTTATTTTAAATGTTGTCACTTTTTTATTTCCATCTAAAAAAATAACAACAAATGTATGTTTCTGTGTTTAAAAAAACAAAACAAAAAAACTCACAGGAGTTGATTGATTGGACCGTAATTAATCTTATATATTTAGGCAATAGGAAACAAAACAAAAACTTTTATCCTGATTTTATCATATGCAAATCAAGCAATGTGCGTACGTCCCAGGACACTTTGAATTAAATTTTACCACAAAATGATTCGTAGCACCTTCCTGCTCTGTCACTGTTAACGATATACAGTGGAACCTCAATGTACGAAATTAAATGGTTCTTATATGTGGTTTGTAAATAGAAAAGTTTGTATAGTGAAGCACATGTCT
This sequence comes from Entelurus aequoreus, assembly GCF_033978785.1. Classification (NCBI taxonomy): domain Eukaryota; kingdom Metazoa; phylum Chordata; class Actinopteri; order Syngnathiformes; family Syngnathidae; genus Entelurus; species Entelurus aequoreus. Next base: position 8,577,834 of record NC_084745.1, read on the forward strand.
CTATAAGTAAGAATGTAAATATGAATAATGTGTTCCAGTCTGGACAAAAGTCCATACTTTAGGTACCTCATTATATGAACTTAAATGGTTCTTATGTGTGGTTTGTAAATATAAAAGTTTGTATAGTGAAGCACATGTCTCTATAAGTAAGAATGTAAATATGAATAATGGCTTCCAGAGTGCATACTTCGACAACAGCAACAATATAAATGTTTTTACACTTAAAATCTTTATAGAGACGTCCCTAGAATATATCTACAGAATACTCAATTTTTACAGTTCTAAAAAGATTTACAGAAATATTTCTAAGTAAAAACAAAAATATGACAAGATTTTAATGCATTTATTTTAAATGTTGTCACTTTTTTATTTCCACCTGAAAAAAAACAAATATATGCTTCTGTGTTTAAAAAAAAAAATTCACAGGAGTTGATTGATTGGACTGTAAATCGAAAAGTTTGTATAGTGAAGCACATGTCTCTATAAGTAAGAATGTACATATGAATAATGGCTTCCAGTCTGGACAAAAGTCCATATTTTAGGAACTTCAATTTATGAACTTAAATGGTTCTGATACATGGTTTGTAAATAGAAAAGTTTGTATAGTGAAGCACATGTCTCTGTAAGTAAGAATGTAAATATGAATAATGGCTTCCAGAGTGCAGATTTCGACAACAGCAACAATATAATCGTTTTTACATTTAAAATCTTTATAGAGACGTCTCTAGAATATATCTAAAGAATACTCAATTTTTACAGTTCTAAAAAGATTTACAAAAATATTTCTAAATAAATACAAAAATATGACAAGATTTGATGCATTTATTTTAAATGTTGTCACTTTTTTATTTTCATCTGAAAAAATATATATATATATATATATATATATATATATATATATATATATATATATATATATATATATATATATATATATATATATATATATATATATGTTTCTGTGCTTAAAAACAAAAAAACTCACAGGAATTGATTGATTGGACTGTAATTATTCTTATTTATTTAGGCAATAGGAAACAAAACAAAAACTTTTATCCTGATTTTATTATATACAAATCAAGCAATGTGCGTACGTCCCAGGACGCTTTGAATGAAATTTGACCACAAACTGATTCGTAGCACCTTCCTGCTCTGTCACTGTTAACGATATACAGTGGAACCTCAATTTACGAACTTAAATGGTTATTATACATGGTTTGTAAATTGGAAAGTTTGTATAGTGAAGCAAGAATGTAAATATGAATAATGGCTTCCAGAGTGTAGACTTCGACAACAGCAACAATATAAATGTTTTTACATTTAAAATCCTTATAGAGACGTCCCTAGAATATATCTACAGAATACTCCATTTTTACAGTTCTAAAAAGATTTACAAAAATATTTCTAAATAAATAAAAAAATATGACAAGATTTGATGCATTTATTTTAAATGTTGTCACTTTTTTATTTTCATCTAAAAAATATATATATATATATATGTTTCTGTGTTTAAAAACTAAAAAACTCACAGGAATTGATTGATTGGACTGTAATTATTCTTATTTATTTAGGCAATAGGAAACAAAACAAAAACTTTTATCCTGATTTTATTATATGCAAATCAAGCAATGTGCGTACGTCCCAGGACGCTTTGAATGAAATTTGACCACAAACTGATTCGTAGCACCTTCCTGCTCTGTCACTGTTAACGATATACAGTGGAACCTCAATTTACGAACTTAAAGTTTGTATAGTGAAGCACATGTCTCTATAAGTAAGAATGTAAATATGAATAATGGCTTCCAGAGTGCATACTTCGACAACAGCAACAATATAAATGTTTTTACACTTAAAATCTTTATAGAGACGTCCCTAGAATATATCTACAGAATACTCCATTTTTACAGTTCTAAAAAGATTTACAGAAATATTTCTAAGTAAAAACAAAAATATGACAAGATTTTAATGCATTTATTTTAAATGTTGTCACTTTTTTATTTACACCTGAAAAAAAAAAAATATATATATGTTTCTGTGTTTTAAAAAAAAAATCACAGGAGTTGATTGATTGGACCGTAAATCGAAAAGTTTGTATAGTGAAGCACATGTCTCTATAAGTAAGAATGTACATATGAATAATGGCTTCCAGTCTGGACAAAAGTCCATATTTTAGGGACCTCAATTTACGAACTTAAATGGTTCTGATACATGGTTTGTAAATAGAAAAGTTTGTATAGTGAAGCACATGTCTCTGTAAGTAAGAATGTAAATATGAATAATGGCTTCCAGAGTGCAGATTTCGACAACAGCAACAATATAAATGTTTTTACATTTAAAATCTTTATAGAGACGTCTCTAGAATATATCTGCAGAATACTCCATTTTTACAGTTCTAAAAAGATTTACAAAAATATTTCTAAATAAATACAAAAATATGACAAGATTTGATGCATTTATTTTAAATGTTGTCACTTTTTTATTTTCATCTGAAAAAAATAAAATATATATATATATATATATATATGTTTCTGTGTTTGAAAACAAAAAAACTCACAGGAATTGATTGATTGGACTGTAATTATTCTTATTTATTCAGGCAATAGGAAACAAAACAAAAATTGTGAACCTGATTCTATTATATGCAAATCAAGCAATGTGCGTACGTCCCAGGACGCATTGAATGAAATTTTACCACAAACTGATTCGTAGCACCTTCCTGCTCTGTCACTGTTAACGATATACAGTGGAACCTCAATTTACGAACTTAAATGGTTCTTATACATGGTTTTTAAATTGGAAAGTTTGTATAGTGAAGCAAGAATGTAAATATGAATAATGGCTTCCAGAGTGCAGACTTCGACAACAGCAACAATATTAATTTTTTACATTTAAAATCTTTATAGAGACGTCTCTAAAATATATATACAGAATACTAAATTTTTACTGTTCTAAAAAAATGTACAAAAATATTTCTAAATAGATACAAAAATATGACACGATTTGATGCATTTATTTTAAATGTTGTCACTTTTTTATTTTCATCTGAAGAAAAACAACAAATATATGTTTCTGTGCTTAAAAACTAAAAAACTCACAGGAGTTGATTGATGGACTGTAATTATTCTTATTTATTTGGGCAATAGGAAACAAAACAAAAACTTTTATCCTGATTTTATTATATGCAAATCAATCAATGTGTGTACATCCCAGGATGCTTTGAATGAAATTTTACCACAAACTGATTTGTAGCACCTTCCTGCTCTGTCACTGTTAACGATATACAGTGGAACCTCAATTTACGAACTTAAATGGTTCTTATACGTGGTTTGTAAATTGGAAAGTTTGTATAGTGAAGCAAGAATGTAAATATGAATAATGGCTTCCAGAGTGCAGACTTCAACAACAGCAACAATATTCATTATTTTACATTTAAAATCCTTATAGAGATGTCTCTAGAATATATCTACAGAGTACTCCATTTTTACAGTTCTAAAAAGATTTACAAAAATATTTCTAAATAAATTAAAAAAATGACAAGATTTGATGCATTTATTTTAAATGTTGTCACTTTTTTATTTTCATCTGAAAAAAAACAACTAATATATGTTTCTGTGTTTAAAAACTAAAAAACTCACAGGAATTGATTGATTGGACTGTAATTATTCTTATTTATTCAGGCAATAGGAAACAAAACAAAAACTTTTATCCTGATTTTATTATATGCAAATCAAGCAATGTGCGTACGTCCCAGGACGCATTGAATGAAATTTGACCACAAACTGATTCGTAGCACCTTCCTGCTCTGTCACTGTTAACGATATACAGTGGAACCTCAATTTACGAACTTAAATGGTTCTTATACATGGTTTGTAAATTGGAAAGTTTGTATAGTGAAGCAAGAATGTAGATATGAAAAATGGCTTCCAGAGTGCAGACTTCGACAACAGCAACAATATTCATTTTTTACATTTAAAATCTTTATAGAGACGTCTCTAAAATATATATACAGAATACTAAATTTTTACTGTTCTAAAAAAATGTACAAAAATATTTCTAAAAAAATACAAAAATATGACACGATTTGATGCATTTATTTTAAATGTTGTCACATTTTTATTTTCATCTGAAGAGAAACAACAAATATATGTTTCTGCGCTTAAAAACTAAAAAACTCACAGGAGTTGATTGATGGACTGTAATTATTCTTATTTATTTGGGCAATAGGAAACAAAACAAAAACTTTTATCCTGATTTTATTATATGCAAATCAATCAATGTGTGTACATCCCAGGATGCTTTGAATGAAATTTTACCACAAACTGATTCGTAGCACCTTCCTGCTCTGTCACTGTTAACGATATACAGTGGAACCTCAATGTACGAACTTAAATGGTTCTTATACATGGTTTGTAAATTGGAAAGTTTGTATAGTGAAGCAAGAATGTAGATATGAAAAATGGCTTCCAGAGTGCAGACTTCGACAACAGCAACAATATTCATTTTTTACATTTAAAATCTTTATAGAGATGTCTCTAGAATATATCTACAGAATACTCAATTTTTACAGTTCTAAAAAGATTTACAAAAATATTTCTAAATAAATACAAAAATATGACAAGATTTGATGCATTTATTTTAAATGTTGTCACTTTTTTATTTTCATCTGAAAAAAACAAACTAATATATGTTTCTGTGTTTAAAAACTAAAAAACTCACAGGAATTGATTGATTGGACTGTAATTATTCTTATTTATTTAGGCAATAGGAAACAAAACAAAAATTGTGAACCTGATTCTATTATATGCAAATCAAGCAATGTGCGTACGTCCCAGGATGCTTTGAATGAAATTTGACCACAAACTGATTCTTAGCACCTTCCTGCTCTGTCACTGTTAACGATATACAGTGGAACCTCAATGTACAAACTTAAATGGTTCTTATACGTGGTTTGTAAATAGAAAAGTTTGTATAATGAAGCACATGTCTCTATAAGTAAGAATGTAAATATGAATAATGGCTTCCAGTCTGGACAAAAGTCCATATTTTAGGTAGCTCATTATATGAACTTAAATGGTTCTTATGCATGGTTTGTAAATAGAAATGTTTGTATAGTGAAGCATATGTCTCTATAAGTAAGAATGTAAATATGAATAATGGCTTCCAGAGTGCAGACTTCGACAACAGCAACAATATAAATGTTTTTACACTTAAAATCTTTATAGAGACGTCCCTAGACTATATCTACAGAATACTCCATTTTTACAGTTCTAAAAAGATTTACAGAAATATTTCTAAGTAAAAACAAAAATATGACAAGATTTTAATGCATTTATTTTAAATGTTGTCACTTTTTTATTTCCACCTGAAAAAAAAACAAAAACAAATATATGTTTCTGTGTTTAAAAAAAAAAAATTCAAAGGAGTTGATTGATTGGACTGTAAATCGAAAAGTTTGTATAGTGAAGCACTTGTCTCTATAAGTAAGAATGTACATATGAATAATGGCTTCCAGTCTGGACAAAAGTCCATATTTTAGGAACCTCAATTTACGAACTTAAATGGTTCTGATACATGGTTTGTAAATAGAAAAGTTTGTATAGTGAAGCACATGTCTCTGTAAGTAAGAATGTAAGTATGAATAATGGCTTCCAGAGTGCAGATTTCGACAATTGCAACAATATAAATGTTTTTACATTTAAAATCTTTATAGAGACGTCTCTAGAATATATCTGCAGAATACTCAATTTTTACAGTTCTAAAAAGATTTACAAAAATATTTCTAAATAAATACAAAAATATGACAAGATTTGATGCATTTATTTTAAATGTTGTCACTTTTTTATTTTCATCTGAAAAAAAAAATATATATATATATATGTTTCTGTGCTTAAAAACAAAAAAACTCACAGGAATTGATTGATTGGACTGTAATTATTCTTATTTATTTAGGCAATAGGAAACAAAACAAAAATTGTGAACCTGATTCTATTATATGCAAATCAAGCAATGTGCGTACGTCCCAGGACCCTATGAATGAAATTTGACCACAAACTGATTCGTAGCACCTTCCTGCTCTGTCACTGTTAACGATACACAGTGGAACCTCAATTTACGAACTTACATGGTTCTTATACGTGGTTTGTAAATTGGAAAGTTTGTATAGTGAAGCAAGAATGTAAATATGAATACTGGCTTCCAGAGTGCAGACTTCGACAACAGCAACAATATTCATTTTTTACATTTAAAATCTTTATATAAACGTCTCTAGAATATATCTACAAAATACTCAATTTTTACAGTTCTAAAAAGATTTACAAAAATATTTCTAAATAAATAAAAAAAATGACAAGATTTGATGCATTTATTTTAAATGTTGTCACTTTTTTATTTTCATCTGAAAAAAAAAACTAATATATGTTTCTGTGTTTAAAAACTAAAAAACTCACAGGAATTGATTGATTGGACTGTAATTATTCTTATTTATTTGGGCAATAGGAAACAAAACAAAAACTTTTATCCTGATTTTATTATATACAAATCAAGCAATGTGCGTACGTCCCAGGACTCTTTGAATGAAATTTGACCACAAACTGATTCGTAGCACCTTCCTGCTCTGTCACTGTTAACGATATACAGTGGAACCTCAATTTACGAACTTAAATGGTTCTTATACATGGTTTGTAAATTGGAATGTTTGTATAGTGAAGCAAGAATGTAAATATGAATAATGGCTTCCGGAGTGCAGACTTCGACAACAGCAACAACATTCATTTTTTACATTTAAAATCTTTATAGAGACGTCTCTAAAATATATCTACAGAATACTAAATTTTTACTGTTCTAAAAAAATGTACAAAAATATTTCTAAATAAATACAAAAATATGACACGATTTGATGCATTTATTTTAAATGTTGTCACTTTTTTATTTCCATCTAAAAAAATAACAACAAATGTATGTTTCTGTGTTTAAAAAAACAAAACAAAAAAACTCACAGATTGATTGGACTGTAATTATTCTTATTTATTTAGGCAATAGGAAACAAAACAAAAACTTTTATCCTGATTTTATTATATGCAAATCAATCCATGTTCGTACGTCCCAGGACCCTATGAAGGAAATTTGACCACAAACTGATTCGTAGCACCTTCCTGCTCTGTCACTGTTAACAATATACAGTGGAACCTCAATGTACGAACTTAAATGGTTCTTGTACGTGGTTTGTAAATAGAAAAGTTTGTATAGTGAAGCACATGTCTCTATAAGAAAGAATGTAAATATGAATAATGGCTTCCAGTCTGGACAAAAGTCCATATTTTAGGTACCTCATTATATGAACTTAAATAGTTCTTATGCATGGTTTGTAAATAGAAATGTTTGTATAGTGAAGCATATGTCTCTATAAGTAAGAATGTAAATATGAATAATAGCTTCCAGAGTGCAGACTTCGACAACAGCAACAATATAAATGTTTTAACATTTAAAATCTTTATAGAGACGTCCCTAGAATATATCTACAGAATACTCCATTTTTACAGTTCTAAAAAGATTTACAGAAATATTTCTAAATAAATACAAAAATATGACAAGATTTGATGCATTTATTTTAAATGTTGTCACTTTTTTATTTCCATCTAAAAAAATAACAACAAATGTATGTTTCTGTGTTTAAAAAAACAAAACAAAAAAACTCACAGGAGTTGATTGATTGGACCGTAATTAATCTTATATATTTAGGCAATAGGAAACAAAACAAAAACTTTTATCCTGATTTTATTATATGCAAATCAAGCAATGTGCGTACGTCCCAGGACACTTTGAATTAAATTTTACCACAAAATGATTCGTAGCACCTTCCTGCTCTGTCACTGTTAACGATATACAGTGGAACCTCAATGTACGAAATTAAATGGTTCTTATATGTGGTTTGTAAATAGAAAAGTTTGTATAGTGAAGCACATGTCTCTATAAGTAAGAATGTAAGTATGAATAATGGCTTCCAGTCTGGACAAAAGTCCATATTTTAGGTACCTCATTATATGAAGTTAAATGGTTCTTATGCATGGTTTGTAAATAGAAAAGTTTGTATAGTGAAGCACATGTCTCTATAAGTAAGAATGTAAATATGAATAATGGCTTCCAGAGTGCAGACTTCGACAACAGCAACAATATAAATGTTTTTACATTTAAAATCTTTATATAGACGTCCCTAGAATATATCTACAGAATACTCAATTTTTACAGTTCTAAAAAGATTTACAAAAATATTTCTAAATAAATAAAAAAATATGACAAGATTTGATGCATTTATTTTAAATGTTGTCACTTTTTTATTTTCATCTAAAAAAAAAAACAAATATATGTTTCTGTGCTTAAAAACAAAAAAACTCACAGGAATTGATTGATTGGACTGTAATTATTCTTATTTATTTAGGCAATAGGAAACAAAACAAAAACTTTTATACTGATTTTATTATATGCAAATCAAGCAATGTGCGTACGTCCCAGGACGCTTTGAATGAAATTTGACCACAAACTGATTCGTAGCACCTTCCTGCTCTGTCACTGTTAACGATATACAGTGGAACCTCAATTTACGAACTTAAATTGTTCTTATACATGTTTTTTAAATTGGAAAGTTTGTATAGTGAAGCAAGAATGTAGATATGAAAAATGGCTTCCAGAGTGCAGACTTCGACAACAGCAACAATATTCATTTTTTACATTTAAAATCTTTATAGAGACGTCTCTAGAATATATCTGCAGAATACTCAATTTTTACAGTTCTAAAAAGATTTACAAAAATATTTCTAAATAAATACAAAAATATGACAAGATTTGATGCATTTATTTTAAATGTTGTCACTTTTTTATTTTCATCTGAAAAAAAAATATATATATATATATATATATATATATATATATATATATATATGTTTCTGTGCTTAAAAACAAAAAAACTCACAGGAATTGATTGATTGGACTGTAATTATTCTTATTTATTTAGGCAATAGGAAACAAAACAAAAATTGTGAACCTGATTTTATTATATGCAAATCAATCAATGTGTGTACATCCCAGGACGCTTTGAATGAAATTTGACCACAAACTGATTCGTAGCACCTTCCTGCTCTGTCACTGTTAACGATATACAGTGGAACCTCAATTTACGAACTTAAATGGTTCTTATACATGGTTTGTAAATTGGAAAGTTTGTATAGTGAAGCAAGAATGTAAATATGAATAATGGCTTCCAGAGTGCAGACTTCGACAACAGCAACAATATTCATTTTTTACATTTAAAATCTTCATAGAGACGTCTCTAGAATATATCTGCAGAATACTCAATTTTTACAGTTCTAAAAAGATTTACAAAAATATTTCTAAATAAATACAAAAATATGACAAGATTTGATGCATTTATTTTAAATGTTGTCACTTTTTTATTTTCATCTGAAAAAAAATAAATATATATATATATATATATATGTTTCTGTGTTTAAAAACAAAAAAACTCACAGGAATTGATTGATTGGACTGTAATTATTCTTATTTATTTAGGCAATAGGAAACAAAACAAAAATTGTGAACCTGATTCTATTATATGCAAATCAAGCAATGTGCGTACGTCCCAGGACGCTTTGAATGAAATTTGACCACAAACTGATTCGTAGCACCTTCCTGCTCTGTCACTGTTAACGATATACAGTGGAACCTCAATTTACGAACTTAAATGGTTCTTATACATGGTTTGTAAATTGGAAAGTTTGTATAGTGAAGCAAGAATGTAGATATGAAAAATGGC